>NW_028186408.1:406155-459589 GCF_003343005.1 Rhea americana | reverse complement strand
CCGGCCCCGCCAGGGCACCCGGCCCCCTCCCGGCCCCGCCAGCGGGGAGACCGCCGGCCTGCCGCCGCGAGCGGGCACCCACCTCCTTGACGGTGCAGACCAGGTTCCCGTAGCAGAAGAAAATGACCATCAGCGGGATCGTGAAGTGAACCACGAACATGTAGACAACGAAGGATTCGTTGTTGACCTCCGGTTTCAGGGTGTAGTAGTCAATCCCACACGAGCACTGCATGCCCTCGGGGATGTACCTGCGAGGGAGGGGAGCAGGGGTCAGTGGAGACCTGCCGGAAAGCTGCAGCCCAGCCACGGTCTGGCAGGCTCCCGCCGCGTGCGCCGGACGCGACACCCCCGTACCTGGACCAGCCGAACAGCGGGGGAGCCGCGCACGCCAAGGCCATGACCCAGGTGAAAGCAACACCCATAATGGCATGGTTCTCCCCAAAGCGGAAGTTGCTCATGGGCTTGCAGACCACGACATATCTTTCAATGGCCAGGACAACCAGAGACCAAAGGGCAATTTCACCTGCACCAGGGAAGACAGAGAGATGGGGATACAGGGACCTCGCGAGACAGGAAGAGAAAACCATGCTGATGCCAACATGAGGCCTCCGTGGGCTGCTGTTCCTGAGGAAGACCCATAACAGCAGGTAAATCTCAGCCAAGAGTTTGGGAAAGATAAATGAACAAAGCTGGAGTTTAGATGTGATAGGAAGGCATGAGAACTCACTGCCTTGCTACACCAGTGACACCCCCCCCGCCCCGGCCCCTCATGGCAACCCCTTTGCTGCTGCACTTTGAGATCCGTGGCTGAATCCTACCACTCGGCCAAGGTACGTCCCTCCCCCTTCGGGACACCTGCGCCTGGATGCCTGCAGGTCCCACTCCGGGAGGCAGCTAGTGCCGACCRTGCCGGATGTCTGCTCACTGCCCGCAGCTGCCCAGGACACTTATGCAACAAGGACCACAGGATCCTTCCCTTCTCCTGGAAGGATGACACTAACACGGTCACTGCCAAAACTGTTGCAGGATTTTTCTTTCTGCTTGCTCATCCACCTTGGCTGATGGTGGATGACCAAGCCAAGGTCATCCTTGGCAGACGCTGGCAATTATGGAAGCAGCAAACTGGGTTCCTTGCACGTGGCTGAAGGCTGAACCTCACAGCAGTGGGCATGTTTAGACATGCAGTTTTTGTTTACATCTGTTTCATCTAAAGCCTGGCTGACATGGGCAGGAGATACAGCTCTGTTTTAGCCTGTCCCACCACGCACCACATCAGACAGACTGACCAACAGAACCCCGTGAAATGGGAAGAACAAATCAATCATCTCTTGTTAGAAAGCAAGCCAAAAAGACATGCAAAGTCCAATGAGTGAAAAATCTGCTACTGGTCACTTTTCACTGCTGAACTATTTTTCTCAGGATACTCAGCAGGTGGGTACCAAAATAGAGTCAAAAAAACAAAAGCCATTTTTTTTGTCTCCTTGTTCACCTCCCACCCTGAAAGGCTGTAACTGCCTCAATCCAAATCAGGAACAGACCAGGCACCTTCCAGACACTGCACGCTTTTCCAAGGGCTTCTGGGCTTCCTACTCCCCCTTCTCCGTCTCCTGAAATCTAGAGCAACTTCTGGCAGAAGAAAATTTTTGTGTATTTGGAGAACTCACCACCCAGGGTAGCAAAGAAGCCTTCGATGTAGCAGCCTGTTACTCCAAAGACAAAGTACCCGTTCATTGATGTGTACATGGTGGTCGTGAAACCGCCAAAGACCATGAAGAGGTCGGCCACCGCCAGGTTCAGCAGGATGTAGTTGAGCGGTGTCCGGAGCTTCTTGTGCTGGATGGTGACATAGAGCGTGAGGAAGTTGACGGGGAAGCCCAGCAGGATCAGCATGAACATGTAGGCGGCCAGCGCCGAGAACTTCCAGGGGTCTGCCAGGTAGTACTGGGGGTACTCAAAGGGGCTCCGCACCACCCCGGTCTTGTTGGACATGGGCACGTAGAAATCTTGGCCTTCCGTCCCGTTCATGGTTGCAGTTCGCGAAGTGTCTTTGGGTCCTACTCAGCTTTTCTTCGCGGGCGGGCGACACCGCCGAAGCCGACCTCGCACCGCTCCTGGGCTGTGCCGTACCCTGAGCAGAAGCGGCTCCGGAGCACTGGCYGCTGCGTGACGCCCTTTATAACGTGCCCTTGCAGGTAAGCTCGAGGCGCTGGGTCAGCTCGATTAGGGCTTACAGAGTTATTAATCATGATCATCTGGGGTAAKTGGCTTTCCCGGGGGCATTAAGGTGACACCTGTTTCTGGCCCACGCTGTTGCTGCTGGGGGCCGTGGTGTATATAGGGGGATTGCTCCGCGCCTTGCCCTCTGTTTGGAGGGCTGAAACCAGCAGCAGACAGGCGCTTGGCCCTGCAACTCCAGGCTGCTCGCCCACAGCCCACGTGGCCCRTTGGGCTGACGTGCCTCAGTTTCCCCGTGGCGGTGCGGGGGACGTGCTTGCCTGCCCACACTGCGGATGGCAGGGGGAGGCGCGAGGGAAGGACAAAGCGTGGCCGAGCCGTCCCTCAAGGTTCTCCAGCCGGGCTGATCCCCGTCCCCGCGAGGAGGAGYGGGGCTTGCAATGCCGCCTCTGCGTCCACGGGGCGGGCAGGATGGAGCGGCCCAGGCCTGTTCCCGCAGTGGCTGCTCCGAGGGCGGCCTGGGGGCGGGGGGCTCCTGGCAGCCCCAGCCTCTCCAGCCCACACACTCTCAGCCCCCACATTTGGGGGGGGRTGTTCAGCAGCACTGTGAAACAGCAGCCCTGCTGGCAGGTTTCTGGTTGTATCATCTCCTCTGAACCTGATTTTATTTATGATGTGGGTCATGCCAATTACACGGGCAGCATCTAATAAATAGCCTAGTGCAGSTGTCTTGGATAGATACTGTTCACTGGTGCCACGGGGCCTGGTGCACAGGGCACCGGTGGAAGCTCTGCGCTGAAGCTGGCAGTTGACTTCCTATTCTGGACGGCAGAAGTCTGCAGTCCCCAAGAGCCACTCTGGAACTTTGCAGAAGCACCAGATGCGACACAGGTAGGCAGTCGTAGCTGCAGGGAAGGCGCTGGAGCCTCCCACATCCTCCTTCTCTCTGCCTCCAACTGCGCTTGAAATGTTCTTCATTTCAGCCAGCAATTGAGTTAGACTTTATCTGGTTTTAATTTGTTAGAGACAATGGCATAGCGTATACAGCAGARTGGGCACAATGAAGCCAACCGCTGGGGCGCTCTCTTCCGCAGAAGGTGACTGCTTAAAATTCACACCACCAGGATTAATCTCTGTGACTCTAAAGCTATTTCTCCCCCCCCCTTTTTGTTACTCTTCTCAATAATAGTCAGTAATAGTCTAGTTAGCGGGCAAATAGCAGCTAGCTTCTCCACAAAAGCAAGGTGAGGAGGGTCTGCTTTGGCGTACCAAGGCCAAGATAGGGCCTGCGCAACTCCACACCAATTGCTTTTTGGCTGCAGCCAGACTGCCGAGCTGAACTTTCCTCCCAACCAGAGGTAGAGGAATGGGCAACTGTGAATACCTCAGGCAACATAGGAGGATGTGCCAGACCAGATGGAGTTCATGGCTTGAGATGAGCAAAAGCTTATGTCACATTAGCCTTAATAAAGTTGCTTCAGTCCTGGCCTAGTGTTTAACCAGTGTTCCTTCTTGGTTAGTATAACACATGCAAAACTGCTTAAAGAAGAAAAATACAAAGCTATAGATGATCTCCAGATGGTCTAGCTGATCTGCAGAGGTCCCTTCCAACCTCAACCCTTGTGATTGTGTGTTCTCTTTTAAGAGGAAATGAAGCAGGGAAAGCTAAGTGGAGAATCTCTTCTAGAAGTGGCTTTAGACCTAAGCGCAGGCACAGACTTGACTGTCCACAGTCCCCAGAAGGCCACAATCCCTCTGGCCATCTTCCTTCATGTTGATGTGCAGATAACATGTCCTCACACATACTCTGCTCTCACTAAAAGTCCCTCTCAATTAACTGTTCTCATGTATTGCCAAGGCCACAGCAGGGCCACTATCTAATTGCAAATGCAGCTGTTCATACTTATACCCAGGCATAGAAGGATTAAAACTTTATATTCCAGATACACAAATATACTGCATTAAGCTTTGATGTAATAAGCTGCTGCTGAGGTTAGCAACTGTTGTCTAGAGCTCAGAGCCTGAAGTGCGTCATTGATAGAGAACAGCAGTAGCAAAGGCAAGCAGTAATGAGGTAGAAGTACAGGACAAATTAAAAAAAAAAAAAAAAAAAAAAAAAAAAACAGTCGGTGAAACCACTTAAAACAGCTTCAAACAAAAGCTCCAAGGTGGTACTTCTTGTACATTCAAGGACTTCTTATTACCAAGCTACTTTAGAGTTTCAATGGCACAAGGCATTCTGGAACTACATCATCTTTAAAATTTACAAGTTGTGTAGAGTATATTTCTGCCTGGAAAAGCCCAATAAGATTTTCAAACCTAGCTTGTATTCACAGAAAAATTATTAAAGAAAATCTTCCTTTCTTGATGCATTTCGTCTCTGTGTAACTGTGAACTAGAATCTATTTATTTTTACAATTTTTCATTCCTCCTGGTTTTCCAAAGCCAGGACAGTTCTGGGAGAATGAGCTGAATTTCTGTTTTGGCTCACATATCAAACAGAATTGTTTATCAATGTCAGTCGCAGAGTCTTTATTGCAAACAGTGATATATGAGTCAGAAAGCAGACAAGTGGTAATTAGAACAGAATGTTTTTAAAGTTGTAAATTAAGCAATTTGATCAGAAATCACTGAAGGACTCAGAAACCCTGTCATGTCATTTTGGAGCATCGCTTTCAAGAACAACTTGAGCAGACACAGAGACATCACTTCACATGAAAAGTGGCATTGTTTACATGGTAGCTGTGCTAGCAGCACCCAGCACCCTCAGCCAACAGTTTAGACAATAAAGAATAAAAAAATTTTCCACTGAAAACAAAGAAAGGCTTGTGACAGTCAGGATGTCATAACAACAATAAAATTTGTGGTTACATGAGCACAATTTATACTGGATTAAAGTCTAAWGATCTATCATTTTTCAGTTCAAATCCAGCCCACCTGATTAACTACTCAGTGACCATTTTCAGGAAAATTCAATCATCCACAAGAATTTTGATCAAGTGCTGCATCACTAAAATACTGTTGGTTTTGACACTCAGTTGGCAAAATTAGAGGGGGAGTGGGAAGCAAGAAGCTGAATTGGAAGGCAGCTCCATCACCTCCCCTCCACCTCTTTTGCTTCCCATGGCTCTGAGTTGAAGCAAAGCTGGTGCTGAAATACTCCATTAGGCACGTCGCCTCTGCTGACCAGCACTGTGGTCCATGGATCTGCACTACTTCAGCCAGCCTTGAGTGCCCAGACCACAAAGGTACACTCAGATCACAAGAGCAMCATGAGAGCTCCATGGTAACAGACAAGACGCTAGCATTCCTGGGAAGCATCCCATGCTTTTAGTGCTACAGCAAGTTACATCATTTATGACTTTTCAGCAGACTGTGAAGACCTCTCCTACCTTAGGCATAGGAGAACTGTTGGAAAGCACTGGCAGACTATCAGCCCTCAAAYGCTTTAGTCTTCAGGCCTGGTAACCTGGCGTATTTTACAAGTATGCAAATATGTTCAGCTTAGCCCATTAGGTCAATGGCTTTTCCCTTACTAGTGGTAAACATGCTAAAAATCAAATTTAACTAGGACTACATAAGTGGCAGTGGACTGATAAGGTCTCTATGTCTGGGTACCATGGTTTACATGATACGTGTACTTAAATGCACCACCTGTCATTCTGGATTTTAAACATGTGTTAAGTCTACACAGGTTAGAAGCTTACCTTTGACTCCCAGCTCTGTGTGGCTTTGGGAGATAGTCCTTGATGCCAAAAACAGTGCAACTCCTAAGATCACTCCTTAAGAGCTCTTAACTCTAATGCAGTTCTTGCTTAGATGACACAGCAAGGAAGTAAAAGCTCAGAAGAATAATACTAAGTTTCCTGAGACACACAGTAATGAAAAATGGCCCTATTTATTTGAAATTCTGTCAGTAACAAGTACATAAAGACCAATCCAGGTCTAACACAAGTTAGAGTAAAAACAATGATTACTTCAGGACTGAACTTGACCCTAAAAACATTCCTGTAAAGTCTGTGGCACTTCAGCTGCTTGCCTGGAAAATGTAGAGGACATTCATAAACAGACATTTTATTTTAAAAAAATAGTTACATTTTTTCAACTTAGTTGTGCTGTTATATACAAAATGGAGTAAGATGACTTAACTAGTTGTTAGGAAAACACTAAGAATGTAACAAGTGTACCACCAAGCCAATATCAAAGTCTCTCAGTTGAGGTATAAAATTGTTCATCTTCATTGATTTGAGTCATCTATTCTCCTTCGACAGAATGGACAACARTTATGCTGAAGTACTAGAAGCTCATAGTCTTCTGAGTGAAACATCTGTGAATTAGAAACAGATTTAGAAACAAGATGAGCTCAAATAAAATGCAAACAACCTCTTTTTCAGGACACAGATATTCTGAGGSTATTACAAGAGGAGAATTTTCAATTGTTTGCAAGATCTACAACCTGGAACAGAGCAGCAAATATTTCACAGACCATTCTCCACGTTGCAGAAGAAATTACTTCTGCAAAAGGAAGGATGAAAATTAGATGGTTTCTGTGTAACCAAATGTAACTAGACTCTGGTATTTCGGAAAGTCATTCCTGAAAGGTGAAGGAGAGGTAGAAGGACTGAACCACAGGCCAGCATTGTTTACTGGCTCACTTCCTCTGCTAGACCAGACTGAAAGTCAGAGAGGCAGCACAAAAAGGAATAAGTAAAAATCAGTATTTCTGTCATTCTTCTGAGGTTTGCTCGAGTGGCTCTGACTCCTGCTATCAGTGCATCTTCACAAAGTATTCTGTCAACCTCAGCTACCTCAAACTTTTCAGAAGGCAGCTGTTCCTCTGTACGTCTCACAGCTTATTTTTTGTTTTTACTTGCCTCTTCCCTTTATGCATCATTCAGAGATTTCATGAATACATTTTAAAGTTTGTAGTAACAATGCTTAGAATTGTTTTAACTAATTTCTCAGTGGAGTTTTTTTTTTAAAGCCTTCCCATAAAAACACTACCTGAAAACATGATGGACACATGGTAATGGAGGCATCCGGTAGCAAGGAACGGTAGTACTGCCACCGTAATGGCTTTGGCCAGCGTTTAATCAGGACGTCCCTCCGGCTCATTGATTGGAGAACAGCACGATTCACAACCACTGGAACAAATTCTGACCCTCCTTGCTACAGGAGAACAGATTTGAAAACAATTACTGTCAGCACCTGCAAAGCCCTTTGAAGATTAACAAGAATCCTGTAAAAAGCTAGTACAATTCAGTAAAAAAAAAAAGCTAAAAAAAAAAAGTCAGTAGCAGCTTTATCAACACCTTCAGCAGAAGCAGTAGTCAGCCACATCTGTAACTTGTTTTCACTGAGCTTCAATTATTCATGTTAACACAATTCCTTGTAAGTAACAACCATGCCTACAGGCATTTATTAAAGCTTCATAGTAATGACTGTTTTATAGTTATACTGCCCAGACACAGAAACACCCAAGGGGACAGACCTGTTACATCATGACATCATACTGTTCCAGAGCATTTACTTTAAGATATCTTTTTTTTTTTTCCCCCAGGTTTTCCTAGCAGACCAACCACTTTAAGAGAAGAGTTGTTTGGTAAATCTTGTTCTCTCTCAAGTTCCATCCCTCTCTTCCAGTCTTTTTCTTGTGGTGGTCTGCATAACACATTCACACCAGGTGGGTGCAGTGTAGTTTGTAAGTCAAAAATTTCTATTGATTTCTATGAGTGGAAGGAAAGAAACCACTGGAAAAGACATAAGGCTCTCACCTCAAAGCTCAGTTTTGCTGTAAAGGGATCATCATCTTCAGTAATACCTGTGTGGTCATCAAGCCTCAAACTCTGTGCATCTAAATACATTTCTTAAGGAAGAATAATTCCCATAAAATTATCTATCTTCATGGTAATACAGAACAAATCTGAAATCACAGTAGCAGAATGGGTATCCTTATTGCTCCAAAGGGTCAGGGTACTGTCAAACTGCTACAGCACCTAGATTATTATAGAAACTGATTCTGAGTAACCAGGGAACCATACACCATAGCAGCTGCTGTAGAACAGCAAAACTGACTACAACCATGTGTGATATCAGCTCTGCCTTTTTTTCCTGCCTCCCCTCCTGCCCCTCAACAGGATGTAAGCAGCAAATAAAGCAACCTTTTTAAACTGCATTTTGAGCAGGTTTGTTTARAGATCATGTTTTCTTGTGCATACTCTGCACTTAGCGTAACAATGCTCTACAGCAGGCTCTGGATGCCAAAACATCACAAAATAGATTCCAATGGGAATGGTTACAGGGAAAATCCTGCTGGTTTCTGTTGGCTAGGAAGAGGGCAGCCTCTAAAGCACGCATGTAAGCAGAAGCGGTAATACACTTCAAATTCTCCCATTCTTTATAGAAAACAGAGATGTTACAACAGAATAGGTAAAGTATGTCTTATCATCGTTAAGAAGAAACATTTGGCATGATTAAAAACAATTTTCATGAAGAAAAAGCTTTACAAGAATATTATGTTTAGTTAAAAGACCACTCCAGTTATTGACTTGAAAAGGAAACATAATGTAGTCATAGTCAAATTAGTCATATGACAAAAAAAATGCAAACCTATGAAAAAAATTTAAAATGAAAAACTTAAGAGACTGGAAACAATTTTGATTCAAAAGGATACTATCACTCATCATCTCTTGCCATTTATTTGCTCTTTTATTCAACCTTGGAGCTTCAAGATCAATGAGAGCTACAGCTTCTTCATCTGTGATGCCATCTTCCAAATAGAACTCAACCAGATGCAGTACTTCTAAAAGGGATGTGAAAAGCAAGCAGTTGACCTGCAAGAACTCAAAAAAAGGCCTAGTAGAAGATGCTATGCATTTAAAGAAGTGAACATCCTCAGACTTCTGTAATGATGTTCTGCCTACACATTCTCATTAATCAAGTTAAATAAATAAATAAATAACCCTCCACTTCTCCAAGGATGGCATCTATGTTAATGAAACACTGCTGCTGCAGCCCTGCAATGAAATCCAACTATTCATGCGACAAGAAGCAGCACAAGTCAAATTTAACAACATCAAAACTAAAGACCTATTTGTCCAAATAATGTTGTGGAGGGAACAAAGCACCAACCTATTCTGTTCAGTTAACATGTTTATCTACTTGAAAAGTATGACCAAATGTGATATTCCAACGCACCGTAAGAGGAAGCAGAGAAGACGAAAGGTTGTCTGCAGTTAATGCAGACATTCCCCAAGTTATTTAGCAAAGGGTTGTTGGTAGAGCACCTATAACACAAGGGCACAAGCTCCTGCAAAGACATATACAGAGCACAGTAATAGCAAACAGATCAGCACATCCTAAATTCTCTGGTTCCAATTAAATATGGCTTCCTTAGGTTTACACCACTGATATTACATCAGCCCTAACCTGGAGAAATATTGCACTGAAATAAGACCTTTTAACATCTGAAAATGCTTTTTTAATAAAATGGCAAGTTTTCACATTAAAAAAAAACTGTCTTCACCACTCTAACAATGAATTTTTTACCTTGCCTTGGCTGTAACAGAAAGAATTCTGTATCAAACACATACTGCCAAAAGAAGGTGAGGAAAAGGTTGCTGAAGCAAATTTTTTTTGCTCAAAGATTTGGTCAAATGCAAGTCGTCAGATGAATTCATCTCTGTTCTTTTCAAGAGCAGTTATTTTAGACAGTTCTTAAGATTGTGTTTCAATTATTTCCAGTGGCCAGGTTCATGTTCATTTGCACAATACAATTTATTTTTAGTGAGTACCATCAGACATAGTTTTATAGAGCACTGCAGAAAGTCAGTCTTCAGTTAAAGAAGAAAAGGTGTTAAAACTTAAGGAAGGTAGACCATTCAAGGGGTATGGGGAGGAGGGAAGGAGCGCTAGTAGCTGGGACAAATGAAAGTGACCTCCAGCTGGAGACAGACACAGACTCTGGAGTAATTGCATGTGGATCAGAGAGGAAAAGACTTGAAGGAATTAATAGGCAGAGAGGAAGGCAGATGTAAGACAGGAGAGGGAGGACAGGAGCTGCCACAGAGAAAGGACTGATTTTAATTTGTTCTCAGGAGCAAAAGGAAGTCTGACCTGAAGAACAGTAATAAAAGGGCTTTGTTTCCTACAGAAATTGTAATCATATCACAGACCTGTGCATAATATATTTCAGACTTCTTTGTGCATATGGCAATACAGACTCTTGGATTAAGCCACATATTAATGATTAACATGAAAGACATTACAACTTACTTCACTGTCATGGAACGGCTTGGACCGGATTGTCAGGCTGCCCAGCTCAATTGATTTCTGGAACCTCGCTGGGATCTGGAGTCCCTGTAACTTGTCATAGGCATGACGAGCTAGTTTATATGCACCAAGAGCTTTGCTCTGTTTTGCAAGAGCAAATAACGTATTCCTATAATTAAATTAAGGAATAAACATACGTCCGGCATTTAAGAAAAACCACAGCACTTCTTCTAACCAGAGAAGTTGTTCCATGAAGCCTATCCAACACTAGTGCTTTAAACAGGTCTTAACTCAAATAAATCTGTTTACATGACTCCATTTAAATAAATGGATGTGGAAGGACTGTCAAAATGACTGTAGTTGATTATTACTGAGGTAAGGAATTGTCCCCACATTAACATTGCTTTGGTTAAACATTCTGAATCCTTCTACATACTTTCATTAATTTTATACTGAAAGGCATTTTTTCCAGGGAAAAAAAAAAAAAAAAGCCCACCACACCACACCCACATTTAGAATACCAGCAACCCACTGACACCTACTGAATACATACGATCTCCTTGGAAAGAACTCAACATATGTCCTGTGTCATCGATGAAGGGTTGTCCTTCCCTTTCATCAGTGTGTAACAGTAAGCACTGTTTAGAAAGTTACCAATCATACAGCACTTTATGAAAGACTACATAAGTTAGAAAATTATTAAAAGGAAAGCAAGCATCCTATACAAAACCACAAATGAAGTGAAAACAAGGGATTTGGGTCTCCATGGCATCCACTGACCCCTCTTTTTATCTTCAACACACAGGTGCATTTCTGCAAGACTCATACAGACCTGTCACAAAGTACTTCCAAAAGACGCAACATGTGCCAACAAAGCTGCGCAAACATGTTAGCCTGATAGACACTACACAGCTCTACCCGACTTATCTGGAGCAAAAGCTCCTATTTTTCCCCTCCTGTCTCAGTTYAGTCTCCTTACAACAACATTATCAAGATTCAGAGCCAACACACTGTTTTAGCAAACAGTGTCTTAGAACTTGCTTCTCCGACAAAGGTGATACTCCAGATTGGGTGGGTGTTTTTGGGAATTACATGTCAGCTGATTTGTATAGCTCTCTATGCCTATGCAAAAATGTCTAGTGCAGTTAAACACACAGAATCACAGAGTGGGTAAGGTTGGAAGGGACCTCTGGAGATCATCTAGTCCAACCTCCCTGCTCAGCAGGGTCACCTAGAGCATGGTAGACAGGGTTGCATCCAGGTGGGCCTTGATATCTCCAGACCAGGAGACTCCACAGCCTCTCTGGGCAACCTGTTCCAGTGCTCTGTCACTTGCACAGTGAAGAAATTCCCCCTCACGTTCAGATGGAACTTCCCGTGGTTCAGTTTGTGCCCATTGCCTCTTGTCCTGTCACATGGGACAACTGAAAAGAGTTTGGCCCCGTCCCCTTGACACCCTCCCTTCAGGTACTTGTACACATTGATAAGATCCCCCCCCTCAGGCTTCTCTTCCCCAGGCTGAACCGGCCCAGCTCTCGCAGCCGTTCATCAGAGGGCAGGTGCTCCAGCCCTCTGATCATCTTTGTAGCCCTGTGCTGGACTCTCTCCAGTAGCTCCATGTCTCTCTTGTCCTGAGAAGCCCAGAACTGGACACAACACTCGAGATGAGGCCTCCCCAGGGCTGAGGAGAGGGGCAGGATCACCTCCCTCGACCTGCTGGCAACAGTCTGCCTAATGCACCCAGGATACCATTGGCCTTCCTGGCCACAAGGGCACATTGCTGGCTCATGGTCAACTTGTCATCCACCACCACTCCCAGGTCCTTCTCTGCAGAGCTGCTCTCCAGAAGGTCAGCCCCCAGCTTGTACTGGTGCCTAGGGTTATCTTTCCCTAGGTGCAGGACTCTGCACTTGCCCTTGTGGAACCTCAGGAGGTTCCTCTCCGCCCAGCTCTCCAGCCTGTCCAGGTCTCTCTGAATGGCAGCACAGCCCTCAGGTGTCTCAGCCACTCCTCCCAGCTTGGTATCATCAGCAAACTTGCTGAGGAGGCACTCTGTCCCCTCATCCAGGTCATTGATGAAGAAGTTGAACAGGATGGGACCCAGTACTGAGCCCTGGGGAACTCCACTAGCAACAGGCCTCCAACTAGACTCCGCGCCACCAATGACAACACTCTGAGCTCTGTCTTTCAGCCAGTTCTCAATCCACCTTACTGTCCACTCATCTAACCCACACCTCCTGAGCTTCTCTAGGAGGATGTTAGGGGAGACGGTGTCAAAAGCCTTGCTGAAGTCAAGGTACACAACATCCACTGCTCTCCCCTCATCTACCCAGCCAGTCATTCCATCACAGAAGGCTATCAGATTGGCTAAGCAGAATTTCCCCTTGGTGAATCCATGCTGGCTGCTCCTGATCACCTTCTTTTCCTCCCTATGTCTGGAGATGACATCCAGAATGAGCTGTTCCATCACCTTTCCAAGGATGGAGGTGAGGCTGACAGGCCTATAGTTGCCTGGGTCCTCCTTCTTGCCTTTCTTGAAGACTGCAGTGACACTGGCTTTCTTCCAGTCCTCAGGCACCTCTCCAGTTCTCCAGGACCTTTCAAAGATGATGGAGAGTGGCCTGGCAACACTCTCCGCGAGCTCCCTCAGTACCTGTGGGTGCATCCCATCCGGGCTCACGGATTCGTGAACATCAAGCTTGCCSAGAAGGTCTCTAATCCTATCCTCCTCAACCAAAGGGAAGTCTTCCTTTCTCCAGACTTTCTCCCTTGTCTCCAGGCTCTGGGATTCTTGAGGGCTGCCCTTAGCAGTGAAGACTGAAGCAAAGACAGCATTCAGTAATTCTGCCTTCTCTGTAGCCTTTGTCACCAGGGCATCTGCCCCCTTCAGTAGTGGGCCTACATTTTCCCCAGTCTTCACACAATGGTTTGAAGATGGTGATTGCTATCTTAGGGACAGAAGTCAGTTTTCATTAACTTTAACCAACAGCTGAAACCAAATACACCCTACAGTAGATCTTTGCATTGTAGATCAACATCAGTTACTCTTTTCATGCATCTCAGAAGATAACTTCTAGATTCTGTACTGCTTTGGAAGGATACACTTTCGAGATCCCCAGAGGAGTCTCTTTCGTTAAGCTGTGAAGCAGAAACCTGGAAATATTGAAGAGTGTTTCAGGCAAGTGGAAACTGAAAGGCTCCTCCTGCAGTATGAAAAATACAGACATACATTTCTAAGCTAGAAGCAACAACTAGCAACTGAGCATCTCAAGTAAGTCACTGTACTTGGATACAACTGCAAAAACAAGAAGTGCTGGCAGGACATTACAAGTGTATTTTGCACGCCTTTATCACCAAATGCCTGCTACATACAGAAAAGAGAGAAAGGGATTTGTGTAGTTAAAACAATTTTCTAACAGGCAATTAGACACCAGGACAGACTGCCCAGGAAGGGTGTGGAGTCTCCACCACTGTAAGGTCTAAAAACAGTCTCATTAGCAAAGATCACCATAGCAGAGCCTTCTTTTCGGCAAGAATTAAGGGTTCTCAAACTTTCTGTAAAGGATATGAGGGCAAGAGTCTTATAATTTCTGGAAGTGACAGGAGCTCCCCACTCATGATTGCATATCATTTTGAAGTAGCTTACACACATCACTGCTGATACATGTACATTACGGGAATCCCCAAATTCAAGGCTTTCTTCTGTTCAAACCTGTCTTCCATGATTAAAGAAAAAATCCTACCACAGCCTGTATAGGACCAGAGGCCTGGGTCACTGTGGAACCAATCCAATTTAGCTAGCAAAAAGGGCCTGAAATGGAAATTCAGCCATCATCATATCCTCCACCCACACTGAGAGAAGTACAGATCTGCTGAGGTTCTCTCTGCACTGCAGTTTTTAGAAATTAAGACAACAGAAGTTCTAGCACAGTACAACAGAAGGCAAAGAAATAAATTAAGTTACTATACAGTACCACTGATCTACGTTCAATTTTTAATTGCCTGAAGAGTCATTAATTGTTCCTAGTTATTTCTGGACTCCCTGAAGAAAAATGCTCATGAAGAATAAAAACAACTTCTAAAGTAAATATCTTACGGTGTATCTTTGAATAAAATGATAGACGTGGTAAACTTCTGCCAAATGCTGGAAGCGATGAAATTTCTGTAACATTTCAGTCTTCTGTTGTTCATTCTCTGTGGGAGGTAAAGGCATTAATCTAAGCCTCCAAGATACTCAATGGTAAGAAATGAGTGCATTATGATTCTAGTGCCACCACTTCTGAAAGACTAATGTACAGTCCAAGTATGTCCTATCTACCTGTGCAAGCCACAGTTATAGTCTTGCCATTTCTGTGAGCAAGTTGCTGCTTTGAAATAAGCATGTTAAAATGTAGAATGGTTAATGCAATGGTTTTAATACAGCCAGAGGCTTTAGCTTAGTTAAAGGTAGAAAATAATAGCCATCCATCACTGGAAAGCTCATCCATAACTTTAGAGTTTAGAGATAAAATGAGTTTTGAAACATTTTTTTCATAAATATTAAATACACTACTGAACAATTTGGAACAATTTGCATCTCTGTACAATACCTGAGGGATAATAAATCAGCACTACTGTAGATGGCTAAAATAAAAAAAAGATGTTACAGTACCAGACAAAAGGCAGCATTACACTCTTTTGTATTCATTATTACTAAATTACACCTCCTAACCACTGGCTCCACCTCTCTCCCAGTGAAACACATTTAGAAGACAAGATAATAGCTAATGAACAATCAGTTTTCTCTTTGTTACAGAAATAATTTATGAAATATCTCACAAACCCATGCTTTAATACTAGATGCATCTTACATTTCCAGATCATCTTTTATTTACTAATACTTTAACCCTCCAGTCACTTCTCTAATTCAAATGTGTTGAGAGAAGGTATGTGAGGATATGCAGCCCCAAGAGACAAGAATTTGATTATAGTCAGATTTCAAAATGAGGCCTATAAATGCTGATGTTTGTTTGTTCCTTTGTTTTAATAAACACAGGAAAACTGGGGGACTACAAAAATAGCAGTTATGCACAGTATAAAAACAACATAAAAGTAGCTGCAATAATGTTACTGCAATTCAGTAACTGACTGTCTACATGTGCAAGAAGGTAACAAATGTGAACTTGTTTTCAGTTACTTACCTTGTGCTATATCTAAACACTGCATGGAGAGCATCCAGTAATAATAGGCAGCATCATTAAATCGGCTTTCTACAACAGCATTGTGAGTTAGCTGCTCCAGCACTCTTACAGCTTCACTTTGCCTGCCAGCCTTGTGGAATGCTACAAAGAAGGCCAAAACAAAGGATTTTTACAGTATGATTGTATCAATTAACTGAGATTAATGTTTTTAAATTAAGAACAATCTATTCAGCCAATATCAAACAGTCTATCCAGGGCAGGATGAAAAGGGATTATACACTGGTACTTTTCTCCTTGAAAGCAGCAACACTAATGGAACATGAGAAGCATCTGTAGGTATTTTGTGGCTTTTGYGCTGTCTCGGGAGGTTCCTGAGGCAGAAACATTACTGCAGCAGACAGATGTTGTACAAAGCTGGTTGCTTTTTTAAAAGCTAGCAAATAGCAAAAATACAGTCCTGATTAGACCTCTGTACAAACAATGGCAATTCTGAACACTGCAATATCACATCTGTATTCAAAACTACTATAAGGTAAGGTGTGAAGCTAGCACTCTAGTTTGTAATGCTCAGTATTTTAAAATACTATAGCATTTACTATATCCTGTTATTTATTAACAGCCTGTCTTTAACTGATGCTCTAAAGTTAAATCCTGAATCCCCACTTGGTAAATATGCATTTGACAGTCTGCATATAGGGTATAAAGAAAAATAAAATAAAATAAAAAATAGACTGCACAATTGCCTYCTGACATCAGCTAGCTCAGCTATGACCAAATTCTCACACACCTGCACAATGATCTCTAGCTCACTCAACAGCACCAAGCTGTGTGGAACAAACTCTAACCTGGGAAGAGGCATACCTATATCCACACTGTTCTATGTGCAAACTACTAAGCTACCCTAACACCAGATGCTCAAACATTTGGCAGAGACACACACAAACTAGTTTTGCACAGAGATAGCTCATAGCTAGCATGCTTACTGGCTTGGCTGTTATAAGCAAATGCAGTTATACTCTTAGAGCTGAGCTGGCTCTGGAAACAGCAGATGCACCCATCACATGGAGATGCACCTGAGAAAAATATCTGTACTGGGAATATGCTGGCTCTGCACTGAGTTTGCTTCAACCTCTCCACAACCCTTGAACAGTTTACGAATAAAACTGGGAAGCCTGTCCACATGATGGAAAGCTGACAGTCCTCTTTAAGATGTTTTGTGGATTTTGTTAGTATCATAAAATTATCTATAAACAAAGATGAAAATTTTACTTGTACAAGCCCAACATTACCTAAATACAAGGGAAAATACACTTTCTACACAGGTTTGTAAGGTTCCTGCTACATTTTGAATCCTATTGTGATGAAAATTATTTTTTTTWAAAAGGAAAGTTCAGATAACATGCCAAATAGCTGTTGCCACATGAGTCATACTCAGATATGCAATGGGACAGAAAATCTGAAATTATTTAGACAGCATAATTTTTATTAAATCTATCATATTTTCTTATCAATCAAGGAGACCTCCATACACTCTCTTAACACCACTATGAAAATACATATTCTATTTATTTCTTTTTGCATCTCACAGATTCAAAACTCTGTAGGGCAGAGACTGCATATTCTGTACTGGAAAAGTACTGAGCATATTCAAGTATATAGTGATCTCCCGCAGGTGCGCTCTTACCTTTTTGTGCTTCTTCAAATCTATCATTCTCTGCTAGCCACTGAGCATAAGGGACATAGACATCATCTTTGAATTCAGAATGCTTTTCAGTCAACGCAAAGGCCTGAAGTACAGAATAAATATGTTTCTAGAATACTGCACCATTTAAACACCTAAGGATTTAGCATACTCCATGGGAGCGATCTTTTAAGCCCTAAATAAATTCACAATAAAAATACATAAGTAGAATAAAGATTGTAATTCATGTTTTGTCCAATAAATATGAAGCTAATGTCTTAAAATGATAAGCAATCAACAACAAAAACTAAGCCCAGTAATAGTCCAGTTTCTGAATCAGAAAAAAATGAAGCGATTATCTAGGCAATTTAGTGGATTTCACAGCAAGAGACAAAAAATATTTTTTCTAAATCTATCATCTAAAGAAATCGAAGTACCACTATAAATACAGTCTAGATTAGCTTCCTGTACTCACTACCTAGTGAGTAAAAGATATTACACTCAGCAAAAATTTAAAGTGAAGAAACAAGAACAAAACTAACAGTGGCTCTATCTGTGAAATGGAATGGTACTGGCAGACCCACATGTACAAAAGAAAAAAAAGAGAAGAAAAAGTGAGGTAAGCAGAGCTTTGCCTAATCATAAGCCCAAATCCAATTAGAGAGGTGTCCACGCTACCACAACACACATTCATCAGATTTAAATTATGCATAGAGTATTCTCACTCAGGTATCTTATCCAAATTACAAAATTAATGCAGTTCATAACAAGTTCCCAGGACATAATTATTATTTATTGTTTCTTATGGGCTAGAAGCATCCCATTGATTCACAGGCAACCATTACTCAAGAGGAAATACAGAACTGAAGCCGTATCAAGACATATTCAACCATGATACTTAAAAAAAAAACCACGTCATCAAACAAAATGAACTTAAGCACACTGGAAGAGCCAGACATTTGTCTCCCTTTCTTGCAATCACAGATAATAATTAGTAGCAACTTTAAGCACAAGTTTGGAATCAAAGGCATGCTTACTTCTTCCCAGCGATGAGTCTCTACATGGAGATGTATCAATGCTTTCAGGTCTCCAACCTTCATGTAGGTTTCTGCTGCATAGCCAGGGTTATCAAGTTTCTTAAAATAGAAGGCACATTTTGACAAAGGCTCACGCTCAGCTTTATCCAGTTTTCGAGCTATTTCAATTAACCTAGGCACACACATAGAAAAGATGTTTTAAGTTCTGCCTTTTTGCTTTGCCTTTTGTTTGGTTGTTGTAACAACTTTTCACTCTCAAACAGTTAATTATTACAATAATTAACTTTATTGTAATTATTGTAATATAGTACTATCCTACATGCTTTAAGCAGCTTTCAGTAAACATTCAAAGAACTTTTTACAAACTCAAGACCTGTTCCCACAATCTTTACTCATGTGTGCAGTTCCATATTTCAGCAAGGAGTAACTTCAATAGATTTGCTCAGCCATGAAGATGGAGACAGGTAGCAGATCCTGCATGACTAAGTCACATGTGCCACACCTTCTCAACCCTGACCTAAAAAAAGATTCTTGAATAAATACTATCCTATTTGGCAAACCGCAAAATGAGGCAAGGGAAAGTTGTATTATCTGTCTAAGCTTTTACAGCAACTTAACAAAAGACTCAAAGCATGAATTATGGTTAAGTCAAGGAGAATTTGACCAGTGACAGGAATGGCCCCAGAAATTCTTTCTAGGAGTTCTGCGTCTCAGTCATCCTCTCAATTAGTATCTTAGTCTGCCTGCTCAATTAGTATCTTTTAAGAGCTTAAAACAACAGAAATAGACTGCCATATATAAGCAGTGATGTGATGATTACTCTGAGAAGCTTAAGATATGCATATTTTAGAAGACAGCCTCATACTACAGATAAACCCATTCATACCTGTTACAGTTTTGTTTGTTTTTTGTAGTATATTTACGATCCTACCCTTTAAATATATGACTTCGAAAAATATTTTTGATTGTAGAAGTGCTTCAACTACAACTATACTCAATTTGACGTAAACAAGGCAGCGTTTTAGGCAAGCTTCGTCTTACTTTAAAATTATAGAGAATTCACTGGAGTTTTTATTACGTATTATATTAGCTCTGAAATAGAACTAACACATACATGTCAACCCAGCCATGGTCCCCACTGATTTCTATGGCCTTCATGTGCTCGCCAGCAGAGAGGTACATCTCCACTGCTGCTTTTGGTTCATTAATATTCTTGGCCCAATCCGCTTGTTTTTTTATTAGCATCTTTGTATCTTTAGGGTCTCCAGATCCCAGAAAATCCTGAAACAGTGCAAGAGAAAGTTTGCATTACCTTCTGATCACAAATACTATTATATTTCAAATCATAAAGTAAATAAAGTTCTTTTTTGAGGAATACTGTAATGTCTCCCTAAGATAAGAAATTTTGCATACAGAACAAAGTGAACTGACACAGCCTTCAGCAACTAATTACCAAGGACCAGTGTGTTTTGTACGTGACAATGGCAAATCTCCAGTCTAGACCATTTTCAGTTAAAAAAGACAGGAGATTCGAGAAAGGCCAGGAGAATAATGATACAGATGCCTCAGAGGTAATATGTATGTCCCCATCGGATAACCTGGAAAGCTCACACTGTTGATCCTGTTTAGTTTAAGTGGATACAAGTCATGATTTGTGCACGCTTTTCAGGAACATATCTTTCCAAAACAAAATAGTACCACTCAAAAAAACTTCAACAGACCAATTCCAATGTTCAAACTTTATTTTGCAAGTAAAGAAGGTACTGTTTCATTCTTAATAATTACCCTGCCCTCTTCTGAGTTAACAACCACTTTATCTCGTATTAGGATCAGGATACCCAGCCCCAAATCCATTAAAGGTTGAAATCTCATTTTCTGCAAATATATTTGATGATTATATTATGATATATCAAGGAAGTTGTTAGATAAGGACAAAATSACAGCTGCTCAAAAGTGAGCAGGATTCTGAACTACAGATCTTGGCCAAACTTCTGCACAGTAATAAAACACCAATTCTAGATGCTGTGATGATGACCACTTTGGAAACATTTATGATAGTTTGTTCAGCTTCCTCTGCCAATACTGAAGCCTTAGCACCATGTGGTTCACATATGTTGACATCATGAGCCACATAAAAAGTACTTCAGCACTGAAAGAGGGATTAAGGGCAATTTTGGCTGTTAACAGAACAGACTACTGTCCATTAAAATAGCCTCTATGAAATGAAAAATATTTTAATAATTTGTTTTCCAGCTCAGGTCATTAAAAATAAGTTTGTAACCAAAAGCTCAGCKTCTTAATCTACAAAGGTTTTTAGTCTTTTTTTTCCCCCTTCTTTCTTTTCTTTTTTCTTTTCTAAAGATTCTCAGTAATTTGTAATCTGGTAGAGTGATAACAAGTCTGTGGCCATGTATCAAAGGACCTGACCTCTGCCTCTATAGTCTGGACTCTCTACTCAGAACCAATCAAGGTCAAGCTCAACCACAAGGTATCAGATTCTGAAAGYGTCCCTTTGCTTAATTCTGACAGCATTTAAAACAAAACAAAACTAAAACCCCCCAAAACTAACTTGCTTTGGAAGAATACCTGGCAAGCAAGGGAGTTTCATATTCACATCTCTACTCCATATACTGTGTACTCCCTGCACAAGAAGCTTCCTTCACATGCTATTAAATACCTTTAATTTCCTCTGCATGGAGTTACTCTCAAGGAGAGAAGCCACAAGTCCTTTTACTCTGTTAGTTAAATATAGCCATGACTACTGACAAGAACCAAAAGATTCTTACGAGGAYGGATGGGATTTTCATCTATGAATTAAATTTACGTACAAGAAGAATCAAAATATTGAAGCTAACTAAGACTCATCAGAGAAAAATAGTGAAAGTCAGACTTATATGAGGAAAATTCCAAATTATTTACATTTTGGGCTTGAAATAAAAAGATTTATCTGTAGCACAATTTGTGGAATCTATGCTAAAACAGTTCATGTGCATGTTATGGTAAAGGCTTTGTCCTATATTGCACAGAATGAGACTCTGATGTGTAATGAGTGAGATTAAACAGTGCAGGCATTCTCAGGGATTTTGATAAGAAAGCACTATAGAGTTAAAAGCCAAATAATCCTTTCTTATCACCATATAAAAATGCCACTTTAAAAACAAACTGTATTTATTTTATTTCTACATGGGAATAGAGTTTAAAAAATGTCAAAACAGATCTAATCTTTGGAAGTAAACTCTGATAAACAAAAACATACTAGGTTAGTATATTACATACTTCATAAAATACATTAATATAGAATGACCCAAACATTTGTTTAAGTTCAAACTCTGAAGGAAAATGATTTTTTTTTATAATACAAAAGTGAATTAAACGCATGGCATACTTACCTCCACTTTGCATATATGCTAACTCATTATCTTTGGAAGACAAAGAAAAGTACTCTTGAACAAGATAATGAGAAAGAAACAGAGCTACAATATCTAGACTTATCTTTTTCATAAGGAAAATGACCAAAGACAATACCATACAATCGTAATGAAAAAATCACCTTGGTGGTGTCCACCAAAAAAATAAAACCATTGAAAACCTCTGAACTCCATGGATGTGTCTGAAAAGATATAAGGCAAAATTACTTACCTCAGTAAAAGACTCCGAACTACCACTGCATATAGACAGAAGATACTCATCTTTTCCCCACTTATAAGCCAAATGAACTTGGGGCTAACTAACTGAAAAAAAAGCCATAGTTCCAAACATACATTTTACCCAGCCATTGGTAGAATCATACTTTGAAAAAATTTACAGCTACTCTATTATTACTTTAATATTTCTGTGTTTAAATACTAAGTTGCAAACAATTACCTTAGCATAGTCAAACATGCGTAAATCAGAGTACATATCGAGAGCCAGGTTTTCATGTCCACTCTTTTTGTACAATTTAGCTGCTTCATGAAATTTTCCCTGGTAGGCATAAACATCTGCTAGGAACAATTCATTGTTGTTCTCACCGTGCTTCTTCCGCTCCTGGGGAAAGTGGGAGGGGAGAGAAGGGAGAGATTCTATATGAACTTGATACAGTTTAGAAATAGCCATTGAAAAGCCAGATTTTCAGGCTTATATTTTAACTATTAATATAATTATCTTAATAACAGGTTTTTGTCTTTCTATATTTCTGATGAATTTATAATTGAAGGATTAAATCCCTTCTTAATTGAAATTAGGAAGAGCAAAATTAAATGTCACTATGAAACTGAAGTGATGAAAAAAACACTTCTTCTGATGTCATACAGAAAAATATTCAACATATGCTATCATTATGCTATTTTAAAAAAAGGCATCTGATGGGTTCCTTATTTTCCCCTGCAGAAATTCTGTAGCATTTAATTCACCTAAATTAACAGTATATGGGTGGGTATGCGGGAAAACAGGCATGAAAAAATTGCTACTAATAASCAGATTCAAAGGCATAGTAATCCGCCACTGAATCGAAACAGTGTCACCACCACTGTCCCCACATATAAGAGCTCATGATTCCAGGCAGGTAGCAGTTGCTTCCAGGGTGGCCTGTGTATGTTGTCCTGCTAATTGGAGTTGCGGTTGTAGCACATTTAAGCTGATACCCAGATATGTATCATTAAGCAGTCATCTTGAAAGAGTTTGCACTACCAAATCAGAAACAGTTTCTGTTGACCTTAAAGAACTTCTGGGCAAATCAATGGAGGTCTGCCTACAATTTACTATTTTTTTGGTGCTCCCAATTGTAGTATTCCACTATTAAATATTATAATTTCTTAATTAAAGATTCAATTCCTGCGTTATGGGAATTCACAAACACTATAAAAAACACACATACATTGAGACTGCATCAAGTCTGGCCCAATGTAGTTCATTAATTAAATACACGGTATCGTATCATACTAGGTAAAAGTTAGAGACTAAGAAGAAAAAAGGAGAAAARGGAGAGAAAAGGAGAAAAACAATTCCAAAGAACCAATAAAGAATCTGGACACACAAGCAAGTTACTGTGAGACAAGTTCAGTAGCGAGTTTACAGAACTCCAGCAACTCAGGGATAACTGCCTTGCTCTTGCTCTGCACGTGTGGTAGCTCCCACATGACCAGAGAGCGTGCAGTGCCACAGAGAAATCCCGTTCATGGATCACATCTATAGAAGTACATCGATTTAAAGAGACCAAGGCTATATATAAATTTTTAAAAGTAGCCACAGTTACTGATTAGGCTGATTCTTATCAGGCTAATATTAAAAGTTTCTTCTTTAAAAACTTGGTTAAAAAATGCTCAGAGAAATTCTTATACCATTCTTGAAAGATTTCACAGAAATTTGGCAGATTTAGAGACCTGGAAGTTACGTTTCTACTGTCATCACTTTAAGAAATGTGTGATTACTGGGAAGAATCTGTCATATTAATGGCATATGAGTGCTTAGTTATACCCTTACAAGTCTAAAAACAATCCAATATACCACAAGAAAGAGTAAGCAGTGATGCAGACCCCTCACTTCAGAAGGAGCTTTTTCAAGAAGTCTGAAAATAAATTTATGTCCTTTAGAAAGGAAATTAATCTTCCTAATTAAACAGAATACAACATGACAATACCCAAACACCCTCAGTAGAGCCAGATTTGGAAAACCACACATAGAAAAGAAACATTACCACTAGCAAGAGAATTCTCTTACATATGTATCTACCTTTATAAAAACAGTTCCTACCGCAGAGCTTCATCCCATATTAGACACCAAGAAAAGTTAACTGCAACCAATAGATGGCTGGCATTTTGACAGAACCAGAACAGCTCTACAAAAATGGAAGACAAGGATTGTATTTTGTAGAGCTGGTTTAACCTAATTAGCATGTGAAAGAAATTCCCTTTATGTCATCTCAACACAGATATTCAAACTAAGTATGACCATGTGGTCTTTGTAAAAGTACAAGAGTGATGGCATGCCTTTTAATGTAGTTATGACACACGGTATTGTCTAGCTAAATTTTATCAAGTGTGAAAAGAATGAGAACTAGCGATTAGAGCACAGCATGGAAGTAAGGAAACTCAAATTCTGTTTCCAATTGTCACTGACTTGTCATGAGACCTTGAATTTGTCATTTTATTTCTCTGGGCCTGTCTCTCTCTCTGCAAAAAGATGATAATAGTAATTACCTACCTCCAGAGGGTAGGGAAAGGCTTAACTAACTCATGTTTATAAAGTATTCTGTACTAAGTTGCATTAGCACAGTAGTATTTTACCAATTATTAATTAAATATTGAAGGTTTTTCCAGTTTTCCTAAAGGTTTCTAAATACTCACACAGTACACTGTCCCCCAGGCCTAGTTTACTTTTCCCTATAAAGTTTCAGACACAAGACTAGGATCTGAGTCATCTCTACTAATAAGGACTTTTCACTCTACACATATCCAACAGTCAGAAGCACTGCTTCCACAAAAATCTCTCCAAAATAAAAAGTACCGATTTTGGCATRATATATGCTCTTAGACTTCATGCTAGCTCCAATTATTCTCTTACCTCGATGCTGCTGATCAATTCCAAGTATCTAAGGTCTCGTACTCTGGTAAACGCCTATTGAAAAGAAAAACAAGAAAAGGAATCAACTTGAAAAGCTAGGAAATCAACAGAATTTTGTTATGCATAAGTCAAGCTGTAGAAGGATGATGGAGGTGGACAAGCAAACAATATATTTATCTTCATGCAAGTAGGACAGAAAATTACGCTATTTCTATGTTTGTGTAGTTCTAACCCAATGAGCTCTGACTACAATTGGGGCTCTCAAGCATTCCAATAAATAACACAAGGGTACAATCCAAACAGTTTATTACTGAAAACAAACAGCAAATGCAGGGACTAGCAGACGTATGTATATCAGTCCCCTAAGAATACAAAATGCCATTTAAAATATTACAAACTTCCACTCTGGCTATTTTATAGCCTTTCCATTTTAACTATGAGGCATGACACACTTAAGCAAATTTAAGGAAACCATTACAAGGTAGAACATATAAATAACTGTAAAGCTGAAGCATACTGCATATGCTTATAGTTTTTACGCCATTCTGAAAATTCATCATAGAATTAGTCCAGAGAAAGAAAGGAAGTAAAGAGATAAGGTAAAAGTACAGTGAGACAGTGTAATACATTTTGCAAACAGATAAATGTGCAACCCAAAGTCCCCAGTTAGCACAGCTTAGCACTTGCTCTTGATATGTATCAAAAAAAATAGAAATTTAACTCTTTGAACAGTATGTTCAAAATTCTAACAAAACTAATGCTCAGGAGGGCATAGAATATTCTGCTTACACCAGATCAGACTAGGAACTACGAGAGCCTTTAATGTCAAGAAGCTGCTTTTGTTCAAATTAATCCGCTTTAATTCTAAGAGGACACTACTTAAAAATTCCAAGGAGGCACTGAAAACTTCTTTAAGAGTATCTATTTGCATAAAGTCATCTTTGAAACTGGAGAGAATTATTCTGATGCCTCCATTTAGGAAAAAAATAAAAGCATTTAATTTCCCCCCAAATAAAAAATTTAAAAAATAATCTGTCTTGTAAAGGATGTCTCTCATTACAGGATATTCCTGAATATTTTTAGATCGTTTAGTCTTTCATACAATATTCATGACACTGAACTTTTTTGATCTCTTTTATTTGAGAGGAGATGGTGAAAGGAAACAGGGAAGTATTTTACATCAGAGAAAACTGTGTTCATCAGTATGGGTCCATTTAGAGGCCACTCCCAGAAACAATGCAATACAGATAGAAAATGACTAAAACAATGGCATGTCCACAAAGAAAATTAATGCACAGGTAACAAAGAATGTGAAGCTTCCACATTTAAACTGACGCTATCTTAAAGAGTGAGAGGAAAAAATTAGAAATATAAATTGATAGCATTAAGGAAGGAGGAAAAAAAAAAGTTAGCTAAGAAATTCTTTGCTGCCATCTGGTGGTAAGCATCACTGTTAAACAACTTTCCAGTTATATTTTACTCAAACTCATTAACTCATTTTCCAACAGACGAAAGAAACCTTTCCTTTATATTTAACACTTTGATTTAGAGCATGATATTTATCAAGAGGGAGAAATTTTATTTCTGCCTAAAGCCTTATCTCAAGTTCTTGTGCATATCACAGACCAACATTGTCTTTGATATTTGGAATAATGTATATGCCCAAGATGAGCAAGGTCTTAATACAAGAACATCACTTTGTAGTCCAGCCATCAAAAAAATATAAGTTACAGGTTTTCTGCTAAGTAAAAGTACTTTACCTTTTTAGCAGTTTCAAACTCCAGCCCTTCTAAAGCTTCCATAGCCAGCTCTTTCCAGTCAGTATCGGTTACTCCTAAACACGCAATTTGATAGGCTTCTTTAAACATTTTTCGTTCCAGATATTGATACATTGGTGCAGACTGAAGATTTCCATCAAAAAAAAGCGTTTATCAGAAAGCATAATACTAAGATATATTAGTGAAATTCTTTAGCTATATTAGAAAAAAAAGCTGTAATTACAACCATTACAAGGCTCAACAGAGAACGCATTTTAGTATAGCAAACAGAATAATGCTGTGGAGAAATTACTGTTGTATTTTTATACAAGCTGGGTTAATTATATCCCAAACTTGTCCATCGTGATGTCTTTAGTTGCTAGCATGGGCATTACAAATAGAAATTCTTCTGAGCATCGTACATGCATGCACATACAATGAGCTTTTTTCACTTACAGAAGTAGAACGAAGTAGGGGTTGGTTGTTTTCAAAGGCTCCGAGTAGGAGCAGTGGCATAATGGCCCATTACAAAGCATCCCAGGCAATATGCAAGACACTGCTAGGTCTGTCATGAAGAAGTTAACTCCTCTGTGCTAACCCTGATGACAAGGCTGTTTTACCAAGACTGAGACTATTAAGCCCAAAAACCACTGACTTCTTAAGGATCCACCTGCCTTAAAGAGAATTAGGGAGAGGGGATGTCAGCTGCTGCAGGCTGGCAGACTGACTGAGGCTCAGGGATGTGCCACTTTAGTCTGGACCTTGGAAAGAACAGGGAACGCTGCTGCTAGATTACCTTTAATTCTGGGCTTGCAATCAAGGAGAGTACATATATTGATTTCTGTGGGGTTTTTTTGTTTTTTTTTAAATCAATTTCTTTGAAAGTTGTATAGTCTTTGGTACTCCCTCCCCCTGCATAGGTATAGTGTTGAAAAAGCTGCCCCCACTATTCTACAGCAATTTTGTAGCTATAAAATGCCAAAGCCAGATAAAAACTGTACTAGGCCTAACAGATACCAGAGCTGTCAAACACTGTGGACAACCCAGAGCCTAATTAAGGGATCAGCACAGTGTATCAGAGGAACAGGTAAGACTCTGCAGCATGGGGACCCATTGTTTTAATACAAGCACATGGCATTTCCACCTTCTTAATCGACTTTCAGCTTCAAATTCAGCCCACATTTGGGTGTGCAAATGAGACAGAACCTTTTTTTAGGTTTTGTTTCTTGGACTGTTTTARCCTCTTCCATTGCCATCCACAAAATATTCTTTCCTGTATTATGGAAAGGACTTCAAGCAGTCTCAAGCTTATAATATAATGACTACATATGCACCAGACATTCAGACTAAAATGTATGGCTTAAATATTGTCTAAACATGTCTAGAGAAAGCAACAGTAAGACAGTATTTGACATACTCATAGGAAAAATGAAATGACAACTTGAAGAAGGTACATAGAAAAGACACAACAAAAACACAGGAAGAGGTAACATTGGAACCATATCCTCAGCTTTGCTTTTAAATTAAACACATTTGCAAGTAAAGAGGGAGAAGGAGAAACAATCATCAGCAGCAAAAATGAAGTTAAATTCATTAATGCCAAACTCCAAAAATAGTAAGAAGTCTGCATTGCAATCATTTGGTATATGAAATACTGGTAACTTTCAGAAAAGCTTCTTCACTTCTTAAACGCTGATGTTTATTAAATATAAAGCATGACTTAATGGGATTAAAGGATTACCTGTGGAACTTCAACAGCTGACATAGAAAAAACATGAAGACAGAAGATTTTGGAGCCGTTGTATCCCACAACAAAGCCTTGAAGTTTTTGCTGATGGACAGGGAAGTTGCTAGCTTTGATATTGAGGTAACCCCCTCCAGAAAAGCAGAGCATATCCTCACACTGTGCGTTCCAAGCAACACTATTAGCATTGGGTTCCTAACAAACAAGATAATAAATGGTTACAACAGATACAATCACACCTTCTTTCTTAAGAAAGATGTCTTTCAGCTAGAACATCCGACATATTACAGCCTGGGTATAAACACATGAAGATACACACACACACGCACACACACTCATTACACACACTCATTATTTACATTTGTAATATTCTAAAGACCAACATAATCCCCAGCAGATCCACACAACATATTTTACACTTCAATAAACAATTATAACTGTCCTTGTTTTGTTGTGTATTCTGTTAATGATCTGTACTCTCGGACTGTAGGATATACAACATTCCACAGTAAGACACAGCTTGCTAGTTGCCACATTTAATTGGTAAATTTTTGTCTGTCACAGAAAAAGTTACAGATCCTACCTTTGTAGCACTTTGTACTTTCTATCCCATGTTCTCTGAAAATGTTTCATCAACATTAAGGGATGAACCCTTAGAGCAACTGTTAAACTGTCAGTAAGGACAGAATTATTATTCATTTTATAGTCTGGGAATAAATGAGGAACAAATAAGTTTAAGCTTTAATTCCGTTCCTACCGATGATAAAGCCAAAACACTCATTAATACTTCAAAGGGAACCAGGACAGGGCTCTAAATTAACTTGAAAAGGTCACATWAAGTGCTTTTTATGTAGTTGTTGCTCACACACACCTCCTGTATAATTCACTGTCTGCTTTCTCCAGAAGAGTAGTTTTGATGGAGAAATAGATCACAACTAAATCCTACATTGTCTGATTAAGGGCAATTGTATGAATTTCTGCACACCAACATTTCCTGGCCTATTCTGCACTCCTGGTTTCTCACACTTTTTTTTAAAAAATAAAAAAATAATAATAATAAAAAAGACTTTGAATTTTACCTGAAACAACAACTCTTTGGTATGAATATCATATACTAAGCAGGTATCATTTTCATCAACCACTGCTAGCTTGTTTCGGGATGCACTCATATCCAGACAACGCACAGCTGTGGATTGCTTCAACAGGACGATTGCGAAGACATTATCAACAAATATCTTCAGAATCTGGACATATTTGAAATCAAAGTCAGTCCACGAAAATTTCCTAAAACCAGAAATAGTATAGCAGGTACCAACTCTAGCGCTATACAAAATAAATGACTGCACTCCCTCCCTCCCCCCAAGATAAATTCTGCGTTAGAGTAAATGCTTTCCATTTGAGGTATCTTGAAAAAGTTTGTTTCCACAACATATTCTAGGTTTCAAGTCCATATAAATAAAACATCGGCCATACATACTGGATTTTGTAACGTTCCACTTGCTGAACAATTATTTAAATAAAATATGTCAAAAATGCATATTATAGATATAGAAGTGAAGGGATCTCTTGAATTCTTTTCTTGTCCTATTTTCTGTATCACTTACCTCTGGGCTTCAGCTTGCAATTTTCAGCTAATTAGCTCAYTGAATAGACAAGTGTCACTTCTAAAACATTCTAGCCTTCACAATTGATCACCAAGAGAAGTGCGTACACACACACGCACATGCCCCCCTCAACTCCTGCAAAAAAGGGTTCTCAATACACTGACAACTCAATTTCTGTCAGCCGTTCCTAATGACATACAGATTTAGGATAAACACATTTGTAGAATTTTGTAATCATAGAATATGAAAGATGGAAGTAACTAGTTTTTAAACACAAGACGAGACTTTGTCAAATAATATTCTAGGTTGTAAATTAATGTGCTGCTTCTAARTTCTCCTCTAAAGAGCACAAACCAGATTTTATTTTCATTGAAAAAAAACACATCAGACATAACACATTACCTGACCATTCTTTAGACCAACTAAGAGGCCTTCTCTTCCTGGAGGTCCTCCAATTACTTTAATGTAACGAATAAGAGATTCCATAAGCCATTCTCGTTCTTTAACGCCACTAAATGAGAGGCACTGTAATCTTTTCTCCTGAAGATATAACAATATACAACATACTGCACGGAGGTAAAGAGAAAACTATTGTTCCTCTGATATGCTGTATTTATATCTATGTTGACGTGTCTGCCTACTTCTTCACATAACAATGAGAAAGTCAAAAGTCTTAGCTATCCAAAACTATGAACTAAACAAAACAAAACAAAACMAAAAAAAACCCACTTTTTTAAGCAGTCCTCTCTCCCCGCCCTCCCCCTAAGATTCCCTAGATTGGGTGCAAAGTTATGAAATTCTTTACAGAGGCTGTTTCACTGAGATATAACCACTTGTGACATGCCACATCTACTGCTTAAAAATATGTCAGCACTGCAGATTATAACATACTACACATCACACTGCCTAATAGTATAATCCATTACAAGTTTTTTTCAAGGTACTAATCTTATTTTACCAGCTACTTGGACAATTGTCTTCAAGTCATGTTAATTATCTTTAAGGTACGCACCTGGCATAAAATTATGTGAGCTGAACATACAACCAGCAAGTTGCATTCAAATTTTTTTAATATTTTTTCCTTCACCCGATAATACATGTCTGAAGAATCATCTGAGTATAACTCATAAATCAAGATTTTCTCTGGCATCTGGATTGCCAATCTGTTTTTGTAGATTGCAATTTTCTTTACAAGCTCTCTGCCTTTTATTCTAACTGGAGAGAAAGAAAACGAAAACATAGTATAGTGCTGGCTGAAGTTAAAGCAACAAATACAAAAATCAAAAACTTACTTATTATACTAAAATCAAATCCTTCTAAAGCACCTCCAAATTTAAAAGTTGATTCCTGCTAGGATGTGTTTGTTGCTTTGAATCACTGTAATCTACTATCCATATAGATAATCACAATTCATCATCATCCAGTATTTGTCAACAGCACGTTTTGGAGTGATACTTTCATTCCTTGCCATAAAAAGCCAGTACATAAGAAGAAACAATTTAGCACAAACCCTTGAGACTGTTAAGTAAGGAAAAAAAATCCTAGATATGATGTACAGTATTTTTATCTTATACTCGCAGAGATTAAAACCTTATCTTAAAACCTGCTGCCCCTTCCAATGTCCTTTCAAATCCCCACACCTTCCATTAAGCTTGTCAGTGCTGATCCTCCAGAATCCAAGTCTGCATTTTTATCCTGCAAACCCTGTTCCTCAATTTTACTGTCAATGTGACAGCAAACTGCCTGGTAAATGCAGTATATATTCCAAGTGTTCTGATGGATATTAATTAAAAAAACTAATGAGACTGAAACTCTGACATGACCGAAAGTGCAAAATTACCTTTTTGTTCAGTGATGAGATGTTGGACAATAACATCTGTCATGTTGTCTCTGTAAGCATAACGATCTTTATAAAGGCCATGAACTGTGCTGAAAATCAGTTGATAAAAGGATATTGTTCCATCTTGGCATCCCACTGCCTGAAGAAAAGGAGGAAATACTTTTAGTTAATTGATACGTGTAGGTGAGAATTGGCAAAATGTGTCGTATTTGTATGACAATTATGTTCTTTATCCTTGCATAATGTTGATACCCCAACAGCCTACTTGCACTACATCAGTGGTAAAACTTCTGTTGAACTCGGGGATTGATCTTAACATAGACCATGTATACCCCCCCCTTAAAAAAAATAAAAATAAAAAAAAGGCGCAGCTATCTTAACATTTGTACCATAGCACAAACAATACAGGATGTATCACAGCTCCATCACATGCACTTTCAAATTTCCACAAGGTGTAATGCTAGAAATAAAAACAGATATGAACATTTTCTTCCCATCATAGAATTATACATGGTCAACCTATTTTAAATTGTTAAAATGCWGCAAGTGCATTGACATCTGAAAGCAGGTGTTACATTCATTTATTGCCTTCTTGCAGCCTAGGTTCTACTTCCCCATGATGTGTTTGATTTCAGAGGAAGCTTTAGGAGCTCACTAAACAATCTTTAGATTTTGCTCTCTCAGTAAGAATGCCTAGATCAGGCAACTGAACTTGAAGATTACAGGTTTACCTTACATGACAAATTCTCTGTAAAAAAAAAAAAAAAAAAAAGACAGTAAAATGCATCTACTCACCACATAGTTGGAGTCTGGTTTAACTTTGCATGTCCACACCCAACTGCTTTGCTCTCCTATGGTACCAAGACGCACACCATCCTTTGTGAAGAGGGAAACTTGTTTATCTGAACCTCCTAGTAAAATATATTCTCCTTTAGTAAAATAGCTGACACAGCAAGGATCAAAATTGAGCATTCTGTCCTTTCCAATCTACAAGAGAAAATAAAAAGATCAAAAATAACAACAAAAGGATCATTTCATATTTTCCGAGGCAAGAGTAACAGACAGAAAAAAACACGAGAATCTCCTGAGTGGCACAATGATACYATCCTTCTCATTCCTCCAGCTATGCACAACTTTTCAATACCCTAGAACCACTGGCTATATTAAGATCCCAAAAGCCGTTCTAAATTACACCCAAGTATCCTTACAGTCCCAAATCAACCTCCTCAGAATGAAAGCAATTCACAACCTCCTTCCCCACTAACTGACTGAAATATACAGAAGTTCTGTGTAAGTCAGTAAACCATACCACAAAAGTCTGCAAAGTTATAAGTTTAATATAAGAAATGGAAGACAGTAGCTCTGTTGCTATGGAAAAAACAAGGTCTGAAAGAAAAGACAATTAGAAAATAGACTCAAAAGAGGTCTGGAAGTCAGAAAACATTTTATGTAGCTAATAAAGCATTAATATACAATTGTTTTATRCGGAAAAGACAGAACAGAATTAGAAATACCCTTGCATTCTAAAACATACCTGCTTGCCACTAAGCTGATAAAAGGAAAGTTTTTGACCCCAGTCTGCCACAGCTAAAATATCATTGTGTTCATCTCTAAGTAAAAAAAAAAAAAAAATTATACAGTAATTTTACAGTAAATTATTCATAATTCCTAGAGTAACAGAACTAAGTAATAAGACAGTAGGATATATTTCACATTGATTTTATTTTGTGCTCCAAACTGTCTTTAAATGAAATGGTATATTGCTGTCCTTTCAGTTTATGGCTTTTTAAAAGCAATCTCCCCCACAGGAATAACTGCAAAGCTTGATACATTGCTTCACATACAGCTATGTAACAGTAGGTACGCTAAAGCTAATGATCCCTTAAACAAATGAAACATCTGGGCCCAGATTCTGATCTTAGTTACAGTGATATAAAGCCACTATAATAAAGTCAATATAGCTGAGCAAGAGTGAACTATAAGACTGTAAGAGAGAACAAAATCTGCTCCTGGGAGAGCAGCAGCAGACTGAGGAAAGGTCCCAGGTCTCGCACTTGTTAACTGTGGTACTCTGACACAAACTGTTCAGCTTGGGGCATAACACAGGAGTCACATTCTCCAYAGCCTTTTACTCAGGAAGAGGCCAGATGGCAACCTGAATGTTCTGCTGTAAATAATGCTTTGAGACACAAGCTGAACAAAAAAGAAATGGATGAGAAAAACTAATGAAAAGCTAATCGTTTAGCAAGGACCTTCTCTTTGCACAATGAATGACGTATGCACCCGTGGAAAAAAAAATAACATGCAATCACATACTTAAGAATTATCCCATAATGAACACGTATGTGCAGAATAAATTAAGACTGTACAGGCAACTGATGATCCAGACTGTCTTAGCTTCTGAATATCTGATTCTGTAAACTGGATAATACTCTTTCACTTTGGTCCTTTTCATAAATTACTATTCTACATAATAGTAGACAGGTTCCTTTGAAATTTCACTCACAAGCTGGAATCCCTAGGGCTGTCTTCCTCCTCATGCTCGTCTTCCTCTGAATCACTATACTGACTACTGCCAGGCCTGGATTTCAATACTGGTAACTCCTCTAAATAGCTGTGAACTGACTCCTCTTCATCCTCATTTGCTCTACTCCAAAAATTCTCCCATCTACTGCAATATCAATTGTTCATTCACATATTAGTTTGGCACAAAATTCTTTCTGAAATATAAACTGCTGCCCTCCATCCCCCTGTAACTTCCAATCCAAACAAAGCCCAACACAAAGAAAGAGAACAAAAGACATAAATGAAGTGTTTCTAAAAATCTAAGTAGAATTTATTCCCAGTTTTTACATTAATTGGAGACTGGCATCAAAGACAAACCCCAGTATAAAATCACTAGACAAACATAACATAGTTGCCATTAATTTGTTTCAGCAAGGAGAAAAGTCTAGCCTTTCTATAATCAATAAACCAAGGATTATCTATTCAGCATGAAAGGAAAGGATTAAATGATTTACCTGGATGGATTCCAACAAATTGACCATACTGGAGAAGCCGCACCTCCTGTACGCTCTATTTTAACTTTCTCTTCACCATTTTTATTTCTTATACTGACAATGCCATTGAACATCCCCAAAGCAAGGTATTGGCCATCATTTGTCCAGCTGATAAAACACACATATATTGAAGAGCAAACCATTAAAAACAAGCAGCAGGACTGTAGGATGGTACAGCCTACTAAAACAGGGATGATAGATTTAAATATATTTTTAAGAGGGAGTTTTGGGAGATAGCCAGTAATCCTACAGTTTGCCATTAACGTGGATTTAGATGCATAAACAACAGCATGCACTATAGCAAGAACATTTTATTATATACATACAAACAAAAATGTAGAAATAAAAAAATATTAACACGATCATCTGCTTGCAACACTTGTACCATGTGCTAAGTAACATATACATTTTTGAAGACAGTGTTGGCAGTAGGCCAAACTGTTTTAAAAAACACATTTACAACAGTGATCAGAAAAAATGCATCGGGCTAAGATACAGGAGACCTGCTTTTTATTCTTGTCTCTACTGTAGTTAGCAGGGTGACTTCACAAAAATCATTGCACCCCTGCCTCGGGTTCCCCACAATATCTGCTTCTCCTGCAAAAACCACAAATAAAAATGGCAAAAAGCACTACAGCCAGAAAGTATAACTGCTTTTCCTTCTAACTTCTTTTTATTGTTATTGCACAAGATGGCTAAACAAAGAGAGAAAATAAGTCACCTGCTCAAGACCAGAACACCTCTCCAACAAACACTACCAAATTAAAACCAAAAACTATCATAATAAACAAAATATTGTCCTCTCAGAGGAGGATACAAGAAAGAACAAACCATTTTTGACAAATAATAGTCATATTGCTACTGGAGCATCATAATTGCTATTGAAGCATTGTAAAGATAAGAATGGCAAAGCAGCATTAAGTACATAATGCTACTCAACAGCAAGTTAGGGGAGCCTACCTCACACTACTGGTTACTGTCTCTGCATTTAACTATGCTATTTGAACTTGTTTCTCTGTAAGCTTGCRTATTAGGGTTTGTAATGAAACTAACTAAAATGATACAGGCAATTCTTAAAACTTACCTACAGCAAGTAATCTTACTGCTAGTTTTATGTTTAGAGACTGACTTCTGTTCAGGAGACCACAAACCTTCATCAAAACAAACAAAAAACGCAAGTAAACTACAAGCCAGTGTTGATCAGCATTCAGACTAGAAATACACATAGACAGAAAAGTCATTCTGGATTTCAGAGGGATCAAAATCTCACTCATTGCTAGAAAGATTGTTTAAATAGATAATATTTATCAAAAAAATATATATAAAAAATCCATCTGAATATTACAGAACAAGCATCTCCAGAAAAGTCAGGGTGAAATAAAGCACTGTGTTTTAAACTATGGCATCTCACTACATACCCTTTTTCAACTGTGTTTAAGTGAGTTAAATAAATATCTAATGCTACTTTGTTAGGTAGCAGTATCTTTATACCTCATTTCTTCTGAATAAGAGCTGTATTCATCTGTAGTTAGCTTCACTCTTCAATTTAACAGAATTTACTGGTTTAGTGGAAAAGAAAGAAGACGACATACCAAAATCACTGGAAGAGCAGGATGCCAACTGATGAGTAAGAGGATTGTATGAAACGCATTGTATAGAGTCATTATGCCTAGAATAAAGTTACAATCATATTTCAATAAATCATTCTTAAATGCCTCATTTTCTAACTTTCAGCAGGATAGCTGAAAGGCATACCAGATGCCAGAAATAATTAGATCAGCTTAAATTACATCAAATTAATCTGCAATTACTTAAACTAGATCAATAATGAATTTTAAAAAGATAATTGTATTTAAATGAAGGATTTGGTGCATTTCATCAATATTATCTAAAAATATAGGTAGACAGTGGTTTGTGAAACATTGTGAAATGTGATTAAAGGTTATAGCCAAATTCTAAAATAAATCTGATTGTGTATAATCCTAACTTCTAATTTCAAGAATAATTGTACACAGACACAGAGTCAGAAACAGAACTTGAAGACACAGCTTGAGAAATTACATACAAAACAAAGCCAAGAGGGAAGTCTCAATCCTTATCTTTAGTTTGGTCTTTGAACTAGAAATATATTAATTTGGTTTACTACACAAGATCAGAATCAAAATCTGTTTCATTCCCTCTCAACCTGTACAGATATTCCCCAGTCCTCTTGACAACCCTCTGAATTCATTAACCTTTATCTAGACTTTGCATCCTCTTTCATGCCTTTAATTACTTTTCCTACTTTTCAGATACTTTGTTCCTCCCTCTTTCCTGCCAGCCTTTTCTCTGACCCTAGTCAACCTTCTTCCACTTCTAACATCACTTATCCTTTGACAGCAGAAATTTATAACTAAAGTTTGTACTTGAGGGGCACAGAATTGAAAGGGATCACTTACGTGTATTTCAGAATTCCTTCTAACTTTGAAGTCCAAATTATCACACTCTTATCTGCTGAGCCAGATGCAAACCGTTTGCCTGGGAATTAAATATAATTTAAATCCCATACATTTAAGAATCACTTTCATTTCAAATACTTAACCAAAGAGGGAGCAAGAAGTTCTTGAACTTCACAAGGCTCAAGTAATAAAGGGCCTAACATTGCAAGTGTCTTCATGTGGCTGTGCTTCTCTATCTACATGAAACTCGAATGACCTTTTGTTACTCCCTCAGAGAACTCATTGTTAATCCCAGCAATGCAAGCAGCTAGTCTTCCCAACCTGTGTCAGTCACAGGTTGAAGACTTATGTTACTAGCCTCAAGAGAAAAATTGTATATTTACACACAAGTATAACATAAATATATTTGCACCTTTTGAAAACACAGTATTTGACAGGAAATCCTTACAGTCCACACAGAATCAGAGTCAGAGGCAACAAAAAACTGAGAAGCAGAGTGAGCTCTGCAGTGAGTCTAGATGAAGGATCAGACAATCAGGAAGCTCTGAGAGAGAGGAACTGGTGGGAAAAAAAAAAAAAAAAAAAAAAAAAAAAACAGAGGCAAGACTGCTAGAAAGAGGGACTTCTAGGGTAAGTCTCCTCAACCTACCCCCATAAATAAAAAATTTAACTGCAGCTGAAGCAGAAGGGGAAAGGAAGTGGGGACTGCAGTTCTTGGATTAACATAACAGGTAATCCTATAGACATGGAAATGCAGTATTTCCTTCTCCTTGTAGCATTTGTAATGCCTTTCAAAACCCAATACTAAAAGATCATATATGTACAAAATGCAATCACTAAAACTACCTTTATTTATCAATTTTCAATAACAAAGGGAAGAAATTATGTGCTCTATAAAGTAGAATAACAAAGCCCTCAAAAGTGATATTTACCATCTTTAGCATAAGCCACACAATATACAGTGTCCTTATGTCCTTTCAAAGGCTGGATTAAGGTTCCATCAGAAGTATCATATACCTATATAAACAAAAATGAATATAAAACTTCAATCTTTCAATGAGTTACACAGGACTAAGGCCTAAAACTACAAAAACAGAGAAACAAACCAGTAAGAGTATGCACATTTTTGTGCTTGCTTTTTTTTGCAAAAAATCCATGTTGTTAGTTAGTTAGGACAGGGCAAGAGAAAAATGTTTTAAAACATAAGAGCACCCTTCCTTGAAGTAATACTTCTCTTTCAACACACAGAAGGAACGAACACTGAACACTAGCAAATCACACGTACAAAAGACATGTCCAAACAGCACATTTGGCCTGCTTGTTTTACATCATCCCATTCTTTCCCTATTTGAGAACTATTTTTCAAGCCTAACAAATTATTGGAAAGGGCCATCATTAAATACACCGTGCAGTGAAACTAATAAAGCCTGCTTTCGTGCAGCTCTGAATTACACCTCTGGAATTGTGCCATCCAGCCACCCCCCAGCCTGCTTTGCAAGAGACCATAGGAGAACCTTGGTCCTGAGCTGGGTTAGCACCAGGCAAGCAGACCAGGGTGCTGGATAAAGCTCTAGTTGAATCGCCTCTCAACACTGGGACACTTAGTGAGTTTTTTTTTCCATCTTTTCAGAGGGATCTCCACAAAACTTGCAACACAGGATTTGTACATCGTTGCCACTGTGGGATGTTTGGCTGAGTGTTAATAGATTCAAAATCTCTGGGTGAGGTAAGGAAGGACAAGATGACACAAGTAGCATAAAGCTCATTACCCTTAGAAATAAAGCTTAAAAAAACGGTAAGAAACATCAAATAGCTTTGAAACATTTTACAGTTAGACGATATGAAAATATACATGTATTAGGCTGAAGCTGAAGAGATAAGAGGATTTTTGATAGGTTCATACATTCAAAAATTAATGCACAAGAAATCACACCCCTACAGCTATAACTGCAAGAGGGGAGGAAAGAAAAAAAAACGTGTCCTACCAGTAGTCTATTTCCAGCAGCAATTATCAACTGAGTCCCATCCGGTTTGAATGTGAGATCATAAATACTAAAGAAAACAAACAAACAAACAAATCCACTCATGTTAGTAGGCAGACGTTTAAGTATCAAATTTATTTATGCTYCCAAAGTACCAAAAACGTGCTTCTAACTTTGAAATTCCACACAACAACCCCCGCTCACTGCAAGCGCGGGGGTACACCCGATTGCTGAGCAGATTCCCGAAGGCACACAACCGGTGGCGGCCTGCCGGCGGGCAGCACACAGAACCGGGCCGGACACGGGGCAGGGACACCGGGCCGGCCCGGGGCAGGGACACCGCGCCCCGGCTCTTACCACTGCTCGGCCTTGTCGCGCCAGGTGAGCGCGGCCCGCATCGCCCCGCCGCCGCGGCACCCGCGGGTGCCCCTGGCAACGCGCATGCGCACGGGGGCCGCCGCCGGCGCGGCCTGGCGCGCATGCGCAGGGCGTGGCCACGCGACGGGGCGGCGCTGCGCTCGCGCCTGCTCGGGTAGCGGGGGGAGGTTGGGGTTCGTCACGTGGCGGAGGCGCCTGCGGAATGGCGGCACCGGAAGTGGGAGCGGGCAGGCGCTGGGTTGCCATGGCAGCGGGCGGGCTCTGCGCTCCTCCCCCCGYTCCAGTGGCGGCGGGACGTCGCGGGGGGCGGTGATGTCACGCGGGTGGCGGCGGGAGCGCGGCGGGGGCCGCGATGGAGGCGGCGTCGCGGCCCGGCGCTGAGCGGGGCTCCTGGAGCGGAGCCGCGGCTGCCGCGGGCGGCGGCGGCCCGCGCGGCTGGGAGCGGGTCGTGAAGCAGCGGCGGTCCGGAAGAACAGCGGGGAAATACGACGTTTATTTTGTCAGGTAACGCTTGGGAGTGCGTGCTGGCGGGCAGGAGGGCGCTGCGCTGCCGCCCACAGCCCGGTCCTGTCTCACCTGCGCGCGGCGGGTGAGATCGTGCTGCGCTTGGGCAAGCCGCTTCTTCTGTCCCCCCTCATATTAATAAATGTGTGCACTCGCAAATAAAAATACGTATGTGCAGCTCATGAAGTGTTCAGTATGCATTAAGCTGTAAATTATTTGCATACACTTGTTTTGACCAAGTCTCAGAAAGTTGTCTAGAGTGATCACCCTGTCAACCATTTCATGGTGGTTTTTTTAAGCACCAGGTAGTGTAAGAGAACCCAGATTTGGGACAACAGTATTTGTTAAGTGAAGAGCAAGAGGGTATAAAAGTCATCACTAATCATTTACTTTTCTTTCATACTACAGTCCTGAAGGGCGTAAACTAAGATCAAAAGTTGCAGTAGCGGATTATTTTCGTAAAACTGGGGAGACAACTCTAAAAGCAGAAGATTTTGATTTTACAGCACCACCTAAAAGCTGTACCCGCTCAAGGGCCAAAAGATGCAGCACAAAAGCTGTGGGAACTGTTTTAGAGAAAGAGGATTGTCAAGCGCAAGTCCACAGCATACAAAATGGTGAAGAAAAAATTCATAAGGTTCAAACTGGAAATGAACAACTGAAAGATGTTTCTGGTACAACCACTTGCAGTAGTGAAGATTTGATCATGAAAGAAAGAAAACCAGAGGACTGTTTGAAAACCAAAAAAAAGGGAGCAGTCAGAAAAAGTGTTCAGAATAACAGAACTAGAAAGAGCTCAGAAAAGAGAAATCCAGATAATACCCAAACCAAAAGACAGAGAAAAGTATATAATAAACAAGAAATTGAGTGCATTCAAAACAAGAAATTCTGTAGAAAGAAAGACATATGTGTTTCTAACAGTCAAGGATCAGATGAGCAGAATACAGAACCTGTGGATTCAGGAAAAAGAAAAGCTCTCTTAACAGAGGAATTACTGATTGCTGGATCACAGTCAGAAATACAGCTGGGATCAGTCACAGCTCACTTGGGAAAAGAGTTGAAGAGTGTAGCTGAGTTGGAGTATGTAGAAAAAAGTTTTAATGAAACATCTTCTGCAAAATCTGAGAAGACTTATGAATTGGAAATAGGGAATGAGACAGATCAAGAGAATCCAGATAACCAGAATTTTAAATCCAACACTGAAGCAGATGCTAACRTTTTGCAACTTTGTGACAAGAAAATCTTCACAGAAATTAAAATGCTGCAAGGTATATATGTGTTTTTGAGTAGAGTACTATTCTAACTCCGTGCGAGGAGTATTCCTGAACTTTAGCAGAAAAGTATTCTGCTTCAGATCAGGCTACTTTATGCTTGGCCATACTTCATCCATGCAAGTGAAGATGATCTGTGTGTGCTCTTATGGGAATCCATCTCATTTCTTTATTCTGCAGCATTTAACTTAATGAGGCTTTATTCACAGCTGGAACTTACTGTACTGGTCTCTCCAGCTTTATGATACAGTATAGTGATGATCATTACTTTCCTTGCAATAGCTCTTCTAATGCTACTGCACCATTGGTCACTTTTTGATTCATGAAACAGCCTAGTTTTAGCTTGTTTCATCTGATAATAGTTTGTGGAGAACATTTAAATCTTGACTGTAGCTGAACATGTTTCCTCAGGCTGTTGCAAAGTAATGGTTTCTCTTCTGAAGATAATTCATAGAGCTGAAATACAGAAGTACTGGGGTGAATCCAAAGTGTGTTAACATTCTAYGCACCTACTAAAAATCCTTGTATTCCCATCACAACATAAAGAGGAAAACATACATGAAACCTAAAAGCAATTTTTTTTAAATTGTGACAGAAATAATGCTAAAATATTATTTCTTTACAGAAGAATCTATTCCCCGAACACAGGTGGAAAGGAGGAAAACAAGTCCGTATTTTTCAAGTAAATACTGCAAAGAAGGTATAATATTCTTTAAGGAAAAAAAAATATTTTATGCACAGAGGAATATGATGGTTCAATATGAAGTAAAGTTATGGAAAATTTCTTGCAGTTTTAGGCTGGCTCAAGTATAGCCATGCTCTGTAGACTRAGAGCTAGGTTTACTGCACGAGTGTTAATCTTGTCCCATTTTAAAACTTGGTGGTTTGTATCTTGCAAACAACAATTATATCTAATACCAAATGAATCGGCAGCTCTTGCAGCAACTGTAAGAGGATGGATTGAGTGGGTGTTGGGAAGGTTCTTTACAGACCACTGAGGTGTTTTTCTGTTGAGGGGAAACCCTCTACTCTGTGGCTATTGCTCTGTACTTACAAAAGAAGGTGAAGATAGCTGTGAAGGGCCCCTCTTTGAAAATATGTATACCATTGAAACACAGTACCACAGATATAGGCAGCCTTTGCTCTTACGGTATACTATGCCAGGGACACACAGGCCCTTGCAGTTTTGTAAAAGAGAGCAAGTGAATTGCCAGTGCTCCATCCACATACAGTGCTCCCACAAAGATGAATTACTCTGAAAGTTCCTCCTTTTTCTAATTATTTTCTTTTAGATTAATTCATCCTTTATTTCCCAATAACTGTTCCCATATTACTTTTGTGTACAGCTCCAAGCCCACCTAGAAGGAAGGCCTTCAGAAAATGGACTCCTCCACGTTCTCCTTTTAACTTGGTCCAAGAAACTCTTTTCCATGATCCATGGAAACTGCTTATTGCAACCATATTTCTCAATAAGACTTCAGGTAAAGAGTAATACAATTTTGTGTTGTGTATATGTTGGGGTGCTGTTATCTTAGGGTCAGAACAGCTGCCAAAATTTTTATGGCATTAATGAAAGATGAWATGCATTTTATAGCTTGTGTTAATGTAAAAAACATGTAAATCCTAAGTCAGCAAAAGTTCACTTCCAAAAACATACATAAATAATCACAAAAGAGAATTACCTGCAGTGTTCTGTTCACAGTGATTTCTTTGGTTAGGTAAGATGGCAATTCCTGTGCTCTGGGAGTTCCTTAAGAAATATCCTTCTCCTGAAATAACAAGAACTGCAGACTGGAAAGAAATGTCAGAGCTGCTCAAACCTCTCGGCCTCTATGAACTCAGAGCGAAAACTATGATAAAGTTTTCAGGTAGATTTTCCTTAGTATGGTTGTAGAATGTTCTGTATTATGTTAGCTAAAAGAAATGCATTGTTTTCAAACAGTGCTCTGTGGCCATTTCTTTCAGTTTGATAAATATTGGTGTTGTCTTACTTTATGCAGCTTTGGGATACATTGGTCTTATGTGTGTAAAGCTGTCCATCCAATTGCCTTAACTGAGAATAAAATAGAGACTAAAGTAACATACCTAATGAGTTCTGCAAAAGACTTTCGTTTAGGAGAATTCTTTGAGTGGAAAAAGTTAATTACTGTCTCCAGGACTAGTTTAGTATTTTCCAACACTCCAGTAAGATGGTTCTGCTTTAGTTCATATCAGATGACTTCCAAAAGTCCCTTCCAGCCTAAATTTTTCTATGAGTCTCAGATACTTTCTGTACTTCATACTTAAAGTAAAAGCATTCCTCTGTGGATTCTGAGGAGAGAGATTTATTTGAAATGCACTCACAGTGATTTGTTTGAAAGATGTTTTGTGACTCAACAGGGATTCTTCATCTACTTTAGCTAGAAAATAGCTAAAACTAGTACTGTTTTTCTTTTAAAATGTTCTAAAATAGAGGTTTGGGACAATAATAGAGAATCAGGATTTTGTCTAGACTTGCTTTCTGTGATCCACTTTCCTGTATATAGTGAAGTATGTGACTATGCATTCTAGATGAGTATCTGACCAAACAGTGGAGGTATCCCATTGAACTGCATGGAATTGGAAAATATGGAAATGACTCTTACAGAATCTTCTGTGTCAATGAATGGAAAGAGGTATGTGATGCTGATGTTCTTGCAGGGCTTGATCCAAAACATGCTCAAAGCAGTAGCAGTCTGTCCTTTTGCTTTGTTAGACTTTTACAGACAAAATCACTTGGATTAAACAAATAAAAATGATAGCAAGTTTTCATCTTCAATTAATTGAATGTACAGAATATACCTTTTAAGAGTCTGATTCTGTAAATCAAGACCCACATCCCCTTGATTTTTCTGTAATTTTCTATTTTACACTTTTTTTCTTTCCTTAATGTGGGGATGATATTCTCTTCTCTGCACTAGCTAGGAATTTGGTTCTATATATTTAATGTTAGCAAAGTGAAGACATTTTTTGYAAATGTTAAATGCCTTAATTATGTTTCAGGTGCAGCCAAAGGATCACAAGTTAAACATATATCATGCATGGCTCTGGGAAAATCATGAGAAACTAAGTTTAGATTGAAAACAAACAATTAATACAACCTCATCTTGTATTTACCAACTTGCTATCTGTATGAAGTGGATATCCTTCAAGAGTTGTTCTGATCATCAAGTTCTCAATCTAAATATTTGTGTAACATATTAAACTCAGGTAATCATTGTAATAAAATGAAGATTAAAAGTTTTAAATTTTAAATATATGTATCTAAATTTTTGTAGAGTCTGTTTAAAGCTGCACAGTTAACTGAATCTTGTCACAGTTTACAATGGATTATAGGTAACATCACACTTCCTAACCAAAGAAAGAACTTCCAAGTGTTTATTTTGTATTTGTTTGGTTAAAACAAGTTGCGTTGTCACACAATTTATTGCTCTGTTTTCCTTTGTGAAATGTGACAGATTTTTGGTTCCTTCTGATTAACTTGTGACTAGACCTGAGAAAGTAGGCCCTGCATTTATGCTAGTGAGTCAAAGGACGGTTGCTGTCTTTTTTCAAAGATGTCTTTTGAGGTAATCATCTTTCTGAACATCTGGCGTGCTTTAAAGTCAGTGTTTCTGAAAGCATGTTATATACAGTGATCGGCATGCATGAAGAGAACATGCAAATGTTGTACACAGGGTGGATCAGGGCTGTGCAGGTAACTGCAGCCAAGCTAGGACCCAGTGTATACATCAGCTGCTGTATTAAAAACAACTGCTGTAATCTCTGTGTCTCAAGTGAGCACAGAAGCAGTTGTACAGAGAGAAGTAAGACAGGGAAAACTGGTAGGGTTGAACGCCGCTCTCCTGAGCGGGAGCAGAGGCCGTGGATGCTTTAGATGGTCCCGCATTGGCGCGGTCGGTTCCCCGTTCCTCGCGCGTGGTCGGGTGTAGTGACCCCCGGCTGCGACTTGCACCACCTTTGCGGGTGTACTCGAACGTAGCGCTGCCGCTGCGGCTCGCCGCGGGCGGTGGACTCCTCCGGGGGAAGCTGATGAACAGCAGCACCTGCGCGTAAACACGGCAGCCCCGTCACCGTCCCGGGGGGCGCCCGCCGCCCACGGCGCCGCCGCCCGGCCCTCAGCGCCCGCCACCTGAAGCAAATGGCGACGCCAGAGCCCGCCGCGCGCAGCGCCCCGCGCCCGCCCGCCGGCCAATCAGCGCCGCGTTGCCATGGCTCCCGCGGCAACGCGGCCGCGCGCAGGCGGCGGGCCGGGGACGTCGCTCGGGCCGGGCCGGGCCGGGCCCTCAGCGCTGGCTCCCCTCTGCCTGGTGCCCTTGTGGCCGGGCAGCGCGCAGAAAGCGGCTGGCAGAGGCAGCGTACCGCACRGGGAAAAGAGGCTGTTAGGCTGGCGTGCCCCCTTTACGGGGGGGTCACCTCTGCACTGAAAAGAAGGCAGGAGGTTGGGCTGAATCAACGTTAGCCTCAGAAGAAACCTGCTGAGGGGAATTGCTTACTTGTCTGGAAATATTCCGCAGCTCCTGGCACCTCTGTTAATCCTTCTAAAATAATGAGATGAGGAAAAAGTCATTTTATCTCAGCTGGTTGTTAGCAGCAGCTTATGTCAGCAGCATATTCTTCTTCATGCTGCTGTGAGACATGGTATCAGGTCCAAGCCGGCTGCAAAGAGGCATTAGTCACACTCCTGTCAAAACACTGCTAACTCCTTTTTATTGCTTCATGGATTACTTCATTTTAGCTTAGAAAGATCTTACAAAATTTTAGTCTACTTTTTTTTTCCTCCTCTAGGATCAAAGCCAGATCTGCAAAGAAATCGATCCAGACGGGCTTGACACTAGGTTTTRTAACAAGTGCATCTGTTGTCACTTAGAGTACCAGCATGATGAGCAAGGATTTAATTGACGATTTGACCGATGTCAGGCCAGAACTGTTCTTGGGGCACTGTTTCAAACGACACCGGCTGAGAAATATGTATCCACAATTTTTCCTTAAGTTGAAAGCAAGTAGGTTTGGGCCACCCAAATCCAGACGTCGCATTATTTTTGCTCCACCTATAGCAGGACCAGCTTTTCCCTTTTCCCAGCCAACTCCAGGCCCGAATTTCTGTCACTCAGCTGTTTTGCAGACGCCCCAGGAGGGAGAAGATAGCCTCAGTTCTCCAAGGATCACCTCCGATACAGAAGATGATCTGCAAAAGCTGGAGGCATGGATTATAGAAAGGAAGCAATTCCGTTCCCAGCTGGAAAGCCTTGTGGATGTGGAAAGATGGTTGATGCRAAAAGCTTCCCGCAGTGATCAAGAAGAAAGAGTCTGGAGAAGAATAAAGGCATGCAGAGCAGACAGGAAGGCTAGAAGCAAGTCAGGCCCGACCCACAGCCTGGAGGTCAGTATACGCTGCACTGTTCTGCCCTGGGGCTATGGCACCGCTGCCCACGCAGCCCTGCCACTGCCCAGGGTCACAGAGACCTGCCCGGTGCATGAGGCGTTGCAGCACKTTCACCGGACGTGCATGGAAAAGACCAGCTGTTCTCAAACCAGTAGAGTGATGCTGCTTTGCCCAGCGGATGTCACAGCTGCTGGCATGGTAATCCTGGACAACGGTGACGGCAGGGTTATTTTCCAATCTTTTTCAGTGCTCGCCAGCGGGGAGCGGCCAGCTCTGGTGCAGGGGTAGCGCTCCCGTTATTCGTGTGCCGTACCCCCGGGCTCTTGTCACGCTGCACAATCTCCTGCACAAACACAGTTTGAAGATGGTGGACTTATTCAGGAAGGCTGATATGGACARGGGGAAAATCACAAGAGAAGACTTCATTAAAGTCATCAAGGAGGTATGTAGAGAACAGAAAAGTAATGAACAGCTGCAACTCTTTATTTTCCTGCATGCAAACCCAGACAGGTTTCAGTGGAGCAGATGGGGTATTTCCTCAGGGAATTGCTCCCACAGTCTGTGAAATGCCTGTGGGGAAAGGGGAGGGAAAGGTGCAGAGAAGCTGGATGTAACCTGGAGCGAGTCCCAGCAGGGAGGGAAACCCACTGCCTCCAGGTCTAAGCACAGTCACTACTCAGCCGTGCGGCTGACCGGATCCTACTGTGCACCCTGAGGTGCCGTCAGGTGTCCCAATGTTGACACTTTGCATTGAGCTTGCCCCCTCCAATCTCAAATAYTTCCCATTGGACTACCTTTCAGCACGTGTTTGTACAGCACTGCTCATGTGGAGCCTTGCTTCCCAGGGGCGCAGTTGTGCAGAGCAGTCAGGTCTGTCAGGATTTAGCAGTTCATCTGTCATCTGATATGACAGTCAACCCCTGAAGGACTTCTCAAAACCAAGAGGGCTGGGAAGTTTGGCATGTTAACAGCTGAGAGCTCTGCAGAAGGCAGCAAAGGTCTAGTAATGTTAATAATCTGGATAGGCCCAAGTAAACCTCACCAGGTCATCTTTGTGCCCTGCCTACCTGCARGTACAGCTGGAATAGCAGGAAAGCCCATCCCTCCTGGCTCTGTGGCAAGCCTCGGACTTTTTGTGATCACAATGTCATTTTGTTTTTGATCACCAGACCAAAGTTCCCATAAGTGACAAGGATCTGGAGGAAGTCATCATCTTCCTGACTTCCTCAAAACGGGGGAATTTTATAAGCAATGACGATCTGATTGAATGTCAAGATCGATGGCTGGAAATGATGCAAGGGCAATGCAGAGASACCAAAACAGGTGAGAGGAAAACACTGTGCTGGAAAAGCATCTCTATATCCTTACCAAAGCATATGTAGAATATGCCCTGTAGCAGAGTGGCTAGAAGGAGACTTCTCTGGGGAAAAGCTGAGGAATCCAGCAGATGTGCAATACTGTAGTCAGCCCAATTGCAGGAGAGAGATTTTCTGATCTTCTAGGTTTGGCTTAAAATCAGAAGCCTGAGGTATGATAGCCTGTACAAGATTTTGTTTGTTTGCATTGATCATCCAGTTGATCAAAACCAGATCTTTCTCCAGCTCTCAGTGGCAGCTGGAAAACACAAACTCAAAAGAGCTGGGTTTTTTTTTWAAAAAAATCTAATACAGACCTGAAGGCTTGTCACAGTATCTGTGTCATCTTAAGTGACAGTTTACACACCTATAAGAGGCATTTTGCTGCCCTTGTATTGTACTCAGTGTTTTGCAGATTAAAAATATGTTGTATGCAAACAGAACACTTCAGGAAACTGTAAACTAGAGATCGGGATAGGCTGTAATATGTCAGGATCAAAAGCTGAAGGACGTTTTCATTCAAAGATCTGAGTCTGTTGGGAGTTTCAGGTTGCACGAAAGGCAAAATTGCTTTGTCTTAAATATTGATCRGTCCAGATGTTTCTCTCTGCTGCTTTGTAACACAGTTTCTCCGAGCTTTTTGTTTGTTTTCGTAATGTATCATAGGTGTACAAGCTGAGGGCAAAACCAAAGAAATGAAGCCTCCTGTTCCTACCAAGCCTGAAACTGGGTTAATACTGTTAGAAGTTCCCCCAATCAACATGGAGCCAGAACGCAGACACCTAACCTACGATGAAATGGAAGAGATTGGAAAGCAATTCAGAGACAGGAGGCGAAGGGAGAAGGTATTGTGTATGTGACAAGAGCACAGATGCACCTGCRTGTGTTGGCAAGTGTGAGCTGCTTTGGAGGACAGTAAAGAGCAGGGCATTTATTGTGAATATTATCTTTTTAACAGTCCCTTGACAACATAGCCTTAGAGCTGAGGTGCTACAAAACCTCTGAAACAAATGGTCTGGCTTCTGTACACTTCRGTGAGATAAATACTTTTTATGGGTAAATGGCAAGAAAAAGATGATGTTTGGTAGATAATGCAATTTTTATGTCTGGTGATGGAAGGTCTTTTTTTGATTGTATATCTACCTGTGCACCAGACCATGATTTGTCCTCAAGATTCTGATGGGCACTTTGTCCTGTTTCAGTGTAAGATGGTCAAATGGAAATATAAAACTGATTCATTCACCTCAAAATATTTTACTTGGAGCATGTAGGGTTGAATGAGCTCTGGCAGAATCCAAGGTGACTTCCTCTTGCCTGGATGCCAGCATACTGCCCTAYAGGGCATTCTAGGGAGAATCTGTCTGAGGAGCCAGCTCTGGAAGGGAGCTGTACCCACAGAAGGTGCCTGGTCCCACTGCAGGCTGCAGAGTCCTGTTTGCATGCTCCTTGGAGATGTAGCCTTGCCTGTAGCTCYTCCAAAAGGAGTGCCTCACTGATCCACTATGGCACAAACACACTTGCCCAGCAATGCTGACTGGGACCTGTCCTTTACTTGCAGAGCAAAGACACCCCAATAGAATGGAAAGAAAAATGTCGGCTGGTCAGATCTGGGGATAAATATGTTGATGAGCACTGCCTGCCATCGACTCTAGAGGGTGACATGGCAGAACTGGTTGATCAGTATCGCAGGAATTGCTTCCTGACCTATCTGAAGAGCTTCAAGCTGTGCAAAGAATACAAAATTCATCTCACCAAGATGATGCTGCAAAAAGGTAAAGCAAAGACCAACAGCTTGATGTGAATGCACTGAATCTGACAGACTTGCATCTCTTTCTGCACCCAGAAACACAGCTCATGTATGAGGGCTGCTGGTGAGGCCTGTCTGCAGCCTGAGGAGAGCAATAGRATACTGCTGATTAGGATCAGACAATTAGCAGGCCCAGGGCAGGGCCTGGCTTTCGGGAGCTAGGCTGTCACTGGGCTTCCTGGAGGATGGGGCAGAGGCAGAGGGTTCTAGTGTCTCCATTAATTTGTCTTCCACTGCTATTGTACTGGTAAATCCCAGTTCCCAGCATGGCGCGCAGAGCTGCCCCCGCTGCTGAGAAGACAGTCACCCTCCAAGCACGTCCTGCCATGAGGTTGGGACCGTTTTCCCCTCCTGTCAGGGTGCAGCGAGGGCCAGCTGCTCTCTAAGGGATGGAGGCCAGGAGCCAAGAGTGGTACCAGGGCCAGCAGGGCAGGGGCCTCGCTGGCCAGCACCCAGCCCCACAGCACCTGAGCTGGCAGCCAGACTCAACCAGGAGTCCAGATCATCCAGCAAATTCATGGTGGCAAGGCAGGTCCAATTTCAGGCTGGGCAGTCAGCCCATGTGCGAGGATCAGTGGGTCCACAGTGAGGCACATGCAGGGCTGGAGACTGGCACCCCTACAAGGCGGCTCGGCCAGGACTGCGACCCCAGGCTGAGCTGAAACAGGGTCCTGGGCCCCAAGCAGGGCCAGGGGGTGCCCAGGTGAGACTGAGCAGGGCCAAAAAGGGCTGTTGGTGCCTGCAGGGCCCTGATACCTTTCCCTTTCACATCCTGCCTGTACCACCTCCCAGACAGAATTGAGAGTGAAACAGAGATGACCTCGACTGTGTGGTGAGGGATAACATTTGTACAGTCCTGGGGCAGTTGGAGAATTTAAGTTTCCTTGGGTAAATGGATTCAGCATTTGCTGCCCTTACACCATCGCTGTGTGGGGCAAGCCATGACTCTTCATTGTGCACTTTGCCAACAGCCCTGCTGCACCCAGGGGACAAGATCATAAAAGAGGGAGAAGACATACTGAAAATCAGGCAGCCTGGAGGGCCCTACACCACAACACCGACCCACACGCTGTCACCTGTGAGCGCATCCAGAAAGCAGGCCAAAGAGATGCAAAACAGGTTTGTTCAAAGAATTTTAAGATCAGTCTCCTCCTGCTKCCCAGTTGTATATCACTCCTGTGTGCTTGTTCCTCATTGCATCTGAGCTGGTACCAATGTGTTGGAATGAAATACTAGGATGCTGCAAGGGAGAAGCCAGTGACAATGAAGAGGCAGATTCTCTTCTCAGCTACATGGACACTTCTGTATTTTAGCAAAGCCATTGGGTTGCAGTGGTACCAGCGATGCCTGGCAGGAGCATTAGAGACTAGTTAGGTTTAGTTTTGTACTGTGAACCTGCAGAGAGCTACAGAGGTGACAAAACTTCTTTCCTAAGAAGGTCCTCCTCAGAGTGACCCAATCAAGCTTTACTGTCTGATCCTGAGTAGCTTTAGAGATGCAGTTACCTTGCTCCTGTAATACTGAAAACACTGGATTTCGATTATTAAACCTAATGTCAGAACYTCACACTGCAATTTTTATGGGTTGATTTTTCAGAAAGCAATAAATAGTACTTAAAAAAAGGAAAAAAAAGCTCTGCACAGGTCTTAAATGAACTGGAACTCCTACTTGAGAAGCAATGCCTTCACTTGTTCAAACCTCATCATGAATTTTACAGGACTACAAGAATAGGTTCTCAGAGGGAAACAGCATGGTCCAACCTTCCTCCTACCAACCAGGGCTGCCGAAACAGCAAAGAATTTTCTYTCTCCAAAAATCACACAGTCTGAACTGTTTGGATCACTGGAGAAGTTTTGAGAGGGAAAAAGCATAGCAAAGTAGAGCACAGTCTTCTCTGTTTATCTCAGTTAAAGAAGGTTTAAAGAGTGTTAGAGTGTAGAGGTACTATGGTGATGGGCAATGTAACAGCTCTTGAGATATTTTTGGAAGTTGGCATTTCTAATATAAATAATGTATCCTAAGGACAGATACACCCGATTATGCAGCAAATATTTGGGTCTAACACAAGGAAAGCTGAATTACAATTCTCTCTAAAAGGTCATCTGTCAGCCTAGTTTGTCTTGAGAAATGTAGGCAGGTTGAACATGCCATTGAAAAAATACTTAGGATCAGCATCTCAATCTGTTCAAACAAAAGTATTCATAACYCTAATCTCAGAAATGTCAGAAAAGGGCGTAAGCCTGGCAGAGCTTCCTGGATCCTGGAAGCTGTGCTAGCTGGCTCCTGTCAGTCTCACTTTTGTCATTACTAAAAGGAGTGGTGAAACTACCTAGAATTTGATCTCTGTAAAACATATTATTATTCTCTCTCATCCTTTCTTTTCTTTTTTTCCAGGCAGCTCCAAAGGAATAAAATGCAAAAAAAAATTGCCCATGTGAGCAAGTCAAATGACAATAACTTCTGGCCAGGTCACCTTCTGGACAAGATATGCCTTTACCTACCTTCAGCGGAGCCTGGCAGGGCGCATGCCTTGTTCAGCTACGTTCACTCAACCAAGCCCGTCTATCACGGCATCTACAACCCTGACTGCAGCTGGCTTCTCAGCGATCAAGGATACTTGACCTACGGAGATACTGCGTTCAGAAAGACCCATTTCCTCTGAGGTGATTTGCACAGCAGCACGTGCCATGAGAACAGGTTTGTGATCCATCAGTCATCTCCATGGATCTGGGCTGTGCTCACGGAAGAAATAAAGGTATCACACAGTATATATTCAAGTTAAAGTTAGGGGGGAGCTGGACTGGCACCAAAACACACATCTCAACTGGGAGCTGTTCTGCTCATCCAGTAACAAGAGGCTGTTTTATAAAGGGTAGTGAGTTCCTGCTTCCTGGGCGCAAATTAAGTGGGAATGGGGGCAGTTGCCATGTCACTAACCCTCTATTTTAGTGTTAGGAGAGAAATCCAACCTTATTCTGGCAACAAAGAGAAGCTTAGACTTCCCAAAGGTTATGACAGGGGCATGTCTTTCAGAATCCCCAAGGTCCCCAGGGGGAGGTTCCCACCGGAAGGTCTCCGTGCCCCCAAGGGAGGTTCCTGTGCCCTCAGGGGAGGTCCCCGTGTCCCAGCGTGAGGTCCCTTTGTCCTTGGAGAGGTCTCGTGTCCCCAGGGAAGATCCGTGTGTGTTTGTGTGTGTGGAAATCACCTGTTCCTGGGCCGCTCCCCTTGGGGCAGCCCGAGTCCCTGCCGAGCTCCCACGTTCCCAGAGAGGTACCCATGTCCCTGGGGGATTGTGTCCCCAGGGGAGGTCCCCGTGTCCCCAGGGCGGTCCTGTGTCCCAAGGGGAGACCCGTGCCCCCAGGGGCTCCCGCTGCGGGCCGCGAGGGCCCCACGGCCCCCACGGCCAG
>NW_028186408.1:381159-405561 GCF_003343005.1 Rhea americana | reverse complement strand
GGGGGGTGATGAGAAAAATGTCTGTGAGCGCTGTTGTGCACCTTGTCTGACTGATGTGTGACCTCCCAGGATCGCATCTGGAGAGCTGTCAGTACTCTTCCAGCTTCGGAAGCGGGAGGGAAAGGCACTGCAGAGGAATACCCATTCCCTCGCTAGCTTTAAAAGTGGCTAGTGAGCGGAAGATAGTCTGCTACAGGTATGATTGGAATAACAGATCACTGCTTTGTTGCATTCTTTTTCTCACACTTGTTCTGTTTTTCTTAGACACCATGCCTGCTCTCAGACCTCTTGTGAAACCTAAAATCGTCAAAAAGAGGACCAAGAAGTTTATTCGCCATCAGTCTGATCGCTATGTTAAGATCAAGGTAAAATGTCCTTTGACATTGTTCAGAAAATGAATTAATAGGAAAATCAAATGTGGATGCTTTTAGGATTTGTATGATTGCTTAGGGCATAAATATCAAGTGTTTGAAGTAGGGGTAGCGCTGTTCTAAGGGTGAGTCCCTGCCTTCAGGTCAGAATGGGCCGGGTGTTAGAATATTAAAACAGCTTGGAGTGATGGATCTTTTTGGGGGGGAGGGGGGAGGGCTGCTTTTGGATGGAGCCGTTACTTCAGTGCAGGCATTTTCATGCTGGTTTGTTCTCATAACTGGCTGTTCAATACTTCTGTGTTTCCTCAGCGTAACTGGCGTAAACCAAGAGGTATTGACAACAGAGTTCGCAGGAGGTTCAAAGGTCAGATCTTGATGCCAAACATTGGTTATGGGAGCAATAAGAAGACAAAGCACATGCTGCCCACAGGATTCAGAAAGTTTCTGGTCCACAATGTCAAAGAACTTGAGGTGCTTATGATGAGTAACAAGTAAGTTCACGGATCTCTTGCGTATTCCACGTACTTGTTCGAGACCGTTGCTGGAGGGTCTGCCCTCTGCTTTGGTTCCGTGCTGCTCTGCTGCCGCTGCCAGATGCACTGACTCCCCTCCTGGGACGAGGAAGGCAGCGTGCAGTCTGGAGGGGCAGAACTGTGGGCAGAAGACCGGGGAAGTGTTTGCTCTTAAGAATGGGAAGGTTTGTTGGTGCTGCAAGGAGAAATTTTCTGTGGCAGCGCAGCTGCTGGGAAGCATACACGTGACTTCCCAGGGGCTGTCAAACCTGGATGTTCAGCTAACCATTACCATGGTGGCAACAGCATTATACACCCATCTTGGTAAAAATAGTGGTCAGAACTGTCGTTTCGTTTCTGTTAACACTCAGGCCTAAATCCTGTAGCACTTGCTTCTTTCAAATGAAAGTGGTAAGAGTGATAATTTGGGGGAGAATGATATTAAAAACTCTCTATTTAAGTCTCTTCATTCTCAAAAAAGTTGAGCAGGGGGTAGCGCTGTTCTAAGGGCGAGTCCGTGCCTTCAGGTCAGAGTGGGCCRGGTGTTGGAATACAGAGCATGTGGCGTCTTTTTTTTGTGCAGTAAAACTTGCACRATCTGCTGCGCTGACAACAGGGCATCTCCTGAGCAACTGGCCTGCTCTGCTGTCAGAGTCCTGGCTTGAGGTTCGCTTGACACGCGCGCTGTTTCCGCAGGTCGTACTGCGCAGAGATTGCTCACAACGTGTCTTCRAAGAACCGGAAGATAATTGTGGAGAGAGCAGCTCAACTTGCAATCAAGATCACCAATCCAAATGCCAGATTGCGCAGTGAAGAGAACGAATAAATGTCTTCTGCAGCTGAGATGTATTTAATAAAGAGTGAAAACAAACTGTAGTGAATTGTTTTAGATCGCCAAAGGCAAAGACTTCTTTTTTGCCTGTTCCCAGCTGGGGTAGCAGCCTGCTTTTGAGTACTTCTGTTCTGAAGAGCGCTGCAGGCAGCAGTACGTCTCCAGTTGCAAACTATTTTGTGCTCACTGTCTAACACTGGTCTTAGAGCAGTGTACTTTGTTCAGTATTTCCTGCTGTGATTCAGCTGTTTGCTTCCTTTTAGATACTCCACCAAATAACCTTAGGAAAGTAGGACTAGGGCTGTATCCCATGGTTGAGCCAACCATAGGGACTGAAGTCTTAGTAGAATGAAAGCAAAGGCAGATTATTTGCTTTTCCTGTGCTCTCTAGGCTGCTGGCAGCAATTTGTAACTTTGCTGTGATTATTAATGAATCCAGAAGTGCATGCAGCTTCATAAGTATATTTTTATTTTTTTTTTTGATACCACTCAAGCAGAATGGATGTTCTTTCACACTGCGCTATAAATAGTTTTCACATCAACCACTCTTGTCAAAAACAGAAAAATGAAAGCTTATTACAAATCCACAGCTACAAGAAGGGTGTCATGGTGGCCTCATTCTCTAATTAACTATTACATTCTCTCGTGTCTCTTAAAAGGCTCTTTTCCTGTGCAAAGCAGAATTTGAACAAGGCAGCCACTTTAAGGTAAATTTTCAAATTATGAAAGCGCCAGCACGGAGTGCTTATATTTTTACAATGCTAGTTAATGGCCTTCGCCTGTTTTAGTGCTGTGACACTAGTATATTGAATAGCAGCTTTCCTCAAAAAGCATGCATTTTTCTTTCTTTCATTTAATGACCAAAGTTCAGCATTTACCAGTGCTTTGGTATGTGACTGTGCAGGTGGCTAGTCCTGCAATAGAAACACTGAGCTGCTCAAAAGGGAACAGCTATGCCCTTGTTTAACGTTAAGAAATACTCATTGGCAGATTAGTTCTGTAATGCAATCAAGTAGATCTCTTTTGGAAGACAGCTGATTGAGGTATTTATTTTGCACAGTTAAAACTGTAATAATGGCAGTCAAGCATGATTGTTTTGTATCACCCAAACTTTGCAGAAATACTAAAATACCAGCATCACACTTGTGACTTTTGTCCTACGTACAATAGCAGGGAGCCTGGGTGATAAGTGTTCTCAATGTGGCTCATGCAGCTTAGCTAGTTCTTTAACACAGTCCCCTCTTTTAAAATTGGGATGAAATTAGGATGTTCATCACCAGTTAAATACATGACTTAAAATTTTTAGCCATGTTATTTAGTGAAACAATTGAAACACATTCTTCAAACAATTTGGGGTAGAAAGTGCACGTGCAGAGTTAAAAAAAAAACCCAACAACTACTACTTTTTGTACCGCAGCAGGGAAGCATTCCAGGAAACGGTCTCCATTTTTAATACTAAATTTAGATTGCCTTGTACGCCCTTTAATAACTTGCTGACAAATCAGTATACTTATGTTTTTCATTCCATTCCCTACGTATGAACACATTTTCCTAGACTCGTATATCTTGCTACAACTCAGTGAGGCGTCCAGCTCCTGCGCGTGCAGCTGGATCCAGCCATTCTCTCCTCGGCGCACAATGACTTGCAGGGGCTCTCGCAGTTGAGACCAGCTCAATGACATTCTYCCTTAGCCCATCGATGAAGGATCTGTTACGTTAATGCGTTATGAGGACAGGAAGGTGATGGGCGTAAAACAGAATCTTAACTCATGTCCATTGATTCTGTGGTGGATAAGGAGGCAGAATCCTTCTGAATGCTTTCAAAAAGTGATGCCATTTCAGGATTGGATCTGATTTGAGAGGAAAATTCAGCCATCGCTGGACTTTTTTCTACTTCAGGGATTGTTAGGAGAGCAGCTACTGCTCTCATTGCTGATCGCTTCAATTCATCCTGCTTTTCAAACTCCTGTTTCACGGAACCAGCTTTTACCTAAAAATCCAAAGCAGTGCTTTAGCAGGGATTCAGAAAAGGCTATGCAAGCACAAAGCACAGACAYTGAACGAGCAACCAGAAGGATCTGGAGAGAAGGCTGCTCAGAAGCAATACCCAGAGCAAAGGCCAGCAGCACAGGTGGCTTCTTTGGCAGAGTCCACCCATACCATGTCATTTTTCCCGTGTGTTCTTACCTTTGTGGAACAGGTTGCCCGGAGGGGCTCGATCAGTCTCTCCAGCCTTTGCAGAACCGCGTTAGGGCAGAGTGTGGACAGGCGAGCCAACATGATGAARGTCAGCATCTAGACAGACAAGGAAAAATAGAACAGGCCTTGCTTCGCAACACCCTCCAGCCCCGCGGCTGAGCGCTGATACTGTTTACGGACACCCACGCGCTTGTTCTCCCTGCATTTCCATGCTGCTCGTATGGTGCTTGTTTCACAGCACCTGTCCTGGAATGGTTTTCTTTCCTTTATGCTTGGGGTTTTATAACAGTTTTGGTATTACTGGGGGGAACGTACCTGTTTAGAAGCTGATATACACCAGTTGCCCGTTGGGGCTCTGGTCCCAGGTGTGTATGTATGTCATCCTCTAAAGTTTCCCTAAAATCCGACAGCTTGCGAGAGAAATAGCTGCATTCACCATAGGGGTTGTGCCATTGTTGTACCCATTTCTAAGYGGATATCAAGCAGTGGGAAAAGGATGTAGTACTTCCTACCAAGCTAYGAGACCATCCACAACGCTGATGTTTTTTTAAGATAATACTGCTGGTCATACAGGGCAACTGACAATGCACTGATATTTTAGATAGAGTTAGGTACTTTTCCTATAAAAGTGGCTACATCAACATTGTATTTTCAAGGCCATCAGAGTCAAAATACAGCTGGAAAATGTTTTGGTGAAAGGTTGCAGCAGCTACAGAGAACAACAGGAAAGCAGCATGACAGGGACATTCTACACCATGGCTGCACATCAGCTCAGTTCAAGACCAGGTTCCCAAAGAAGTAAGTAACATCAATTACTTCCACCACCCTCCAGCAGTTAAGGGAAAGGCACCTACCCGAATGTCATAGTGATCCTTCAGTCCATCCTCCACGTGATTCAGGTACTCATAGATATCCAGCCGGTCAAGGCAGCTTTCCAAGAGCGTATACATGCATTCAAAAGCAGCTTTCCTCACATCCAGGCCATCATCCACTGTGTGCTTGAATGGCCCCATTTCTACCTTAAACGAGAAAAAAATGCAGCTGGTCACCTAACAGCAGACAGGGAAACCACTTCATGCCTCACGTGCTTCTCCCCACCCTGCTGAGCCCAGCTGGTTCCAATCTCAGTGCCCAAATGCATCACATACATTGACCTCAGCTTCACGTGCATTGAGCCACTGCTGCACTGCACTTGAGCCAAACCAATGACATACCTCCCGGATGAGTTCCCTCCTGACCTTCGTCTCATTATACAAGCTGGGCAGAACTGCGTTTAGCAAATCTCGGATTAAAGAAGGTTTGTTGTGAGCAGCAGAATTAAACATGGCTAAAGCCACACGTCGAACATTCAAGTCTGAATCCTGAAGAGTTTTTAAAAAGTCACCTTTGGGATAAGAAGACACAAATCAGTCCTGTCACAGTGGTTTAACAGTTCTCCAAGAAGCACTTGCTCATGAACCAAGACCACCACCATGTATTTCAGGGAGCCTGGATATGAAACCATCTATGGCAAAGTAACTCTAGGGGCACAGTCTAACAGAGCTATTAGAGAGGCTTTCCCTCCCTTCATTTGGGATATAGTAATTGGAAGAAACAYGACCTATCTGCATTTGGGCTTAGAACAAACAGCATGCTTCTAGCTACCATGGACCTCATCCTAAAATCGAAACAGAAGCCTCACTATTCAAGGAAGTCTTTTTACTAATTGCTCTGATTACACTTCTCTGAAGCAGGAGGCTCAGTTTTGTACAACAGATCCAAGATGCAGGCTCTGTAGGCAAAAGTCTGTGTCAATATAGTATATATTTTCAAGATCCTTGTCTGTGTGATATTTGACTCATAAACTGAAAAGCAAGGGCAATTTATGCTCCCCAAAAAACTCTGTCATGAATGGAACATGCCTGAGAGCAAAGTATCAGACCATTTAACAAGGACTCGCACGACAATGTTGGTCTTTAATCTCAAAAGCAAAGAAACAAGAATGAAAAACTGGACTGGATTAGGTTCACATAGGTGTGAGAAATCCCTAGAGATCTGCTAAATGATGCCTGATGCTTAATGTTCCCAGCTCACACCACTGTTTCTATTAGCCCACCTATGCAGCCTTTCAGGAGAGCATCAATAGGCTGAGGCTGGTCTGCAATTGTGAATTTGACTGCAGTTACGACCGTGCTCCGGGCATGTGGAGAACCTGCAATAAAGATGGAAATTAAAAAAATAATTAAAAACAAAAAAAAGTGAAAGGTCAGAGGACAAAATCATTGCTGTATCTTTAAAGTACCTAATCTGCTCGTTTACACTACACATGTAATGAAGAGGTAAGAACAGAGGATCTGTTGTTTAAATCCTGCCYCGGCACAACCTCTGCATGTAGTACCTGTTTCTAACCTCCTCCTCCACCCACGCAACCTGGTAGTCCTCTGAAACCCCTTTTCAAAGATCCCTCTTGCTTCCTTCTCACCTCTGCAGACTGGCTTTGCTCCCTGTTGTACCCACCAGCAGTCTAAAAGAGGATTTTCCAGCAAAACAAGGCACTTCTAGGGCCCTTCCCATTACCTGACGACAGCTGCTTTTTCAGTCGAGGCAGTAATTCGGAAGGGTTCACCAAAGTCAGTTTCCCTAAGCATTCGGCCACCACATTGCGTGTCCCTTCCTCTGTGCACTCACAGTGCTTAAAAAGCAAAGCCCAAATATCTTCGACGTAAGGTTTGAGGCTGTCTGCTGGGGAAGAGCTGATGACTTCTTTCAGAGAGTGCAGCAGGAGGTACTGCCTTTTGGGCTGGCTTCCAATCTCTTTCAACATGAAGGGAAGATACTCTYTAAGGTTCCCAACGCTGACATTCCCCAAGGCATAGGAAGCAGCAGATTTTACCTCTTCGCTGGGGGAAGTGAATGCTTCCAGGATGACCGTTTTGAGCTCTTTCTGTGCACTGAGGTTCATGGTGCGCCCCATCTCTGCCAGCGAAAGGAAGGCTAGCACTTTAACAGCAGAGCTGGATTTGGGGTTTTTTACATCCTGGATAAACTGGTTCACTACCCCAGGGGCTTCTTTGGGGCAGGCTGAGGAAAGGGCTGCCACACACTTTGCGACAGAGTGATAAGCCTGTTTGTGTAATGTTACCGACGCCCCAGCTGAACCCGAGGAATATATAGGTGCATTCAGGTGCTTCATCAGCTCCGAATAACCCATGGTGGCTGTCTTTGTCAAAACCAGAGCCTGGAAGAAATCTATGATAGCATTCAGCGCCCCTCCCTGCAGCAAAGGTGAGTGGACAAGCTGAAAGATTTCAGCAAGAATTGAACCGCTGATCTTAGAGATGGAGGATGGACAAACCTTAGCTAAGGTAGTAAGGAACATGATAGCCACCTGGGAAACATGCATGTCATTCTCACTAATTAAAGCAGGGAGTTCCGTTAGGACTGACTCTATCATGGCAGGCTTGAGGCTGTCACTGTAGTTCTTCACTAGGATATCCAGAGCAGTCAAAGTGCTCAGTTTCAAGGCACGTTGATTCTTTCTCAGGAAGGAAGCTAAAATGGGGAAACCTTCCCCTAGAATGGGCCTTAAGTCTATTTTAAGTGGAGAACTAGCAATTAAAGTTAATGCTTTGACTGTTGTCAATCTGGTGATTTCATTTTTGAGCCTCTCCAGAAATATCTTCAAGGTTGGCTGGAGATCAGTGCTTAAATGGTCTCCCAGATTGCAGATGATTTGTCCCATGCATGAGATCGCTCGCTCTTTCACTTCCTGATCGATATCAGCTGCTTTCAGTCGCTTCAGAGTACCAGAGAATAGGTCTTTCACATAGGGTTTGGCATCAAAAGTGCAAGATTTATCCAAGGGCCTGATAACTTTCACAAGTTGCTGGGTGACCAGTAGAGCTTCTGAAGTGATCTTATAAAAGGGGTCTCCAATACAGGTCACAACTGGAGGTAGCAGGGTTTTGATATGCGGATGAAATACCTCTGGCTGGTGGTTGCAGAGGAGGACRTGAAGGAAAGACAGTGTATCAATCCTCATGTTGGAGGAGCTGGATTTATCAGCCAAGGAGAAAACAATACCTGTGCAAAGAGACAAGGAAGACTGCTGTCTTATTTCTTCAAGGGGCCTTGTAATAAAAGTGCTTCCCTAAATCTTAAATAGCTGGACACAGTTGGAAACTCTTTTTCCCCCCCACCCAAAAGATACATACCCTTAAACAGGGTTACTACCTCTGCTGTCTTTCTGCTTTCAAGGAATTGACAATTCAGACATAACTGTTCTTCGTAGCAGCCCTGGATGATTGGCTACAAAAACTTTTTAGAAGGCTGATTAGAAAAGTCATCTTGGGCTGAGAMGAAGAGGAATTGTTAGTGAAGTGCAAATAACTATGATAAAATGGCAAGAAATTAAGATGGGGAAAATCTAGTCTGAACACAAGGCACTCCACGCAGCAGGAACGTTTCTTCATAAGTTTATTCATCTGTGGGAAATCTTAAAAAAAAGAAGCTGAGGCTCTAATGTTTATCTAGCTTTAGAATGCCTCTTAGTACTGTTAAGAACATAACTGGACCATTAAAGATGGAATACCCTTTTAAGAAGGGATATGCTTCCAAATCCAATTTCTATGGACATATTTATGTTTCTCAGAAGACTGACCAGAAACATTTACAACAATCCTGCTTGCCAAACCCAAAGTCATGTGCTGACTGGTTTGAATACATTGTGGGGTTTTTTTTGTTCATTTGTTTTTGTACTACGTTTTTTTTTGGCAATTTACTAACACATAAGAGGGAGGTGCGCAGATTGGGTCCACTGACAATCACAGGAGACTTTTTATGTCTTTATTATACATTCATATCAAGAACCAAGGCAGGACCTTAGTATTACAAGTCGGTCAGCAGTCTCAGATGTTTCATGAACTTCCAGGCAGGGAAATCTCAAACACTGGAGGAATGTATCAGCCAATACAAGTAATTTTTAAAATGCCACTACATTTTATAAGACAAAAATATCACTAATGYGTTCCTGATTGCAGCAGGTTAGGAGACGATTCCAGCCAGTTTCAATGGAAGCAGGAACAGGCCTGCCTAAATGCATCTTGTCAGAGAACTGTGGAAATGAACTTGAAATACTTACCCTGGCCTTCAGTGAGACCAACAGATATGGGCAAAACCAGAACATGCAGGGAAGGAGCACACACATTACCAGAGATATGAATGAATTAAGCCAACCCCACTCCTTCATCCCTAGCCCACAGACAAGCTTTACCAGGCACTAGTGCAGGGATGTGATCTGCCAGGCAACCAGGAAGAACATTAGCCAGTTCTGTCAGGAGGCTGAAACAGCCCTGTCTGGATTTAATGCTCTTTTCTTTGAGCTGCTTGTGCAAGGCCTTGACAATGCTGGGAACCTGCAGTTTGGAAAAGCAAATGAGAAAGAAACACATCAGTCATCCCAGTCTCTCGGGCACAGAGCTATGCTGCCAAAGGCWGAGCCAGAGGCACTAACAGTACAGCAAGAGAACTGAAAGGGAGCCAGCAAGAAACAGTCCAATCGCTCATCAGAGCATAGATTAAGGATGCATTACAGAAGATTGTAGAATTTCAAAGAAAAATCTTGCAAACAGATCCCTATGCAACCCTTTCTGAAGTGAGTATGATCTTCTAATAAGGAAGCTTAAAGAAGTGCACCAAATCAAAAACCAAATCTAATTAAGGACTGAGGTGCAAGTTATTTAAATAAATATATCTCAAACATATAGAAGATTTATCAGTTAGATTTTAAATCTGCTTCAAGGCACTGACCAGTCATTAGTAGCATTAGCCAGAAAAAGCTTCTCTCAYAGGCATAGTATTCTATAGTAATACTCTTCTTTCCAGTATTGCTTCCATCTTCTTCTAAAATGACTTGTATAGACCATGACAGTAGGAGGACCCTGGTCAGAATCCCGATCAACACATGTGGCTAAATCATCCTGACTGTATCCCTCCAGTATATTTCTGAATTAAAACAGCATGTAATAAAAAAACAAACAAACAWATCACTTCCAACATTTCCTTTAGTTTGATCAGCAATGGTGTGCAGTCTCTGTACACAGCCACAGCAAGCTGTTCTGGAGCCAACTGGCTGTTCTCCCATAACAGAGCTGCATGTTGTGATAACYTTGCTGGTTGGATCCAACCATTAATAAGCTTCCAATGGCTAAAGCCTGATACATTTATACCATGATTCATTCAATGAGTTCCTGAGCAGCAGCTGGAGCAACTGTCAGGCAATAGACTGGAATTTCACCCAAAGGCTAATGTCTCTTACACAGTCTGCAAACATATTTCAGAGACTAACCCAGGGGCCAGTGTAGATTACACCTCAGGGGTCTCTCCATGGGAATGGTGGGARGAAAGCAGACAGCTGTTACCCTGGGAGATTTAGTCCCCACTGATTGTGCATCCAAAGGCTCCTTTAACTGACTGCGTTCTCAGGCTTAGCTACTAGCCACATTAATTGACAGCACAATATCTATTTSTTCTCATTGCTCTCTCGATTTAATCCAGTTGACCATCTCCTCACACACCTGGTTCTGAAGCATTGTGAGGGGAACATCATCTTTGCCAGTGACATCTGAAGCATGCAGCCAGCTCTGAATAGGCAGTGTTTGCTTCAGCAAGGAGACATAAGCACTGAAGACGTCCGCTTTGACATTCTCCTCCCTCTCTTTGAATCTGCTTATCAAAACTGGGGAAAGGGTTTTGTAGAAGTCCTGGAGGAGGTCRTGCCTGGTGCTGACAATGGCCTCCAGGCACTTTGCTGCAGACCTGCGGACTTTCCAACTGATGTCATCATCATCGCTGTACTCATCATCGCTTTCTGGAAAGGAATCAAGAGAAAGCGAGGTACACTGTTACAAGACAACCAGAACAAGAAGATCACTCAGTGCCTCGGAGTTTCCCTCTCCAGCTACTGACCCGACAAACAGATGCCACACGTATGTGGGAACATTAGGGGTGGATTATCTGTACAATCTCTACAGACATCATTATGCATTAGGACAGCTGATATGAGTCAGGGCTGCCCTGTACTGATGTGAGCTCAGATCCGTCTATCCCTAGTAAGGACTGACAGAGAATAAACCTCAGTATTGCTACACCTGCTGGGAAGGCCACTCCAGCTCTGGCATCAAGGCCTTTGTTATGAAGGTGGAATGAGATTCCCAGACGCTGGAGCCAGAAATAAGTATATATTTGTTTTAGAAACTGCTAAATGGCACAAAACTATGTTACAATATTATTAGCAGAACATTTAACATATCCTCCAGAAAGCTGGCCAGTAGCTTACCTCAATTAGTATGAAAGTAAACAAAAATGCTTTTCTTCAAGGGACTACGACTACTACAAAACACCTACCATCCATTAAAAATAGTTGTGTCTACAATATTTACAGGCTGTGTTAAGTTGCARTGAAACTGTTACATCTAAATTGCAGCCTTTCATTTAAAATAGCAGTTAAGCATGTATCTTTTCCTGCAGAAAAAAAGCAAATAACCTCACAAAGGCAAAGGTATAGTTTCTGTAGCTTCTAGGTGACAGCAAGGATGAACTTCGTCTGGCTGTTGATTTCAGGGACAGCGTGCATACATGGAAAACAGCTTAGCAGATGGAGAGACAAGAGAAAGAATCACAGAAACCAAGGAAAGGTTCCAGCCTAACAAACCAGCATGGTTCTGACAAACACGGACAGAGGTTCTGGCTGGGAAAACTTGGAAGCAATGAAGTCCTGATTGTCTGCCTGATGTTACAAGTGGTCAGGGAAACAGGAGTTTGTCCATTCTGTAAATAAGGAAGATCACATCAAAGAAACTCCTCATTACCTTTCCAATTCTCATTCTAGCCAGAATAAACTACAAACATTGGCTAGCTGCCAGAGTTAGAAAAGGTAATGTTGCATGGCACTCCAGTAGACATAGTGAGAACAGTARGTAATTGTTTTACTGCAATTTCTAGATTTGCCTGTAACACCTTTCTTTTCAAAAAATACCGTTTTGTCAGGACCCCAGTAAGGAACCTCCTCACTCATATATGCCAGATGGGCTATCCAGACAGGCAGGAATCTTGTGTTACACCTGCATTCAAACCACTGGTTCAACCAGCAGAAGTCCAGACCAGCCAAAGAGCAAAGAATGACACAGCTTATGCTTCCCCATAGAGGGGCTGTTGCCTGTGCATATAGATATAAAACTAACTACTTGGAGCAGGGGCTGGAGGTCTGCCTGGCAGGCTGCAGGCAACACTGGCCTCTTTGGGGGGCAAAAGGGAGTGTTTCCAACAATCAAGATGGTAAAGCAGCTGCTTCTCAGGATTTCCAGGTATTAAGCCTGGCTGGCTGCTGAATGTGCTCTGAGAGACACGTACAATCAGCAGGGTCAGCAAAGGCAGTGCTTTCTTGATCTAGCTCTCTGCGAAGCTAGTTCACAGTATGAGTTTCAGCATCTCCCCCACTGCCTTAGGCAAGCAGAGATCTGAAAAGCTTGTCCAAAAAAAAAAAAAGTAAAACTAGCAAAACCAGAATCATTGCTGGAATTCTGTACATACAGCTGTGTTATCACTGTGAAATTAAAATAATCCATTTAAGAGAATTAAGACAGTTGTCTTAACATGGATCTGAATGGGGATAGGCAAGTGTAACATTATGAATGCAGAGAGAGAACAGGAAGGGGAGAAGCGTTCTGCTGAGTACAGTCAACCTCACAAGCAGGCACCTTGCTCTTCATCCTCCCCATTTTCAGTTTCCATCATCTCCTCTTCCTCCTCCTCATTATCATAGTTGTAGTTTGGGTCAAAAGTGATGTATTTCAAGCACAAACCCATCACATTAGGGATGTGAGGGTCAATTTCCTTTGGGCACCTATCAAGGCAAATAAAAATCCTAAGAGTTAATAAATCCAAGAATAAGCAATTTCMCATATCCTAATAAAACAATTCATCTCAAAAGGATCCCAAAACACTTAGCAAAATGTTTAAAAATTTTGTTATTAAACTAGAGCTTCTCCTTCCCACAGTGCATGAAGTAAGATCACATCCCCCTGGAGAGGATGTAATAATTTCTGTAAGAGGAGGGGGGAGGGGAAATCACCATCTAATTCAGTTCTTCCCCTGCCACAGAAGAGAACTTCAGCAGCTCTGTAGGACTCCTTCTCCAAGGCAAGCACAGAAATTCTGACCAAATGACTGGAGAGCTGCAGGTCAGCAACTTCTGTACCTGAACCACCTTCCTCCCACTCCCTTCAGGCACTAGGAGCAAGACAGTCCCTTCTTGCTGAGGGATCCTCCAAAAACAAGAAAAGCTTCTACTCCTGCAAAATCAATACAGAAACATCCACRCACATGCTGAGGAAAAACAGCTCATGCACTCCAGCCCAACTCCGCATGTAAAAATGGGATTTCAYTCCTGGGCTGTCTTTTTCCCACAGCAATACATGCAAGAAAACATTGAACCCTGGATGCTGAATGCAGACATATACAACAAAAGGACATGGAGGCACACACCTTCTCACAAAAGACTCGAAAGCCTGAAAGCAGTACTCCCTCAGCTCATCGTCTTCCACGTTACAGTACTGAACAATTAGAGGAATTATCTTCTCCAGATGTTCTCCTGGGAAGCACAAAGTAAGCAGCAGTGAAAATCATTCCAGCTTTCACTTATCTAAGCAGCTAACAGCTTAGCCATCTGCCACTTTCTTCTCATGCCCAAAAGTGCGTTCCTTCCCTGGACCTTACAGGCAAGGAGTTGGCAGCCCAAAGACAAGCCTAGCACGGATTTTCAGCATTCAGCTCCTGTCCACTGCTCCCAGCACCTTGTTGTCATTCTGGTCACGGAAAGAGAGCTGTGACTGGAAATCTTCTAGGACCTAATCTCAGCTCCTGCAGGTCTTTTAGGCAAGTAACACAATATGCTGCCTCTCCATTTCTCCTCTCATTTAAAATGGGGTGAATCTGCTGCCCTATTTCACAGAGGCGTTAAGATCAGGGGAGTGCTGCAAGACCTTGAGATAAAAGGCACTACAGAAYGGCCGCCAGAGAGTTAGTTCAGTGTCTCCTCTCTTCCTAGTGGAGATCAGAGAGCCAAATCAGAACCCCAAGGGGAATCACAAAGCACAAGCACATAACGAATAGAGTGAACACACTTCTTTTACTACTAAAAATGAGCTGCTTTAAAATATATGCGTGTTTTTCGGCATCATTTCAAGCTACTCATCCTACCTATGCGGTGCCCAGCCTGCCTACTAATGCCAGCAATACACTGGATGTAAGTCCTGGTGGTAGAAGTAGACTCGTTCCTCTTCAGCTCAGCAAGCAGATGCTCTGTGAGCTCCGAGAAGATGTTCCCACTGCAGGTYAAGACAAGATGACCCAAGGCAATGATGGCCCTTTTGCGCACTGCCAGCCTGGGGCTTGTCAGCTGGGGAAGGAGACAATTCAGGATGGAGGAATGGAAAGAGTAGAGTGTCCCTCCTAGTCTGCAATCAACAGAAAAAGACAGAAATTAAAAGTCAGATCTTCAGGGAAAAAGCCTCCGTTGCCAGCACAAGGGAAATGAAAGTCCCTCAGCTATGAAGACTTCATGCATTTTCAAGGSGGAAAAAAAGCCCTAAAACAAAACAAAAAAAGGGGAGGGAGTGGTTTTAACACTGACTTGTTAACACAGGGAAAGGTTACTTGTCTTCATCATGGAAGAGTTTAATTTTGACTCCTTCTGGATGAACTGAGGTTTTGTTGATAAGGTCCTGTGTGCAGCTGACACATGACACTGTCACTCTGACTTACGTAATAAGAGAAAAAGGCAGCCAAGGTGGTGGTGGGGGAATGCATATGTGATCAGATCACAGAGCTAAAATAAACTTCCCTTCTTTTCCCTCACCCTTCTCCCTGCATTTACTTGAACTRAGCTTCTGTGGGATACTTCACCACTGTTACTGCTATTCCCAAAGGGGCTTGACATGTTGTCTCTCATCCCTGCTGGGGAATCTGCTCTGCCAAGATATTTCCCCAGTAGCAGTCGACAAAAATTCTTTATTTCTGAGTCCTCAGAGTAAGATTAGGGAAATACAGAAATCAAAAGCAAACCCATAAAGTGCACTCCCCTGCAGTACATAGCTGCCAGAAGAAAATCCTTTGCTACCTGCTCAACATATCTGACAGGATGTCAAGCGCCTCCAGCTGCACAGATACATCCTCCTGCTTGCCAATGGCTCCTGTCAGCTGGGCTGTGATCTTTTTGCACACATTTGCTGTCATGGTAGAGCCTACAAGAGAGACATTTTTCCTTGCTGTCAGTTAGGAAAACAATTTTTATACTRCTAAGAACCATTCAATCCCTCCTACATTAAAAAAAGAAATCATCGCAGGGAGAGCTGACAAGAAAAGTAGCGCTTGCTTGAGACAGGGGACAGACGCTGGAAGCAGCAAGGTATCCCCCTGGGGTATGGCGCATTAACTCTTTGGAAGAAGCTTCTGCTCTTGGAGAGTGCCTTTTACCATCGAACAGTCTGGCTGTCTCACACAGCTAGCTCCCAGGCCCATGCAATGCTGGAAGCAGAGCTTCCAGTTCAGTTTCAACAGATCAAGGTTTCCTCCATGGAAACACTACTTCTGACAAAAATTGTTTCTCAGTTCCACAATGAAATTTAGGGGTAAAGCTAGACAATCTGTCCCAGAACAACATATAGCCCAGGTTCAAGGATGTGCTGAGATTACAATCACAGTCTTGAACCTTGATCTCTTACAGTCCAGGTGAGTGCCCAGACACAAGTTTGGTCTTCCTGCTGGGGTGGGCCTGTCCCAACATTGTTTGTTTGTTTGTTTGTTTTCCCCAGGGTGTTCAGCGTAAAGCATGAGCAGCTTCAGATTCCACAGAACTTTCAACAGAAGGGGCAATTGCTTCCCTTCTGAACACTACCTTTCTGAGCACTACCTTTCTGTCGCAACAGAGACACAGCAGAAGTGGAGCATCCTAGGAGTATCATCAACTGCTGTACCAGCACTGAGAAAGGAGTCCATCTCAGACACACAGTGTTGGGCTGTTATTTCAAACTTCCCCTTTGCTCCAGCCAGTACCACAGCAAGAATGGGCACACGGAGCAGGGTAAGGGAGAAAGAAGCACACAGGGAGATGTCCAAACTCTCCATTTTGCAACAAACTCGCATGACTTTTGCTGCCTTCCACCCACAGAGTGTCAATCCCAACTGCTAAGGAAATCTATTCTATTGCTGCRCTAAAACAGTTTCAGTTCACATGATGTATGTTAAATGAAGACTTCTGAAAGCATGGCTACCAAGAGCTTAACATTTTGCAGAAACTGAGAGAAAAATTCAGCAAGTATTTGCATACTAATCCCAGTTCACCTCTGAAGCCAAAATCCATAATTGATATCACTGCCACAGCCACCTGCCATGAATGAACAAAAGAGGCACGAGATGGCTGCAGAGGCAGCTAGCTTAAATCTCTGGGCACTTCAGACATATACTGAAGAACTGCTGCTGCATTTTTGGGATACCTAGCTCTGCACAAAGCAGAAGCAGCCAGGGCAGCTTTGGAAATTCCAATGACCTCAGCAGGGCTGCAGACAGGAGGTGGTGCAGTGCTGGCACTGCCGATGTGGAGATCAAACAGCCCTGCCAGGCTGCCTAAACAGCAGTATTTGAACCCAAGTTGAATGCATTGGGATCTTGGGATCACTATATACCGAAAAAAAAAGGAAAAAAAAAAAAAGAGGATTTCTGCAAGAATTCTGATGCAGTTTCGGACTGAAGTGTCCTTATGGTGACCAACTCAAGAGTTTTCATTCTGTCTCATCTTTAATTACACTGATATCTCAGTTTCAGCTTATCTTTCCTCCTTATTCCACTATYTGCAGTCTAACAGGGGAAGGAGAAATCTCTAACGTTTAGGCTCTGAACTACACTTTTTTCTGTTTCCCAAAGGCTGTGATTCCCTATGGCTTCAGWCTGGCAAACAGGGGCAGATGTTTTACCTGTAGAAGCTGGTGGCAGCTCTGAGATGACAGTTTTCAGCCCAATGCTGGAGATGTCCCTCAGCTGTTCCTTGTCTGATAACATGTTTGTACACAGCGTATCCACAATGGTTTCCACCTGGTATTCCTTCACTTTGCCAACCAGTGGGCCCAGACTGTGGGAGGAGAAGTCAGTGAGACTGAACAGAAAAAGGGCTGCTCTCCACTGTCAGAAGGGACAGATCAGACTCACTCCTCAAAGAGCAGCTCAATCCCAAGTACAAATATTGCCAAAACATCTGTATGGYGTACTGATACCCAGAAGTACATGTTATGCCTCTTGGCTCGTGTACTCCATGTTCTTGCCTCAGTTAACTACATCAGCCTTTAGGGAGCTTTAGATCAGATTTSCAGGAAGATACTTAACTTACTGCAAACATAAGGCCAATTAAGATCTTAGTGGAAGAGCCAGCTCAGAAATTGTGACACAGAGACTTAGAATGAGACTGACCATGTTAAAGAGAATAATGGTAAAATTTAGAGTAAGGTTTTGAAAAATATATCAAAAATGCCGAATGGATTTGCACATGTAATTAACCACCTATTGCCCTCTGTCACATGTCTGAAAACCTCTACTTGAGCTAGTCTCTGAATTACAACAGATGGAAGACTTGATTTGAGTAACAGCTTCATTTCCCTGCACATTTTTTTTTGAAAAAAAAAATTGTTAAGAACCTACATTTCCAGCTGGTAAGCTTGGATTCAAAATTGTGCATAGAGTATTTGTCAGTATTTGCTTGCAATTATTTACTTTTATTTGCACCTGTTTACAAGGTAACTACTTAAAATGTGAAGTCTAAACTGTATTTCAACAAATCATATGTTGCAGCTTTCCTCTCCTAATCAACTGGACTTAAATCTTTGAAAAGTGCTTTTGTTTCCCATGAATATTCTGTACCCCCTAAGAAATTACTCTTTCACAAACCAGCAAATTTGTTTGCTAGAATATTCATAAGAAATGAACACAGATGAGTGGAAACATCACACTGCATGGGAAATTCAATCCTTCTGTTGTAATAAACATCTATGGAAAACACACTGAATCTGATTCCAAACCTGACAACATGTTGCTATTCAGCAGGTGAAGTRACCTTGTCCATGGCTCCACGACCCACAAGTGACAGAGATCCACACCTTCCTCTCCCACCAAAGGTCTGCCTAGCTAGAGAACTGGAGCTCTAGCTTGTAGATTACCACCACCAGGTAATTCTTGATGCTCAAGTCAGGATTATTTTGGTAGGATTTAGGCCTGAATAGAGATTCTCAACAGGTGCTACATGTATTTTTCTRTTTCCCATGGGCTGCTACCACCTGCAGAGCAGTAGCTGCCTGCTGTAGCAGTGAGGTGGCTGCACTTTAAGCCCCCAGTCAGACATGGGATGTTAATCACTGCTTGCTCCCTTCCTTGTGGGAACTAGGCAAAACTGAGTGGTTGAACTGAGTATTACAGATCTTGTCCTYCATATTCAGAAAACCCATGAGAACCAAACATTTCCTTTCCTATCCATTTTTTCTCAACAGGGTTCTGAAATTTTAAAAATATCTGCTGTTCCAGAGCAAAAATATATTCAAATAACAAGTTCCAAAAGGTTTTGGTTCTTTTTTCCTTCTCTCAGTATGCTATGCACATAGTCAGGTGAAAATGGAGTGAAAGAAAAGACTAATAATCTTTTCTTTCCTTTTTTTTTTTTTAATGTTATCCAGAAAAGACAACTGGGACTAGAGTTCTTTGGCTGAATACGCTGCATAATACTAGGCATAGCCACTGCTCCCTGGGGATTATAAAAGCAAGATGCCTATACGGCCTGTAAAGAAAGAATACTAGCTTTTCTACAGAGTCCATAAAGAGATAGACATGCAGGACTCCCAACAACACAGGTTCTGCTCCCAGAGTCAGTGGTAAAAGTCCCAAACTTCAGTGAGAGCTGAATGGGACTTTCAAAACATGAGCCTCGATGACTTGCATTTTGTTAAGAGCTGTATGAGAAGACATGGTGCTAGCACTTCACAACATTCACTTCTAGCAACAGTGTCTTTGAACAAAAGTACATTCCTCCCCCCCTTTTCTTTTTGGTATAATTCCAGTAATGCAAATTGTATGGAACACCCATGGACAGGCACAAGTCCCCTTCCTAGTATGCCACAACTACTCCTAACAACTTGCTTAGTAAGCACTATAGGCACAGTGTTTCCCAGAGTTCACAAATCAAATGCACATAGAGCCCGTTCTGCACAAGATTATTCTTAAATTCAACAATCAGGACAATAATAGCTATTTAGAGTCAGAGTATCTTCTCTGAAATATGAGAGTTAAAAATATACAAAATAGTAAGATTTTGTGCAAGTGAAAACCGTTTTCAACCCTACATCTGAAAATACAGAACAGAAAAGAGCTGATTGTTATCCCTATTTTACAGGCAGGGAGACTGAGGCATAGAGAAGCTGAAGAAGTGGTCTAAAYTGGGGAGAGGAGGAACCAAAACACAGGACCAGGAACAGGACAGGTTTGCATCTGAATTTCAAATTTGGGAGGTTTTTTGGGTGCAAACTGCAATTTCAGCTTTCCTCTGAAGAAATAAAACCTTTGTTTTAGATGATAAAAATCAACTGTGAAACCTTTGAAGTGGCTTCCTAACTTACTCCTGAATCCTTACGTAGGTGGCACAGATCCATGCTTGGGCCTATTTCTATTGCCAGTGTCCTTCAAAATGTCACACCTCCTCCTTCTTAGAGATATTTGCCACCTGATTGGGAATAACTGACCGGCCATTAGCTGTTTTAAGTACTTCCTAAGTTACGGAAAGAAAATATTACTGGTTTCATTTTGAAGCTTACTTTCTAATTATCACATTCTGAATGAATTCGAGATCGTAATAAGTAAAGTTAATAAAGCCATAGATAAGTAGGCAAAGAAATTTCTCTTTCTTTCAGTGCCCAACAATTTATCTTTAAAAAATAGAAGGAACAAACTCAAGACAAGAACAGGGCCAAAACAGGTGGGGAAAAATCAGGGTAGTGGAACTCAAAAAGAAAGAGCCAAAGGTCACAGGTTACAGGGATAGAAGCAGTATAAGATTAAAAAGAAAGGAAGAGAARTAAGAGCCACAGTAGGAAAGAATACAGGAACCCAAAGTTGTCTTTAAATGGCCCACCTTTCTGGAGCCCTGTGCGTGAACTGACCCATTCAATTTCATTTCTAGAATGAACACTCCCATTTAGATATGCTGGGGGAAAGAGACAGGAAACAACATGTCAGCAGTAGGATCACTTAATCAGAAGATTCAGTAATAAAGGGACCTTCTGCTTTTTAAATTTGAGTTAAAAATATTAAAATGGTCAAAAGCAAAGCTATGGCACAGACTAAACTTGGAGACTTGGAGACGAAGTAGAAAACCAAGTGCATTATAAGCTTTAACGGAAATGCCTTTGAAGAGTAGGACTCAGAATGCCTGAAATTCAAATGCCATTTTTCAAAGCGTATATGTGTCACCAATTTAACACCATCTCTAACAAAGACAGGACCACAGGGAAATTCAGCACTGGATTTCAAAGCCCTCCAAAACAAAGGCACTCGGTGTCCAAAATTTTTATCTGGACTACTCTCTGAAGAAATAAAATCTTAGGCATGTTATTTTCAATGTAGTAAAGTTTGTAATATAAACACTGAAATGCTTCCAAAATCATCCTGCTTCACAAAGATACCTGTACATTCACTCTTTCTGAGTATCTACAGAGACTGCTGTGCCTTGCATGAGAAGGAAAGGCTCTTACAAAAGGAGGTTTGAGGAAGGTGCCAACACTGCAGGGCCAGGCTCCACTCTAATGCACTCTCTGGAGTCTGTGACAGTTTCAGCACTGCCAAGAAATACAGTAATTACTGCTGAGGCTCTTACCACTTGACAGCAAGGTTCTGTACTTCCCCATTTTTGTCCTCCAGCAATTTCAAAAGCATTTTCACAACTTTTTTCTCGCTGTCTTCATCTAGCTTTATAGAATCTTTCTGCAGTTCCATCATCAAGTCATTGGTGGCCATAAATCTGAAACAACATACAGCAATGGTGGATTGGCTGATATACTGACACAAACGCATTTCTAGAGATTAGTTTGGAGAATTAAATTTGATGAATAGCGCATGTATGAAAAAACACTTCCAAGCAGTAACATACAGCCCTTTGCATTATGCTGAAAAATAAGGTACAAATAACCATTACTATTTTACAATGGAAAACTCAGAGGTAACAGCTGAAAAGGACACAGCTGAGGAAGCCATAAAAATAAGAAATATACACTATTTCCCGTTTTCTCCTCTCCTAAAAACGCTTAGTAGGGATAGGGTAAACTAAGACTCTAAAATCATCACTGTGGGATCTCACTTGTATATTTTGTCTCAGTGACTCCAAACCAAAATGACTAAGGATGTTAGAAAAACTTTTTTTTTCTCCCCAATTCCTTTGAAAATGAGACTAAGGTCTAAGAACACACCTAGCTGTGTTCTTTCTGGCTTATGTATCACTGACAAATTCTTTGTTACTAGCAATCAACTAGCTGATCAACCAGCAATTGATTAGACCACTACAACAGGGAGCAGTAAGCAGCTCCAGAACTTGACTATGAATTCTGAGGATAATGTACACACCAAAACAAAATTTAACCTATCCTTTTCTGGGACTAATGTTTATACCACTAAAACAAATAAATGTTCAGAACAGCTAAGATACAGTTGGTCTTTCCATACAAGAAAGGGATGGGATAATGAATTCTGGGCTTCCTCTCCAGTCCTATTTTCTACAGTTGTATGATCCCACACATGGAGATGGCCTATCAATCTAAAAAAATGAAAAACAAAGTCATGCCTCCAAGGAAACTACACTTTAAAACTTACCTAGGCTATATTTAGCTTTCCATTGTTCAGCCCAGTCATTGCTTGCTTATATGCTTCTGCTCCTTGGAGCCTTCCCTAACCAAAACAGTAGCGTCATCCATACACTCARCCTCTTTCCTCGCTTAGTTCCCTTCGAGAGGTTTCTCTTTATTCCAGAGAAAAGATACTAAACATCTTGCTGCACTGAGATATTGCTAGTGAAGGATACACTGCTGCAAACAGCACACAGGYTTTTTTTAATCACTTGGGTCTGAGACAAATAACAGATGCTGCATTTGTGCTGCAGCTTCTATTGAAAAAAAACAGTACAAAACTTACTTTCCTCCAGGATACGTGCAGCCTCAACCATCTMATTTTCCCCCTTTGGATTCTTTGGTGTCCCTTTACTAAGAAGCACTCACCCGCTCTTTATTCACTATTCACAGTCCAATTAATTATATTCAGACATGATTAATAATATAAGGTAAGCAATGGCAGCAAGGACCATTTCTGATTGCACTTTTTTCTTGCACGAGCAGAATCAAGTCCTGTATTTATCATTCCAGCTTAGAAAGACAAAAARGAATCCTAGCTTGCTGTTTGTCCCTATTATAAAATAATATTCACTATGTCAAAATCAGTATTGGGAAGTTCTAGAAAGCATCTATTTTCCTGGGAGTAGGATTATAAAAGGTGCTAGTATAGAAGTCTGAGGTTGTGAAAAATGTATAGTTACCCTCTATTAGTTCTGTTCCAATGTTAGCCCCAGCACAGGGATGAATGTCTAACAGGAAGCACGGAGAATGCACTCTATTTCATTTACCAGATGACACCTCCATTTTAAATTAGGCTGTGATCTAATTCATTCAGCAGTTAAAAGCCCTAATGTGCCAGRGCAACTTTTGTATCTTCAATATTCAAGCTTGTTCTCCAGTAGTAACTAGGTACATGAGGGAACTGGAGACAGTTGTGTGTTAGATAACCAGCCAGAAATCCAAAATGAGAAAAATAAAGGAATTTGGAACTATAATTTTAACAATATGCTGTCTATTTTTGATTCAACGAGAGCTATTAAGTCGCACTTTCCATTCACCATCTGCCTAGGACAAGCATAACCAATTACAGCCACAGACTGAGCAGAACCTGCCACAGCAACACATGCAGCCTTCAACTTGCTACCTGCTGTCATCCTGCTCACAGGTCCCTCAAACTGGTATATAGATCTATTTATGGGACAGAAGCACATGAAACCCTGTCCTGTAACTGAAATACGTCCAGCCATGCAACAGAAAATAACAGGCCCGCATTTGATCATGCGTTGAGGAGAAACATTTCTGGAATCATCATCGATGATCATCATAGAACGGTAAGGTTGGAAGGGACCTCTGGAGATCATCTAGTCCAACCCTCAGCATAGCCCATACRGGGATTGAACCCACAACCYTGGCATTAGCAGCACCACGCTCTAACCAGCTGAGCTAAACCTGTCCCCCAAGCAACCCTATAAAGTGACAAATGCCATGCTGGGCACATCTTGTGTGCATATTAACTGTAAATTTCTTAAACAAACTGTTAATGCAACTACTCCATCATTGACTTCCTTAAAAAGCACCAAATATTTAGCACCAGAAAAATATCAGCAGCCTTTGTAAAAGTCACTCTACATTCAGGATATCAAGTCTGCCAYAACTGTTACCTTCCATGCTGACATGCCGAAAAACACCAGCTCRTGGACAAAAATCTTTCATATTTGTTGTTTTCGACTTTTTTTAATAGAGCATCTTTAAAATCAAGCCACTGACCCCAACACTGTCTCTTTTTTTTTTTCCTACTGACATGAACAAAAGCAATAAAAGTATCTTACTCCTGTTAAGGAGGCATTTTGGCAATGGCAAAGTATTTTCCTGTTGCACAGAAATAGCTCCTAAAGCAGTCCAAACACAGTCAATATCTGCAGCATCCACCTTCTGGGTGACACTGCCATTCAGATCATTGTCTCCCAGCCTTTACAATATATTGACCATCTAAATTTTAGGGGGAAAACAAATCTTTTTTGGCTGTGATATACTTCATTTGCAAACAAATAAGCACTTAAAGATTAACCTAGCTGTTACTACTTTTGTTCCCATTTCCACTTTGTTGCTTGTTCACTCGTATTATGCTGTGWTACACTCGAGGGAGGGGGAAATCCCTGATGTCCTGCTTCCCTCCTCTCAGCCCCAGAGGGTCCTTCAGGGCAGGGTGGTCCCCACGCAAAGACCCTTCCCCACCACCCCCCCCGGCACAGGGGGCCTCCCAACACGAAGTGCAGGGCATGCCCCTAACAGAGGGGCTGCCCCAGTGCGGGACCCCCAGAGCAGGGCATGCCCCGGTGCAGAGGGCACCCCCAGAGCAGGGCACTTCCTAACGAAGAGGGGTCTGCACCACGCAGGACATACCCCGAAACAAAGGGGACCCCCTCTAGGGCACGTCCTACCTCCCCAGGCCAGGTCCTACCCCCCCTCCCCGAGCAGGGGGGGCCCCAGTGCAGGTCCTGACCCCCCCCCAGCAGAGGGGACCCCAGTGCAGGTCCTGACCCCCC
>NW_028186408.1:346199-377159 GCF_003343005.1 Rhea americana | reverse complement strand
CCGGGAGCGGAGCCCGCTTGGCTGCGGCCTAGCTGGGTCTCGCGGGCGCGCTCGGCTCTGCCATCGCGACCGCGCCGGGCCGCGCCGCGAGGGCGTCGGAGCGCGGGGGCTGCGCGTTTGCGGGCCCCTGGGGCCAGGCCGTCCGCGGTTTCGTGTGTGACCCCCTCCTTCTCCTTCTCGTGCTTCTGTCGCCGTGTACCACCGCGGGCACTGGGATCCGCTGCGGAATGTGTGTGTTCTCGTCTCTCCCTCCCTGCAGGTCTCGGTGATTAACACCGTGGACACCTCCCATGAGGACATGATAGTAAGTGTGCGTGTGGCGCTGTTCAGCAAAAACCGCAGCGGGGGCAGCGGCAACCGAACGGCGCTCACCGCTGCTAACTGTGCTCTCTTACGGGGCCAGCTCTACAGAATTGCACGGGGGGGGGAACATAATGCGTATACTCTGTATAAAAGATGTGTGTGGAGATTAGATGGAGAAAGCTATTAGAAAACATGATAGTGCCATTTCATCTTATGTAGACCAGAAAATGGAGCTACCTTGGGAAGAAGTAATTTTAAACTTTAATTTTGATGTCCAGACTTGTTTCTGTGAAATAAGGTACATATATATACACACATGCACTAAATGATAAAGAACTTGGACAAATGAAGTTGGTTTTCCTTTATGTGGCTGTTTCTGGGAGCAGAGGTGTAAGCACACGTAGGAAGATTTTAAGTGATCTGGAAAAACAGTTAGTAGAGCTAAATAATGCTGCTTCAAACATAAACAAGAGAAGTGTGTAATTTTATTCACACTTTACCTATTCAGAAACAAAAATATTTAGCTTTGTCAAGATTTTACAGTAGGTTGCACTGATTTTCTGCCCTCTCCTGAAAATAACATGTATTACAATTGCAGGGTATGGAGGGGTGATTTATGTAGATTGTCTAGATTGCTTTAGAACTGTACTCTTTATCCTGTCATCCTGGGGCTCCATCATCTGTTCACAGTTCTTAGAGCTACTTCTAAAACATAATAATTGTTAACAAAGCAAAACTTACACAGCAGTTTTTCCGTTACCTTATAGCACGATGCTCAGATGGACTATTATGGCACTCGGTTAGCAACCTGTTCTTCAGACAGATCCGTGAAAATCTTTGATGTTCGGAACGGAGGGCAGATCCTCATAGCAGACCTAAGAGGGTAAAGTGCATTTATCAGAAGAATTTACTCTGTGGAAAGTTTTAATATTTCAATATTTTGCCTTTTGCTAATGTAAGAAGCATAGTAAATTTCTCCCAAATAGTATTTACTGTGGCTGGTTTTTGCTAAACAACTCTTGAGAGCAGTGAGAGGGGACAGAGAGCCAGTTAGAAATAAGTGTAGCTCTTTACTTCTAGAAAGTTATAGGTGTCCAACAGCTGATGAATTACACTCTCAATCTTATTTGTTAGTATGTAGAAAAATGTTTGAATTGTTTTCAATGGTAATGGCTCTAACAGTTGTATGTGCCACTTTTCATCTTGGCATTACAGACACTTTCTTTATATCACTGCATTAATTACTTACAGAACACTAATTTACAATTTGATGGCTGTGAAACAGCCAAGACTGTAACAGGTTTCTCTGATCTTTTCCAATTAACGTTGTTTCTTGCAGACATGAAGGTCCAGTGTGGCAAGTTGCCTGGGCTCATCCTATGTATGGAAATATCCTAGCTTCCTGTTCCTATGACAGGAAGGTTATTATCTGGAAAGAAGAAAATGGCACTTGGGAAAAGACATATGAGTACACAGGGCAYGATTCCTCAGGTATGTGACATTTGGAGCTTGGAAGCGAAACTGGGAATAAAAGAGGCTTCAGATAAGATTGGAATAAATCCTTCAGTGTTAAGGGGGAAAAAAGTGTTTTTAAAACAGAAGAGGATTAATGGAGAGACAGTAAGTCTATTCAACATAAGGAGGATGTTTATATAAAGGCACACTGCTTGATAGCCTGCTGTTTCAATTCATACTATGTTTGCCTTGGAGTTGTTTCACAAATAAATCAGCTTTCAAATAAATAAGATAGTAGGATACAGAATTCTTGATACAATATTGTATATGTCCACTATAGAAAGAAAGAAAAAGTTGGATTTTAGCATGCTTTGTTTTGTTCTACAATGGAAGCTGTTTTGTCCAGATTGATCCTCTTCCAGGGCAAATCTGAGAAAGTGTCTGAAGTTTTCAGTACACCAAAGCCCTACAATGATGTTAATGGCCTCCTGAGAAAGGAAAGACAGTGGCGAGTCTTGCCATTCAATTACTTTCAAAGGGATCAACTAAACTGCTCTTGATCAATGCCCCAAAGACACAGCCTGCACTGAAAATTAAAGGGCTTGTTAGATACACAGCTTTGTTTTGTTACTTATGTAGACCTATAAACACTGTGGCTGACATTTGGCTTTGGTTGTAGAGTCAGTGATATTCTCTGCTGCTGTAGGGGATAGTCAGAGTTTTTTACTCTCATTAATAGCACTCTTCTGATACTCTCTTTTAAAAAGGTTGCCAAAAATGCAGGCAGCTTTCCATCATGCAGTGAACCAGGTTACCTGACTGGCTTTGAAATCCAAGAATGCTAAGAATCACATTCTTTGTTTTCAAAGCTGTTCACTTTTAGTGACTATTTGTTAATATTAGTCAGTTAGTCAATTTTAGCTACTCGCTGTGTTGTAATCCAGTCTGTCTCATTTTTCACAGTGAATTCTGTCTGCTGGGCTCCACATGACTATGGATTGATACTGGCCTGCGGGAGCTCAGATGGGGCCATTTCATTATTGAGCTACACGGGTGATGGGCAGTGGGAAGTCAAAAAGATCAGCAATGCACATACTGTAAGTTTGATCTTTTGGAGCAGTATGAAGTTCTTGCAGCTACAGATTAATGCCTCAAAGAACTGGTAGATTGTATCAATACTGAAACGCAATGGTGTGATCCAAAAACATTTTCCAAAATCAGAAATAACTTCTGTTTTAAGTAAATCTAGCATGGGAAAGTATACTTTGTAATCAGTGAAATAAAGTAGAAACAACAAGTAACAAACAATGCTGTTCAACGATTTTTAAGAATTATTGTTAAACACAGTGCTGAACGTTAAACAGTAGAAGAGAGCATTAGTATTAAGAACGCTTATTACAAACTGGCTGTGAATAAAGTGAGACTGGGAAAACCGCAGGACTGATGTTTTGCCCCCAAAGAGTAGCGATTTTTGCTTACGCAGAATTTGATAAGCATCTAAGTTTATAGCAGTAGCTTGCAATAAAAGGAAAGCAGGCTTTGGTCCAACAGGTCCCTTTTAGTCTTGTGTTTCTAAATCTTAGCAACTGCATGCATCTTGTATCTTTTTAGTTTATATCTCTTTTTCCACTCTTCACATATTCAAGATGAGATTTGCCCATGAAACAGTTACTTAGCTACCTAAAAACTTCTGAATAAAAACCCTATGGAGGGTAGACAATATTGTATAAGAATCCCAGTTCCTAAGTTGGACTTATTCTTACTCTCTCTGCCCCACTAGAGAGTGTCCTTTTCCACCTCAGCAGCTTTTATTTATTTAAGTAAGAAACTGTAATAATGAAATTATACCTTTAAACAGATTGGATGTAATGCTGTTAGCTGGGCTCCCGCTGTTGTACCAGGAAGCCTTATAGAACAGCCATCTGGTCAAAAACCAAACTACATCAAAAGATTTGCATCTGGTGGTTGTGACAACCTTGTCAAGATCTGGAAGTAAGTGTTCTTGTTGCCTGAATTAAGAACTTGCAAAAACTGGTATCTTTTATAGTCTTTGAATGCAACTGTTAATATCTCAAGTAATATTTTTAGGTATCTTTTGAATATCATTTTAAAGAATAGAAACTCTGACTTACAATTTCTCACATGGTTCTGGCAATTCATTTCTATTCTTAGAAACAGAATTGTATTCTAGGGAAGTGGCTTTTTAATTTCAATTACATTTGTCCCTTGGACAATAGCAGATCTTGTACAGTTACTGAAGATGAAATATTCTTCTCTTATGCTGTATTCTGTCCCCTTAAAGAGATCTTGTCACTTTAAGCTATAGAGTTTTTTGGAGAAGTGGGGAACACTTGTGCTTCGTATCATCTGGATAAACCTGGCCTGTGAAAGCTACAAAAACCATCTTCCAGAGTAGGAGATGGCTGCTGCTGCCCTTTTAACAGTATAAATGTGTTTCCAGAGAAGAAGATGGCCAATGGAAAGAAGAGCAGAAGCTGGAGGCTCATAGTGACTGGGTTCGAGATGTAGCCTGGGCTCCATCCATAGGTTTGCCAACAAGTACCATTGCTAGCTGTTCACAGGTGAGGCTTTTATTGGAGTGACATGGGTAGGCTCTAAATGCCCAGAGCTGCTGTGTGGAAGTGCAACCATAATAGAGATTTTTCTTCCTGTATTATAACTTTTGGTCCAATCAACTTTCTCTACTTGCTTCTGCAGGATGGCAGAGTGTTTATCTGGACGTGTGATGATGCCTCTGGGAATTCATGGTCACCAAAACTGCTGCACAAATTCACTGATGTTGTCTGGCATGTGAGCTGGTCCATTACTGCAAATATTCTTGCAGTGTCTGGAGGAGACAATAAAGTGAGTGCTGTAGCCTTGGCTTTTATTCTTGCATGCCATATTTCCAGAGGAATAGAGATGAGACAGGGTACTGTCACTTCTGTCACTTGCATGAAAACTGTTGCAGATTTGTATTTGATTGCTGTGGTGGTGCATTTTTTTTAATAACCTATCAAAATGGGAAGGGAAGAAGAGCCTAACCCTCAGTATACTGTTTGCACGGCATTTTGTTTTAGTCCTTACTGGTGGTTGGAAATGCAAACTTAATTTAATTTTGTAGGATAGTCATATCAGTATTCACATTTTGTCTTCTTATCACTGGATAATCCTTTAGTATACAGTAACAAATAACTTGATACAGAAGTCAAGCGTTGCAGGGTTGTTTTAAGTAACTGTAGACTATCACCAAACTAGTGATGAGGTGACAGCTACAAGGAAATGAGAATGGGAAACTGCAAATAATTTATTAAGCCCAAAATTTCTTCTTGATCTATTTTTGAGGTCACACTATGGAAGGAATCAGTAGATGGACTGTGGGCATGCATCAGTGATGTCAACAAGGGCCAAGGAGGAGTGTCTGCCGTTACAGAGGGGCAGCAGAATGAGCAGTGATGTGTGGTTCAGCAGCCCAGCTGCATCAAGTGATCATTATCCCTGATTTGTAATGTCTTGAACCAGATGAGAACTGCTTTTATCTAAACTGGACATGAATATTTGGAAATAAATATTCAATTTTATGATCACTCTATAACCATTAATGGGAGGCTACAATGTGTTGATGATCAGCCTTAATTAACATTCCCTTAAATTAAAGGTAAAGAGCATAGCAAAGCACTGTGTTATACTACTCCTTGATGCTGTAAAAACTGCAACCTGCCTTCTGGCTTAGAGATCACATTCAGTTATGTATGCTTCAGTAAGACCTCAAACACTTGAATAGGAAGAGGAGGAGGCCATCACAAAGTGCTGACATGTGAACATGTCCCCCCCCAAGGGGACAAAAAGCTAGGCTCTTCTAAAGGCTGAAGTAGGTTTTTTTTCCCCAGTGAGGGGTGGGGGGGCTGCCGGTTTTCAGCATTACGATGAAAAGAATTGCTATTGTCTTGTCATCCAAGCGGATGGCCTCCATGCTTTCCTTAAATTGAAAAGGAGTAGTGGAATACATGACTTTTGCTTTACAATTATCTCAAACTTGGTTATTTAAACAACAAATCATCAAAACTAAATTTGAAAACTTTTTAGCCACTCTTCTGTATTGTACCTCAATTGTGGGTTTTTTTGTTTTTTTGTTGGGTTTTTTTGTTTTTTTTTTAAGATACCAACAGAATAAAGTCTTATTGTGGTTAACGGCTGGTGTGCTGTATTATTAGATAATGCTTCTACAGGGGCCTTGTCAAGACTGTCTGTAGTGTACCTGTAGACATTCCACTGTGCTGTTCTCCTCTCACCTACAATACGATTTTTCTGAAGCATTTCATTATACTGGTAGTCATTAGGGGACTAATAGCTTATTCCCAGGTATCTGCTATTAAAAAAAAAAGAAAAGAAAAAATAAAAAAGAAAGAAAACAGGTGCCTGAATACAGCAGAAGGCAGTCTTTCCTCCTCCTGGAACAAGTCTTATGGGGAATAAGACAACACATACTGAATTTTGCCTCCAGTTAAACTGTTACTTGCTGTTGCAATTCAGACAAGACTATCATACTCAACAACCCAAATTTTGATATGCTTTCACCTGAAAACAGTTTTCAGTGAGCTCCCCTCACCTCCCCCAAGAGGTAAAGCACTCAACTAAAAGGTCATGTTTCCCATCTGTTCTCCATTTGCACTAGAACAATAAATGAACAACTCACAGCCTTCCTCCTTCTCCAAGGTAATTGTTCCTATGCATGCTCTTGTTCTTGGTACACTTAAGATAACATACTCCATTCTCTTCCAGAAAGCTACCCTAATTTTATGATATTAATGTATACTAACCAAATAACATCCTAGCTTACCTCAAAAAAACACATACATGAATTATCTTTTACAAGCCAAAGCGAGTATTTAAAGAGAGTTTTTGTTTAAACGCTCTGTAACCTTACCCCCCAAAACAAATCAACTTACTCAAAAATCAACATTATTGCATTCACAGTTTCTTTTCAAAGTATTACAGCAAAGAAGCATTTCTTTAACAAGGTGACGATGACATACCACGGTGACTAAACAGCTTCTGAGTGCCTATGTCCTTAAATTTTATGAATTTTAATACTTAATAGTTCGTATTTTTTCAGCAGCAAGGTCCATTTCAGTAAATAATTTATCAACTGCAAATTTAAACACTAGGTGAAAGTTTCTGAATTTCTCTTAGGATTTTTGGATTTTAATTCTCTCTCTTCCACCTACTTGGGCTAGAAAAAAAAATCCTCAACACCAGTTTCATCTGTGCTCAGTTGAATAACATTTTCTCCTCACAGTGCACCACAGTTTTCTTCATTAGCTGAGAAGGAAAAAGGTTTGCATCTTATTTATGATGACTGAAAGAAGTTCCTATGTGAGAAATGAAGTTCTAACATTCAATCTGCACTGTTAAGTTTATGAAGTTTCTAGCATAAGTTTTACACTGATAAACCAAAAATTAGACTGTCTTTAATGGCAACTGTGATCACTTGGATTTCTTTTTAATTAAAATCCATTTGGGTTACCACATTAATTTAGATAGATTGTTGTCTGGATACCCTACATTTCTGTTTTCTTTGCTAACTGGAGTGCTGATGGCCTTAATAAAGCAGATGTCGAGCCAAAGACAAGCTCCTGAAAGCGACTGGTCTCCCAGTCACGTTAATTCACGAACTACGTAATTCTAGGACCAGACCAGATCAAAACACAATGGGCTTCTGCTTCCTCATCACTGTTTCAGATGGGAACCAGAAACTAAGTATTCTATCATCACCAGCTTCCCCTGTGCTGTTAGGGTTCAAGAATTTCCTGAACTAGGTTTGTTACTAGAGGGATTTGTGACCCTACATCTCTGCTTGTTCTCAGCTCCCTTATCACAGATATGCTCTCCTAGTTTTACCAGCTCAACTGGTAAACATGTATAGACATGTTTCTGAAGTGCCCAAAAAAATTTGTATCACGCCACAGATCTGGTTTGCAGCATGACTGCACAGTATTTGAAATAGCCCATGTAGAAAGCAACAATATGAGACAGGGAGGGAGGGAACCTCTTAAATCATGTTTGCAGAAGAAATCAAAATGGAACTGTATCCCAGATAATACGCATTTTCCAACTCAAGAGATGTGCTAAAGAGAAATTTTTATTTGGCCAAAATGCAGTTATGATAGTTATAGCAAACCTTCCTAATACATTTTATTGAACATCAAAGCTATTTTAACTAAAGTCATCTTCTTTGCCCTTCTCTGAACATTTCTCATGTTTTCCCTTCCCTCAGTTACACTAATGCAAGTTTGTGGGGCTGCAAATGTGAAAGGGATCCTACAAATAAGCCATGTCATTCAAGTCTAACTAAAATACAAGTAACAGAAGCTTCTAATTTGTCTTCCTTCACTATATATTCCTTCTTTATTCCTCTAAACTAAAAGTCACAGTATTTCCAATTTCTCTTTATGAGATATTTTCTAGACCCTGAGCCATTACTGCTAGTCTTCAGTGAAGTTCGTTAAATTTGATAGTATTTCTTTTTTTTTAATTAATGAAAGTAATGCTTACTAGGTATCATTTTCAGTCTGAGTCCTCCAGCAAGATGACGAAATCTGATAAAATAGAACTTGGGAGAGAATACAATAGGGAGGAAATGCACTTAAAAAGGAGAAACACAACTTTCACCACAGGTCAGGAATAAAGCATAACTTCTCCATTTCTGTTACACCACCTCATATAACAATAATGTTATTTTCCCCTCTTTGAAAATATATACCTTATAGCCATTAATTTTTTTAAAAAAGGAAATGTTAACACAGTAAAAAAGAAGGGAAAACTTCCACTTCATTGCCTACACAATTTCATTATATATAAAAGTAAATGCAGCAAAAGATCTATGCACTATTTTCAGTTTTTGTTGATTTTGTTATCAGATAGGCAGGCTAAGTTTCCAAGGAATTCAAATACATATCAGATTGCATTTCCAGTTATATTGTAGCATAGAACAAACATTCCACTTGGTATATAAAGTACTTTAAAAAGCAGCCATTTGACGAAACCACAAAACTAGGCAGGTAAAGTTTCAGACAGCTTTTGTCTATTTTCCTGCATAATTCCTCTTTGCTAGCGCATCTGCTTCAGCTGCAGTATCTTAGTTACAGAAGAAAACATGGTAAGCAACAGTCTTTGGACATGGTATTTTTACTTCTAACATACAAAAATTGTGTTTGTTTTACACACCCAACTTCATAAACAAATAGTTCAGGACAAATTTTGTAATGGATCTGGATCTAGATTTAATTAAATAAAGAGAGAAATGCTCTAAATATGTTAAAAATTTTTCAACCTATGTTTTCAGGTTTGACACACCGCTTACTGAAGATAATCATGTTTCTCAGACATGCTCTGCTTGGAATTCTCCTCTTAAGTATTCTCTAGACAGAAACTACTCTGGCTGGCTCTAGTTTTTTAAGCCCTCAATATAAGAAAATATAGATAAAAGATTCAGAATAATACTTTTTAAAGTTGCCCTCCTCTGAGAGATCTTCTTATTAAGCTATTAATTAATAGCTAATTAATTAATAGCTAATTAAGCTGTTACTGATTTCACAACTGTAAGAAGGTAAGATGTATGTGAGCCTGAACAGGTTGCTCTGATAAAAAAGATCCTAACAGATGTTCTTTTACGGAAAAAAGAACAAGAATAGCCAAGGGGAAGATTAATGATAGGCTGACTTGTAGACTTGTTTTATCTCTTTCTTGGGAAAAAATGTTATTATTCTAAATTTGAAAGCTTTATGAATCCATTCTAAAACTGACAGAAACTGTTCTTACTCTTCTATACACATCTGTAATATAATAAAGCTTATCTTGAAACTGCATTTACTTGTTATAATTTTTAACAACAGATCAAAATAGATATTTCTTGTAAGAATAGAGAATAAACTATGCAAACAGACACATGGAATCAGCTTTCAGTTGTCAAATTACCCAGACTGCCAAGGAAATTATCCAATACCTCTTCAAGTTAAAAACAATTTTCCAGTTAACTTATTTGGATTCTGAATCATATCCATATTGGTGCTAGACATCAGAGAACAAGGTAATTTTTCATGCTTTCAAATGCATAAACCAGTATGTTCCACTGTAGTACATATTCTTTTCTGTACCTCAGCAATTAAATACTTCTGAAAGACACAATTAATACCTATATGGAGATCTGTTAATCCACGAACATTTGCTAGACTGCATTCCCAAAAACATTCTGTAAAAATACTCTTGGACAGGCTAGTGCAACAAAAGTGAACCCAACTGCCACATTTCCCAGGCAGATTCTGTCTTCTCATCACAAAATTAATTACTTATAATTGATTAATTAAATGAAATCATTGCTTTGATGCCGCTAGCACCATCTTTTGTCACACTGCACCAGAGCAAACAAGAATTAGAGGTGAACAGATGTGGTTTGAAAAGGAGTGTACAAGATACAAAGATGCTTAGAACTCTTATCACCACTTCAGAACCATAGCCAGTTCAGAAACCATAATACTTACATGCCACAACCAGAAGAAATAATACAATGTTTTCCCTCCACATTATATAACATTTCCAGGCACAAATCTTACTAACATTTCTTAGACAATTCCTGTAAGTCATACATGTACCTGTTGTTGTCCTGAAGAGCGGCCAGCAAGAGGGAAAGCAGCAGGTTTTTCAGATGTGCAATATCTCTTTCACAATATACAAAGCCAGTCTAGAGTGAGAGTGCTGACATGTACTTTTTGAAACCTACAGAAATGTTATGAAAGGGAAGAGCCAGAGCACTGAAGTTGGATCTATCTTCTTTAATGCTGAACTCTAATCACTTTCACAGCACATCTACAGCTCACACTTAAATGTTATTTCTGAAAAAATAACTACTATTTTCAAAGCATGTTTCATAGAAACACCAGTCAGCCAATAATCTGCCTGACAGTACACAAAGGAAGCCAGACACACTATCTAGATCCTTCCTTTAAAAGGAGCACTGTAGGCAGGATCTCTATTTCTAGAATTCTGATAGAACTGTAGAGGACTCAGTTATCATGAAGAAAAAGTGGCTGAGCTGCAAAATCAAAATCGAGGCACAGTCTATTAAGGACATCAGCCTGCAACCTAGCATGGTAAGTAAGTAGGCCATTGTAAGACGGCCTTTCCTGGTGATTTAGTAAAAAAAACCCATAGACCTAGAAGTGTGTGTGATGTTTCCTCCTTTGCAAATACACCATCATCCTCAAGAGGGCAGCATGATCCGATAATGCAGGGACCAACCAGACTCAAGTGCTTTCTTACCTGACTAGGAAGGGAATAAGAAACATCAGTTTCTACAAATACTCCATTCAAAGAGATTTTTCTTAAAGTCTGTCTTGCTTTGGAGGTAGAAGAGTAAGTAAGCAAGACAGCGAATCCTAGCATTAAGGGGGAAAAAAAAAGAATCTCCCCCAAACAACACAGAAACTAAATACTTACTTGAGTGTTCAGTAAAACTAGTTGTTCTAATCCAGAAACTACATATAAAGAATGCTAAGAAGGTGACCTAGCCAAGATTTATGGAATTATTTAACCAAATTCAGTCAAAGCAAAAGTCTTTTCTCTGCCAACTCACATCTAGACCTTTCAGAACCCAAACACTTCCATTTGGTTGCAGAAACTGGAGTTTGATGAAGTTCTTGTTGCTCTTCTTTATTTGCTTGGACACATTATTACCAAGCAAATAGAGTCAATCTGCACTACATAACAACATGCCAAAACACTCTTACATGACCTGGAACCTCCCATAAGGTTACACGTACATTAGATTACGTCCCTAAATATTATTTGGAGGGAARCAAGGAAGAAAGAAAGAGAAAAAAAATAGAAAAGTACATTTTAAATCATATCTCTGAAGAACCTCCCTAATCAGGGAGCTATTTTTGGAATAGGTCACCATTTCTGGATTACTTAGCACCAACAGTTAAGAATTTTTCATGCTGCAGCTGAGTATGATTATTTCTTTGTGATTAGCTCTTACTAATAATTTGAGATAACTGAAATAACAAATGAAAGAAAAAAATCACACTAGGGAAAGATATGCATCCATCACAGGACTCTCACCTTCAACTGTAATCTCTCTCTAAATTGAAGAGGATGCAGTATGCTTACATTGCATTTTCTTCCAGTACCCTTAAGAATTGAAGTATAAGCTGTCCTCTTGCACTGATTAGAGATCATTATCCAATTGTGTAAAAGAAATAAGATAAATTGTTAAGTGACAAGCAACCTAGTTCATACACAAAGAAGACTAATAGCAATATACTACATGAGAGAAAAAATCAGATTCCCCCCAGAATAGCACCTAGTATTGAATGCTCCTACGTGCCTAATTCTTTATAGATTTGGGAAGTGGAGAACATCCAATTACTTTTAATGTAATAGTTCTCTTATCTAGTAGATACCTTTTTTTTTTCCCCCAGTAATGGTAGATTATTAGACTTGGCTTTACAAAATGAGAAACTCAAAAAGTAAGGAACTGACAAAAAATGTTTTACCTTCTTCATTTAAATATCCTCCTTAAAATTCTAACCATAAAGATCCCAAGTACATTTTGGGAGCCCTCATTCAGGACAGCCCCATTCGCCTGAACTCACAACTTGGATCAGCCGCAAACGCAGGCTTTGGGGAGGCCTCCTCAACGCCTCTCCTTTGATGCGTCTCGGAGCGTTCTTTGGGGTCATTCTGAATGGTATCAGGACTGCCACAAGGTTCTTCTAAGGAAGGGAGACAGGGCTACAAAACTCTATRTACCAGGACGCTCAGGATCCCAGAGCAGGAAAGCAAAGCGTCCCAAGATCTCTCCAGGGCTACAGGCTACGACGCCTGTTCCAAAGCAGCGATCGCAAACTGTTCCTTTTGGGGGAAAATTAGTAGTTGTGCCTTGCGAGTCCCCATGGCTGACAAGAGCTGAAACACGTTTGCACACCGTGAAAAAGAGACGGTTTGTCGTTACAATTACTCCATCCATCCACAACAGCCTTTGTGTGGCTGTACTGTCCCGAGAGCGTTTCGATGAGTACGCAACGGCCGCATTTCCCTTCGGGCGCAGGTCTGACCCGGCCACGCGGAGCCTGCTCGGGGGCCGCTGTGCCCGCGCCCGCCGGGGAAGACGCGCGGAACCGGCCACGGGCATCACGCGGTCTGTGGCGGGACACGCACAGCGGTGGGCGAGCGCGCGGCCGCTTGTGGCCACCACGCGCTGCCGGCCCACAGCCTGCCGCGCTCCCGCGCCGGAGCCGAGGCGCGCTGCTGCCTTCCAGGAAAGCCTGGTCTATGTGAGAAACCGGTTAAGGAGGAAAGGAAGCAGCGCTGCTGAAACACAGGGCTTGTTCAAAGCCAGCGTTGTAAGCGACGCGCCTGCTCACCCACGGCGCTTTCTTGGACTCTGCTGCAAGAACGGGAAGCCCCGACCTGAAAGGCTCCCGCAAGTAACTATTACTTCACGGCTCAACCCAAGAGTGACAGGAACGGCGCTGGGGCCTTCGCAGCACACGAGCACCGCCGCTGGACAGCGCTGCCGAAGGACTCTAGCGGAAGGAAGCGATGACGGAAACGCCGCAGCCTCGCCCGCACAGGCGCTGCGAGCCCGCTCGCCGCGGCGGAGCCCCGGGGGCGCGGGGCGCGGCCGCCCCTGAGGCGTTGGGGCGGCGCGCGCGGGCGCGGCCGTTGGGGGAGGGCGGGAAGGCGGCGGCGTGGCTGCGCCGCCCCGGCGCTGAGGGGACGGCGAGGCGAGGCGGGGGCGCCGGTGATTCTCGTGCAGCGTTTTGTTAATTACGTGCGGGCTTCATTAGCTAAAGGACCCAGTGAGAGAGAAAAGGTTGCGAAGGGCTTCAGCTGGCACSGGCAGCCCGCGTGGGCCGCACTGCGCGACTCCCTCTGCGCAGGACGCCCGTGGGCGAGGCCCTCCTGCAGGATCCCGCCAAAAAGCGGATTTCAGCGTATGCAAGAATATTATTTTATATTTAATTTTAATTATTTACATTTTATGAAAGGCTTGTCTTATAGCTATACACCGTACTGCATAGCTGGCACAGAGCTGGGTTAGGGTCACTCAGCACGCTGGGAGCAGGCGAGAATCTTCCACATCAGTTCAGCCTCCAGGTTCCTAATCTCAAAATTAATTTAATTTGCACAGTTCTACAGATTAACTTTATTTATTTATTTATTTATATACTGTGCCCTTACTCTGGTGTTCATGATAAAAGAGCATCTCAAGTAAATGAGATTAGTGGAGAGGGAGATTTCCTTCATCTTTGAGGAAGAGCTACACTGTTGTTTATTAGGCATATTATACAGACAGCGCATCTAAGGGACAGTAACTGTCACTGCTAGTTTTAGAGTGAAATCTTAAGTAACACAGGTTACTTAAATACACTGGATGAGATGTGTTCTGCTGTGCGATATATCATGCAAAACCAGGCTATACAGAAAGGGCTTTTTCAGTATTTTATTCACAAAGATATTAATGAATTATAAATTTGCCAAGTTAAGATTAAAACACACATTACATTGAACAGCCAACAGTTAGGTCACAGRGCACCGTTATCATAGACTATGCTGTACCTTATTTAAGGTACATTATATAAGCTACAAAACCATGTATATTCCCTCAGAATATCTTAAAAATTAACATGGAAAAAGGCAAAGAATAACAATTTGAGCTTCAGTATTTTTGTTCTGTGTTGAAATGAGAACAAGACCTTTAAAGTATTTTTGTGAAACAAAAATATGTCTAAATTGTTTTTAGACAGCAAAAAAAAGTGTCAGGTTTTTCATTCAGCTCTGTGAATGTGTCTGTATGCATTTCTTCCTGGAAGAGACCTGAGGTATCAGCCATGGATCTCCCAAAACATACACATCAAAAACAATATTAAGTTTTCAGCACCATAAGGTATCTCAATGAAATCTTAAAAAAAAATTTTGGATAACCTGAATATATTTTCTTTTTTTAATGTCAGTACCATTTTTTTCTTTTTTTGAATCTGCTAAAACAACCTGACACTGGAAGACATATCAACAGTGTCCAAGGCACTTTTAATTAAGGAATTCTATCAGCTTTTAGTGTAAAAATCCACTTAATAAATTTGTAGATGGTTATAATACTCAGATTTTAAGTTAAAATACTCTTAAATGTGCATTTGTATAGTACCCACAATGAACTAGGTACTATACAAATGTAGAAGCTATGAGGCCTTACTCAGCAAGCTTAATGTAAAACTTGGAAAGTTATACCTTTACACAATTCCATTGAGAAGAATTATGTATAAATTTGTATGCTTCTTCAAATACTCCATGAACTTTGGTGGGAATTTTGCCCATTTCCATACATTGGGCCTGATTATCCATGATACTGAGGCAGCAGTCACCTTTGACAGTATGCTAAACTACACAGTCTTTTTGCTCATCATAAACCTGTATTTACTTAGACTACACAAGACTGGAAAATGCAAACAGTAAGACAAATAATAAATAGTCATAACAATAAAAGTGACTCTTTCTTTCTTGAGGGGTTTTCACTTGAGAATAAATAGGACAGCATGTAAGTTTTTTCTTTTCTTTTCAGAGTGATCAGAGAGCAATGACCCCAGAGCTACTACTGTTGCTGGGTAAGTCACAAGACACACACAAAGAAATTCCTTCTCAGGGAATGCTCAGTGAGTAGGGCTCCACAAACAGGTCCACTTACTAGCTTATCTTTCACTGATTCATTTACTCATTGCCAAAAGAAATTTAACAAATAAAATTTCAAATGACCCATGACAAAATTAAATATTTTTAAATTAAAATCTTGTTCCTAATCCAAAATATATAATAGTTACCAGGTGAAACAAGAGACTTTAATAACATGTAAAGAACACAAATTAACTTCAAAAAATACCCTTACAAAGTACTAAACACTGTTTTAGAGCTGTTGACAATGAAACTTAAAAAAAGTAAAACTTCAGACAGTATCACATACATACAGCTAGTAGAGTAGGTCAGAGAACAGACTAATGTGGCTTAAATTATTTACTTAAAATTTTCAGTGCAATTCATATTGAAAAAGAGTCGAATTCATCTGAGAACTTGCATAAAAATTCTCTGATAGAGAACGCTTTCCAAGTATGTGGAATAAAATTATACATTACATAAAAAAGAAATATTTCTTTTGTAAATTGAAACCATCTTCAGTCTCTTCAGAGATTTCTGTCTGCTTGTGTACAATGTGATAATAGTATTGGTAACTATTTGCTGATCAACACTTGCCCTATAATTTCTAGGACTGTGATTTTAAAATAAGGGATACATTATGCGCAAATACTTTCTGAAGTGCACTGCAAAAGAACCTTGAAAATTATAAATTATTTTGGTAGTTGTTGGTATTTGGCTTTTTTTTTTTTTTTTTTTTTGGTTGCAGATCAGAAGGCAGGCAGGCATTTATGCTTATAGAGTTGCATTTTGTTTTTATCTGCTTAGAACATGTATTTTCTGGTTCATCTCAAATGTGATCACTTTTGTTTTCTTCAGAGAGGGTTAATATTTCTGGTCAAAATCTGCTATTCAACCTTATATGAAAGGTATACTTTTACCATCTTTCTAATGAAGAGACAGTCCTTATTTCTTCTTCTGAACTGGTCACTGCTAATAAATCCATCCAATTTAAGATTCAAATAGTTCAGAGCTGTTTAATTTGTCTTCTTCATATAGTAAAATATTTTCCATGAGCTTCTTTTTTTGATCATTTATCTTTATTTTCCAAGATGTCTCTCTGGCTAATGCTAAAAAACAAAAAAGCCAAAATAGTGAGAAAAAAATCCCTCAGCGTCTAAGGAATAAACAATAATTTTAAATTAAAAAAAATCTGGCTTATGACAAAAACATTGATAGAAAACTGGAGAATATTTTGTAGGTTTATTGATAAATATCAAATAAAGAATAAAAGCAATAGGTTTCTAGATTGGAAGAACAACTTAAAGTCTGGAGAAAGAGTATTTCATCTGTACTATTATAATATTTTCACAAAGGCTGTGGTTATCACAACAGCAGTATGAGCAGTTTTGCCATTGCACTTTGAAGTCTGCATGCCTGAATGTTCTATGTCCACCCTTCAGAATTACTGAGATTTACCTTGTGAAGAACATGAAGCATCAAGGTCTGCATTTTTTCGTTGAAAGGTGCTCTGTGCAGTAGACATTGTTTCCAAGTTCTCATTGCTTTCGATGGATGCCATGTTTCTTTCCTGGAGTCCGTTCACAGGTCTTTCCTCCTTTTTCCTGTATGCAGAGGCTGTGGTATCTTCTGAATTGTAACAACTGTTGCTAGATAGCTCATCTGTAGACCCTTCCACAGAATTCCATATAAAACTGCTTGATTCATCTGATTCACAAGGCACCCTTGACATTTGTCCGCAGTAAATGTCAGGTGACACAACTCTTGTTAAAGGTATGCATGGATTGGCACCTGTCATGGTCTTTGCCTGTGCGCTGTCCTCTCTATTTTCCCGAGAAGAACCATCCACGTTGAGGCTAGTTGTCTCATCATCTGTTTCTTCTGGAGTGTTCATGGAAAATCCAGAAGTGCTGCCTCCACAAATGTTACACTCTCTTAATTTATTTTCAGCTATTTCCATAATTTCAAGCACCTGTTTTTAACAATGAAATCTGTGAATGAGGAATAATCCATGTATCCCTGCTTACACATATTCCTATGTAAAACATACTCATAAAATAGGTAAACATGAACATTATAGCTTTGGACCTTGGTGTCAAGGAGACTAAACTCCTGCTTCTGTATTTAAAATATTTACCTCCGCTATGTTAGGATTCTTTTTTCTCAGACAAAAGCAGATGGCCTGTGCAAAATCAACAGCAATCTCTTCCAGCAAGTGTCCTGCTTTCTTGTCTAGATATTTACAGCATATTTCCTTTGCAGCTAGCTTTTCAAAATTTTTGACCTTGGAGCATGAGTTTTCTTTCACTATTTGAATTTCATCAGCAATCATATCTTTCTGTTCAAGGGAAAGAGAAACATTAACGAAGACAAAATTAACATAAACATCTATCTGTACCACTGAGAAGCCATATTTGTTATATTGCTCTTTAGTGGCTGGTTTACAGACTTAAAAGCTTTACAAATCTTCCTTAGTTCAAGGGACAGACGTGTTTGTTTTCATTGGAGGAAAAAGCCCAAAGGTTTCCTCTGCATGTGTCTAACATCAAATTCACTAAAATAGATCCAGCTGTTTGAGGCAGGCCCTACAGACTTATGCCTGTTATTTGGCCATTTAAAGAAAGAAAAAATAATCAACACTGTATGTAACGACACAGGATTTTTTCAAATACTTGTTAAAAAATTGGAAGCCTCAGATCCTTTATTTTCTGAATCTATTTGAACACTGATGATGTGTTTGGAAATAGTAAGCGAGAATACTGTCCCTTTCCCCTCAAGGCTTCAACAAGATAGAAAACCAGGCGTACAGCCCGTAAGCGGAGTCTGTTTTCATTAAAATGGTGTTAGTGGCATTCATTGAGCCTAGCCAGTTCTGGTTGTTTGTGAAAGTAGTTTGTCAGTTCTAATTACAGCTTGGGCAAATTGGCCAAGATGTAAGTTCCAATCACTGGTGTAATACATAAATGTCTCAAACATCATAAACAGCATCTGCAGTTATCTCCTATCCAGGCTTCCCCATGCACTCTGGCTCATAACATACATCTTTCTGGCACATAAAAAACATGCAGCAGAGTTTAAACACAACGCCTTTTTTTCTTAAATAAGCACGTATATAAACACCAGTGATTTGGGGGCATCTTCTATATACTTAGGGCCAGTACTGATGAGTCTGATATGTGAAATGGGAACATACATTCTGCTCCTAATTTTAGGAATGGTAGAGGTAGGTATGTTAGTGAAACTAGGATATGGCTTCTAAACATCACTTCTTTAGGACCTGCAAGCAGATTGCAAATAAAAATATTTATGTAAAATGTAAATTCAATTTATGACAACAACCCCATTCACTCACGTTAGTGTTCATTATTTCTGTTTTTCCTTACCAGATAAATAGGGTGTCTTCCTTCATCTAGTGCCTTAACTCCTGTCAGTATCTCTGCTAAGACCTAGAAAATATATTTGGCAGATAAAACAATTTAAGTTCTGTTCTTAAAATGAGTTTTGTAAATAAAGGTATATTGAACTACTGGAGCATTTTGAAATTACTTTGCCACATCACATGGCTAAATAATACCAGATTTGGGCAATCTTCATGACAGTTTAGATCCACCTCTAAAACCAAGTTTAAATTTTGTACTGAGACATAAGAGAACATTAAACTAAGAGATAAAAAGCCATTCTAAATCTAGATAAGCAACTGTATTGAAGACAGTAACTTCCTATTAAAATGGAAATTGAGACAGATGATGTAGTAAACTGTCTTATTTATTCAATTATTCTAGTTGAAATTCCAAATTAACAGGTGATGTTTGTTAGTATTTGATGTGGCAGATTTGGAGGAGTTCTCAGAACCTAATTGCAGTCTTTCTGCTGCTCTGTTTTTCCTAAACTATCAGCAGTAATAAAATTTTTTGCAAGGAGAAAGAATTTTGCTTCTGTTGCTCAAAAGATTCACCTTACTCTGCCACAAGTTGAAGTGTATTTGTAGGAAGAACATAATTAAACAGAATCTTAACACATTATGCAGTCAGAAACTATGATGTGAAATTGCAGGCAAAATGACTCTATGGAGAGGATGAGAGGATATTCATATATCCTTTTTCCTGTCTATAATCATCATACAATGCAACAGAATATGGAAAAAAGGCAACTTACCACACCACAGCCAAATATATCAACTTTTTCTGATAACTGCCCATGCCTGATAAAATCTTCTGGCAGATAAGTAAGAGAAGTTTGTAGGACTTTGGTTTTCATCATAGCATACTCTGATTTCTTATCAACAGAATACAATCGCAGACCTGAATGTCCGAGCTTTGGTGTAAAGTTTTCATCCAGCAAGACATTTGAGCTATGATAATGAAAGGCAAATTACTGGCTGAATAATTATTTTGAGGTAAAGAATTACACTTTTACAGTTAAGGCAAGCCCTGACGGACCTGACTTCCCAACATTTGGCCTGGTGTGCAAGAAGGAAAGGATAAAGAATGGGGAGAAAGGGAGAGGGGAAAGAGAAAGCACTCCAAAAATTTCCATAAGAACATATTTCCATTATGCTGAAGAGAGAGGCAAATGAAACATACGGAGGGTAAACACTCTACAGAACAAGAGATAACAGAAGGCAGAAAGGTACTGTAAATGGATTTCAAAATGATATAAGCTTTCAGCCATTAGTATTAAAGAAATCCTGACATTAACAGGCAAACAAGGAAATGCCAAACCCCTCACCTTTTGATATTACCATGAAGAATTCCAGAATTATGTAGGTACTGTATAGCTCGGATTAGTCCTATGGAAATGCTAATGCGCGTCTCCCAGGTCAGTGGAGCAGAATCATCCTGCAAGAAAAGTCAGAAAGAAAATTGGTATAGTTTTTATTCTGTAAAAATAAAAATACATTAGTAGTTCTGCAGGCCAAACGCTTAGTTTTATTCCCACTGCAATCACTAGCAAAAATCCTGATGACCTAGATCAAAAGTGTGGTCCATGTCAGGAAGCTGATTTCAAGGCCTAGGAAAGAACCTCTTATGTACCGTACTGGACGTTTTTCCTGGCATAGGATACAGTGAGGTAAAGATACAGCAGAGATTGTGCTTCTCCAAAATATCAGGAATTGGCCATTATTGAGACATAATGCTTTTTTTAATGGATCATTCTTCTGATGTTTCTGTCCCATGATTTCCCCTGCTAATGCTCTCTCAATAGGTGTGAAGTTCTCATAAACTGTTCTCTTAAGCCCTTGTAAAGCTTCATAGAATGTACTGTCAATGAAAGTTTGTAACACCACTGAATAGGATGATGAATTCTACAGTAACATACTGTAATATTCTACTGGATTTGGGAATATGAACACACATTTTGCAGATTTCTTAATATTTAAAAGTTACTAAAGCTGCAAAGCAGAAACTTCTTGCTGACCTGATCAGCTTTGCAGTAGAAAAAAAAAGGAAAAAAAAAGCCTTGCAACCTTTTAATACATACAGTCAACATATTGGGGCATCTTCTTCTACTGTTTCTACAAATTCAAGGAGATATAATTGCTTTTCAGGCTGTATCCTTACAGGGCAGGTGGATAACGGACCCATATTATTTACTTACTTGACAATGAAGTTTGTTTTGTAGTGATCCATTGGGCAAGTATGGATATATCAGACAGTGTAATCCAGTTTCTACTGAGAAACCCAGTAGCTGCAAAATGTTAACATGGCAACACCTGCAAACATAGATAACAATGTTTTGCAAATTAAATGAGAGCAGTGCAGAAAAGTCCTTTCCTGAGCTGGAATAAATTCCTAAATTCAAGGCAATTGGAATTCACTTTGAGTCCTACAGCTGGACACACAGAATGGTCCTAAGCAGGACTGCACAAGGCTAACATAGCTGCAGAGAAGAGACAGGATTAAGCTCAGCCCTGTTCTGAGCAATGAGAAGGGATACAAAGCTCCAGAAAGCACCACTCCCTCGCCCTCTCTGAGACTGGCAGAGTGGCTGCGTTCGCTGAGGAAGAACCGTGGCAGCACTGGGAGGCATGTTGCTTCCCAGGGCTCTTGCAAAGGCGGTGCAGAACCCCATTGTCCCCAGTACAGCACAATGCCTGGCAGATGATATACATGTCAGTCTTACACTGTATGCACCAGCAACATGCCACAGATAGGGTGTGAACAGACTACGTTTAAAAGTCAACCACTCACCGAAAGCAAATCTGTACTTCTGTATGAAAGAATCTTTGAGTTGAATTTGGACTTGTACATTCCATCTGAAAAATTAAAATATGCAAGATAATAGTAATTATGAAGACACTGCTTTTATACAAAGCTTTTACTCTCTAGATGACAAATCACTTCAGAAAATAGGAAGGTATCACTGATGGCAATTGTGTGTCAAAAGCACCAAATAACTGAAAATTAAAAACCAGCATAAAGATAACTCCAATACAATTCTCAGTGCAGCTAGTTTGCTTGAGCTACTGCCACGGATAAAGTTAACAGAACTACTTGTGTAAGATCTCTCTCACATGTTTGTGGAATCTAGGTTTACTTATTACTCATCGTTTCCCCTTTTCCCTTTCATCTTTTGTAGCAGCTGTGGTTCCTAGCCCACATAATATTAAATGACATCTGCTAATGTTCAAGAGGCGCTAATAAAATATTCTCCTTCAGAAAGAAAATAAAAGCTGGAGTACTTGCCTCTTTCAGTCTTTTGATGACGTACACTATGTTGTGCCTCTGACCTTTGTAGACATCTGCAAAAGTACCTTCACAAATTCTGCTCTCATCACTAAAACCATTTGTGGCATTAGTAAGTTCCCTCTGGGTCCACAAAAGACTTCCGCTGGGGAGATCAGTCATCGTCTCCTGCTGAGGAGTAGAAGAGCTGCAGGGCTACACATTTGAAGAAACAGCAAGTTTATCTCAAAAATTCATATGCCTTCTCCTTCCCTTTCAAATGTCCTATTGTCTTTTCCATGATTTAAGAAATGAGTGCAGTGATTGTTAAAAAGAAATTGTGAAATGCTCTGTGCAATCACTCATTGCATTTTCCTTTTGTAATACCTGTCGATCTGTTTGTTGTAAAAATTTTGCATAATAGAAGAGACTGGAAAAAGTTACCAATTTGCATTACCACCTTTCCCAGAAAACAGACTTGGTTTTGCTTAAAAGTCCGTGTATTTATTTGAAATGATGTCAGTGTAAGTTACACGAACCTTTAATTCTTGGATGGGGCATATGTTAAACAACAACTGGACCAGAAGGGAGTGTCCTTCATGCAGTAATACATCTACTTCTGAAGCATCTGGCATTGCTTGCAAAATAATTTCTGGCTTCCAGTATGGCATTTGATATTACAGTTCCCGTATAGCCAAGAAATAATCGTGCAGCCTCCACAACTTTGATGTGCTCCAGATATGAGACAACAAAACATTGACTCCCTCTCCAGAAACTCAAACTGTGTTCTTCATAACAATCTTCTCTTCTGCCTGGTACTCTTGTACCATGTTATTTTAGAAGAATTAAAAGTTTTAAAATAAAATCTTCAAAAACAAACAAAACAAGAACAAAACATGCCAACAGAGTCAAGTAAGACCTGAATGTGCACACCCTCTGTGACCCCACAGGACAGATCTAGCCAGGCTATCTCAAAGACAAGAGAGCTATAGGGAGAAGGAAGAGGAGACTCTGTGGTGAAATCATTAAGAATGTTAAGAAAAAACTTTCAGTGAGGTGAACAGGGCCTGAACAGGGCCCCTAGAACAGGGGCCTAAAGAGAGAGGTGGTAGAACCTCCGTCTTTGGAGGTTTTCAAAATTCAGCTGGACAAGGCTGTGAGTGACCTGATCTAACTTTGGCATTAGCCCAGATTTGAGCAGGAGGTTGGACTAGAGACCTCCTGAGGTCCCTTACACCCTTCCAATGTAAAAGATGATACTAAAAAACCACTAATCCATCACATTTTAAGTATAGATTTGAAGTAAAAGAAATATGTCACTCTGACAAGACAGTGCTTTAATTTTGCATTATCATCTCATGAGGAATGAGAAGTCCCCTACAAAATCTATACTTGAAAATTAATTGCATTTTTTTTATGTGGGCGTAGCTCAGCTTTGCAGTATGCAGTATAGTTAATTTTTCCCTCACTTGTGCTTCACTGGCAAGAAAAGTGATGTAAATGATAAGTAATCTTAAAGTGTTACTATTATATCACACGTAAATACTTTGTAATCAGGCCACATTTTTTTCAGTAGATTATATTTTATATGAGTAGATGGAAGTCGATACATAATCTCTAACTGAAGAAACATAAAATGGCATCAACACAATTTGCATTATTATAATCCACCAGTATGAAAGGGATTTACCTTCACACTTGATGAGACAGAAGGGTTAGACTGTAAGGATTTCAAGAAGTCTTCTGGGGGAGGTGGTGGTGAAGGGAGCGAACACAAAACTCCTGCAGAAATAGGGTCTGAAACTGAATTAACAGCATTGAAAATACACCTTACTTATTGTAATATCAGCCTGTGAGATTAATTACGAGGGTCTGGGTTATTCTGCTGACTTTCCTAAATGGTATAATCTGCAACAAGCTGTCAAAATGTGAGATACTACGTGAAGATAGAGAGCTGTTTTTCTGGTTCCTCCTYGCAAGACAACTACGCAGAGCTCTTTAGAGCTCTCAGAGCTCGGTGGGATACTGTTGGTCAGGTGCTGCTCTCTGTGCCATGGCTCCGGTCCCTCCCTTTCCCAGGCAGAGGAGCTGTGGATGCGTACAGGGCTCTCTTCTGGGCCAGACATACTTCACATGGGAACAAGTGTTTGCATGGATCTAGACTCAGTGTGGAGCCAGAATGGGACTGGGGGCTCACGTGGAACTGGGAAATAAACTCCAAGACCCTACAGGATAATTATAGCCAGCATCTCTCAAAGCCAAGAAAGCCATAGGCAGGAAGAATAAAAGGCCCTTGGTAAAGTTAGAAATAAACAGCTCAGGAGACAACAGTGCTAGGAAAAAGGCAACTATTCAAATGTAACCATTTTGAAAGTGAATGGGGACCAGTCTTATCTGTATGGCCATTCCAACTTCAAAGCAAATACAGAACTATCATTTTACTTACTTCCTGCTGTCGATATTCCCAATTGTGAAGAGTATGGTGATGGCAACAGGCTTATTTCATTTTCTCTCTCTTTATTTTTATTTTCTGTAGGAGTTAAAGATATATTCTCCTCTTTAGGTGGCTCTGCCAACTCTTTATTTTCGGAATTGGTAATACTAGAGGCCGATTTCCCTGCAAAAGAGAAAAACAGAAAGACAAAAAATAACCAAGGAAAACAGACTGTGATTCAAATCAGCTGTGCAAGGAAAATGAACTGTAAATTTAAATGAACACTACAAATGTGTTATGTTTAATTATTTGAATATTATTAATATTTAAATTTACTTCATATGCATGCTATTAACTACTGTGAAAAAATAGTTACTATCACAATAAAGTGATAGCTTGAAACAAATATCGGTTATGACTATGCAAAGGATATATAGTCCCTTATAATAAGAAATTAACAATAATTATTTATTTAGTCATTTTCCATGTAATATCTTGCAGCTGATGATCTCAAACCATAAACATCTCACAACCCACAGAACGCATCTAACTCTTTGTTAATTATCATAGAACCAAGAAAAAGTTTGTCAGAATTCCATTAGTTTTAGTCAGCTAAATACTTTTGGGCTATTTTGAATTGTGTAGTTTTAGTGTCCTGACTGTGCTCATTCCCAGAAAACATTTTCCTATGTAGAACTAGTTCAAAAACGAATCATATTTTCACTTACTAATGGAAAGAAACAAGTTAGGGACAATCAAGGAAGAACACAACAATGGCCACAGGTAAAGAATAACTGATATATAAGGCAAAATTAAAAGCCAAGTTATTGATTCATTACAGCTCCTCAAGATCCTACTCTTTGTACAGTTTGGCCAAATCTCAGAATCAGATCCAAAAAAAGCAAGCGTGAAGTATGCTTAAGAGAAGAACCAAGATGCTTTTAGCATACAGGGAATTGAAGAATAGGTATGCATTAGAGGGATTACGCTACAATTAGGATGTGGAAAAAAATAAAGTAAAAAAATTTCAAGACATTCTGATATAAGAAGCTGTCAAAAGTTTCCTGAAGAGCAGCTGAAATTCCACCCATGAAGACATTTAAAATTGAGGTTGAAATGGAACTTTGAAATATCCAGCATGCACTAGAGATATCTAAGGACCTTCCAATGCCTAATAATATCTATTCCTCCATATAGTTCCAAAATTATGTTTTTTTACTTGGCATCTTTTATCACCAATAAMGTTTAGTAACTACTTAAAAATAATTTCTTTCTTTTGATATAAAAGAAGTGTGTAAATATGATTTTTTTTGTCATATTGTTTTATCAACTTCTTATCTTAAGCATTGTATATATTGGCACCAAGAGTCTCTGTTTGCTTTCGAAATCAGCTAATAATTCTGTATTCTTTTTTGTATGGACAAAGCATTGGGAGTGACTGAAACAAGCAGGAAGTGGTATATTTCATTTATATAATTGTGCTCTCTATAAAACAATCTCATTAACTTCAGTAAAACTGAAATTTAAGAGAAGATAAAGTATGACAGTTTAATTGTATTGTATTTCATTGTTACTAAGCTTTGAAGAGTAGAGGTATCTGAAGAGCAATAATGGTAGAGGTGGACACGTTCATCTCAGGTAATCTTTTTTCTTTGAATTGTATGGGGTTTGTATCCATTTTCTTCAATGTCACCTATGAATGCAGGGTTGGAATAAAACTAGGTCTTTAAACTCAGAAAAATCAGTTATGTTTCTTTGGTACTGTGCCAGAATGCTATGAAGTCACAAACTTTATGGATTTTTGGCCAGAAATTGTTTTAGGTATTTTAGGTATTAACTGACTACAGGCCTTTAGTCAAAATGACTGTTCTGCTGTTTTTTTTCCCCCCCTCACCTAGTACTTTAAACTAGAAAACCTCCAAAATTAGAATCACTTCCTTCAAGTCATCTTTTCAGGGCTTTTCATGAATTTTGCAACTTCCTGCACATCAGAGAGATTACCACTGAAGCTGCAGGACTCATATATGCATGAATGAGTTTGGAAAAAAAAAATATTATTCCAGACATCCAGAAGTCAGACTGAGTAGAGTTATGGTGATATAAAGACTGTCAGAGTTGGGACCACTTAGTTTTACGAACAGCATGCCCAGTAGGAAAAAAAAGTGTGTACTCCATCATATCTGCTTGAGTTACATCAGCTGAGTAAGCATATTCAGATATAAAAATAGAAGTAAAAGATAAAGACTGAAAAGATTTGTTTAAACCTAAAATCAGCCTGCTAGAAAGCACTGCTGTTAATGGCCACACAGCAGAATGCCTATAGTCAGTTAATTCTAGAAAGTGTTAACTGCTGCACATGGAAGAATGACAAAATAATCCACACTTTCTACCACTGAAATTAGTATTAAATTTTACTGTGGAGTTCAATACAAAAAGAAGATCGCAAGAAGTTAAGGGAAGAAATCATTTCATTTTTGTAATTCCTTGCATATGAATTGATTTGCGGCAAAAATGATTATTAATCAGCCAGACACAAAACTAAAGATTGATTGGTCCACAGGATTTGTCTTCCATCCTCTTTTAAATCCTCTCTATCTTCATATTGCCCTACAGAATTCAGGGAGAACTCCTCATAATGCTCTGTATGAAGCTGAAACAAAGGGATCTTAGAGCTTTAGCATATCAGTTCAATGTCTTAAGGAGCTAAATGGAGTATGTCCTTTTCTTGCTGTGATTTCTTAATATTTACTTTCCTGCAGCCTGATCTATCCCATCAGAAGTCACTACAAAAACCCATTTACTTGCATTAGCCAACTCTATTTTCTAGAAACCAAGTGCTTTTCTGTAGAGGTCAAAGTATGATCTTCCAGTCTGGAAGAATCTGGTTTTTATTTTTAACAGAGGAAGCCCCTCAGTTATTGCTGCTGATGGCAAGTGAAATCCAAAAAGTCTCATAAATATTTCTGAGAAAGCTCAAAATATTAAAATAATGGGTGAAATAATGGGTGAATCACAAGAGAAAGCAAGTAATCCCCTCTCGTACTGGAGGCTGAAGTCAGGTGCAATATTGTGCAACCTACAGTAATGTTTGTATATCCCTCAAACCATCAAACAGGAGAAGGATGCCTTCTTCTGTGCTAATTATTATTTTTTGTCTGTATATTATCTTTACAGGTGATACTTCCAGAAGTTGCTCTTGGCTTGGAGGCTAGATTCTGTACATTGTGCGTAATTCCAGAGGTAAGTCTTACTTGGTCCTTGTGTAAGCAATGCTGTCAGGGGCTTTAAGATGGGCTTTAAAATCCTGCCTGTTAAGATTTAATCCTGTGTCACATTCTGGTGTTTGCACACAGGAGCAAGCCTAAGTGGATAACAGAGACCCACTGTGCAGCCTCTGGGTTTCCTGKGGGTGGCTGTCCTGAACGTGTACATCAGCTCGAATCCAGCAATATTGTGGTTTGCAAGCAATAGTGATCTCAAATTAAATAAAGCCTCTCCTGAAGCTGCAATGTGCTGAACTAATCTCAATTTGAAATTTACTCATGGCCTTGTTTTAAAGGCTTGTTAGAGGAGAGAAAGCTCTACCACCCTGCGTAAAAGCAGCAGCATTTCAGTTGTTATTACAGGCCATATTTCCAGCACCACTGGAAACATAGCTCTTGCTAAAACGCAAAATTAACCCACACAGAAAAGAAGCCATTATACCTAAATGAACAAAACCAGAGTTTTCTGTGAAAGATAAAAATCTTTTGAAAATTTTTGCAGCTTTTATGTAGTTGTAAAAAACTTTTCAGTTTCAGTTTTTGTTTCTCAGAAGGAAAATGCAGCTATTTTCTGATTAAATGACAATGCATAAAGCAGGATTACAGAAATGCCAAAGAATGCTGCATAAGGAATACACTGAAGCAAACCAGCAGTAAACAAAGGTGAGCCCCGAATGCCTTCTGAAAGGGAAAGAGGGCAACCGCTGTAACTAATTCAAGCTTAAGGTGTGGTAGGTTATTCTGTGTGCTATCAGAGCACATAGAAACTCTATGGGCTAGGAATATACTGTGTTAAATACTGAACAGACACAGAGCAAAGGAGTCATCACATCATAGAAGCTGCTGTCTACTTTGAGGTGTCCATAAAATACCGCTATGAGGGAGCCAGGCTTATTGCATTGGCAATATCTAAGTCAAATTTATTCAGTATATAGACAAAATAATTTTGTTTTCCATCCTGTCCACTCAGACTAGACCCTCAAAGTGAGTCACTGTGATTAAATTAACCATACTGACACACAAGGTAAAACAGGATTCAGTTAACTTTGGTATAGCTCTGTTCGCTCAGCACAACTAGGGAAAAGAACTGTTACCCTCTCCTGAACTGATATGACTGAATGTTACATTCCAAAATGAAGGTTAAAAGTGATGCTAACACCAGAAACCTACAGAAAAATAAACGGTGCTATTTAAAGAAATACTGCAGCAAGAAAACAACTGTGAATTGTTGGAATTTCCATGAGAAATGCCTCTAGCTGCTACACAACGAGGGCCAGCAGCAGCAGGGACTGCTGCTGGCTGCCCTGCCCTGCCGTTGCTGACGCTGTTTCTGTTTCACAACAGGGCTGGTGATGTAACCAAAACCAGCCGTGGAGCGACAGTCCCTTCTCGGGGAATGTGAAAAGCAGAAGGTACTCTGGCACATTTTCTGTCTTGTGAAAGTCCATGCCCTCATCTTTGTCCTTCTCATATGTGCATGGAAAAATCCTAGTACTTCTCTAAGCATTTTTGGCCTGTAACAAACAAACAAACAAACAAACAAAAAAAGTATAATTTTCCTTTCTAGCAATTCTCTATGGAGAACAAGTGAAATTCATGCAAACATCTGTTTTCTAGGCAGAAACAGATGTGAAAAGGGGAATGTAGTCTATTCCTAACTTCTCAGGGCAACTCAATACAGAAAGGCTAAGCATGTTATTCAGGGTTCAACAGATTTAGCTGTAAAATTGGCTCAAGGTACAATTTGGTTTATAAAGTGGATGGCTGCAAATAAAACATAGTTTTCAAAAAAGAAAAAAGGAAAGTAAAATTATATTTAAAAAGCTTTGTGATTTTTATAATGCAGTGGTTTAACAAGGCACATCTGTGTTCAAGCTCTAATCATCATATCTCAAAAAAGATACATCTGAAATATGGCAAATAGGAGACAGGAGACCTACACAGACTTAGAAGAGACTAAGGTTGTTTAGTTTATGGAAGGAACCAGGAACACATGTAATAGTAGAGAAAATATGAAGTGGGATAAAGAAGTAGTAAATTAGGTAGTCAGCTAAGCCACTTCTCTTTTTTTCATAAGCTTTTTCTTTCATGGGGAAAGCAGGCCACATAGTCAGAACTAATCATACATTTTTCCACCCTGATTTTGTTGCACAATAGAGTCTAATGACAAAATTTCACTGAGAAATAAGAATATATGTAAAACGGAAACGTTCATAGTTAAGTCTGGCCGTTTTAAAACCCTGTCTGATGCATTAGAGATATGCTCCTGCTTCAGACCATAGTCAGTCCTACTTTTAAGCTTGGCTATGTCATTTCCTGCTTACCCCTCACAAGTTTTATTTATGAGCAGAAAATCAGAATCAGTGGAAAAATCTTTTGAGCAGGAAGTTCCTAGCAAAAATCTTCTAGCGCTAACAAGAGCTGTATGTCGGGCTGGGTGCCGGTGCTGGGACACAGAGTCCCCACAGAGGAAGGGGGGGCAGCTACTCACAGTCCAGGATGACTTGGGCTGCCCGGTACAGCTCCAGCCCCTGCAGCAGGTCCAGGAGCTGCTGCACGGTCGCCAGCCTCACTCCCCACCACCACATGAGCTCTCTCGTTATGCTGATCCCCGTCTTCTCCAGGCACTTGATTTTCCGTAGCTCTGTTTGGTCAGTTATCACGTAGGAGGCTAGTGGGAGACAACGGATATTTCTGTTTAAAGTTTGGAAAAAACAAGCAAGTAGGGAAAGCTAATGTGCAATGTATATACAAGATGTTTTTCATTTGCACACTTCTAAAAAATAGGATCACAATAAATTAGCTATGCGCACATGAAGAAAATTCAACTCCTGAGAATAAAATATCCCTTTTATTCCTTTGAGTGTTCTGACAGAAACACTCGGTTTTTGTTATTTTGTTGTTAGAGGGCCTAAAAGAAAACCCAGTCATGCTTTTCAGCAGTTTCCCCGTAATCTTCCTGCGCCTCGGTCCTTCGCGCCCAGGTAAGCTCAGCTCAGCTCACCTCCCTGGTGCTATTCAGCCAGGCAAGGCAGCAGGACCCGGGGCGAGGCAGCCGAGTCGGCCGCCGCTCGGCCGGGCCGCGCGCCCCGCTCCCCCGGCTCCAGGGCCCCCGGTCGCGCCCTCGGCCGGC
>NW_028186408.1:339251-345433 GCF_003343005.1 Rhea americana | reverse complement strand
CTCCTTAGCCAGGAGCAGCCGTAAAGCGCGCATAAAGTCAGGGGCAAGTTTTGCAAACCTTTAATCTTCTCTTTGGCATTTAATCTGCCTTTGACACAGTTCTACGCTCAAAGCGTTCACAATTAATCAATCTGCCGATGTACCCGTACGAACAGCGATGGCAAAACGATCGGCTTGAAGAGAGCCCTGCGGCTGTGCCACTGCACTCCTGGGGACGGCTGCCAACACACAGCTTTAACCCGCTCCTCCTTCTGTTCTTCTGTTTAATCCCAGCAAACAATACTGTAAATTTTGAGGGCTTTTAATTTATCTTTCCTTTACAATTTGCATATATTTTATAATACAGCTAATTCCCACCCTTACAGTATTAAACTGTCAAAGTTTGGAAGATACTGATGCTTCTCAGCTATGCATCCTCAGAAATCACGAACCTTTCAGGTGCCATTACGGTAACAACTAATTTCTTGCCACAATGTGGCAACAAAAAGCTGAAAAACATATTAATGTAGGTACAAGGAAGGTTACAAGACAGACAACAACAACAAAAAAAAAAGTCCAAGAAGTATTATTATTTAAAAGACTCAAGACTTTGCTGGTTTGGGAGTATGGTAATAATAGTTAAAGCTATTTTATTTTGCTCCCTTTTCCCTGCTCGCTTTCCCTCTTGCATGTACCAGAATTCCCACGGCRAGATGAGCAGAACTCCTTCTAAGGTCACATAAAACGAGAGAGAAATCAGTATTGCAAAGAACTGGACAAAGGCAAGCAAGAGCATGTCCTTCCCCTGGTCCTGGATAAAAGCATGAGACCTTTTGGACTTGCTGCCTCGTGGGAAAATGAGAGAAAAAAAACGTAGATAGTTTGTCTACTATTGCCTAAAAATACCTGTAATTGTGAGTTGTCAGTTTGGCACTAACCATTTTACGCAATAAAGAGTTTTACAAGGGAACTGAAAATTACCCTTTCACCCTGAAACTGGAGTTTTGCTCTGTGCTCATGTTCTGTAGCCTTTACCTCCAAATCCGGAGCTGCTAGGCCGGACTCTGTACTGCTGTTAGCATAAGGAGTTCGTCAGAATAATTTCACATTTCTCTAGCTTTTTTCCCCCTCACCTGTGCCGCCGCCACTTCCTGCAGGTGTCCACAGTATCTCTTTCCAGTCGCACTGCATTCACCGATTGCGCTAAGCTGGGACTTCCAATTCTGGTCCTCCCTTCCCTCACTCAAATTAGTGTTGCTGGTGACTGCCACAAGGTTTCAGCTGCATTTTAATGAGGCAGAGCTATGATTTGGACTGAAAACTACCTGCAYTTTTAATGTAGTAAACACAAGTAAATTACAACTTTCACTCATTGCTAATCTGGCTGAATAACTGAAAGACAGGAGGCTCCATTTTCAGATAGTCATGTGTTAAAAGTAGCTGGGGTTTTCTCTAGTCTTTTTATTCTAATGTAGAGCAGCATTCCAAAACAGGAGAAAAAAATACTTTTCCTGCGTATGTTGATCATTCTCCTAAAGTTTGCCCATCTTTGCAAAACATCATTATAACTCTATGTAGAGTTTGGTTTTTCTAAATCAGATTTTATCAATAGGGGTCGTTTAATGACGAAAACTTCTCAGTTTAGCATTTATGCTAAAGACAAYACTTCTGATGGAACCAGCTTTTCTGCCGGTTGCTTTCTTATGCCTGCTGATCTCTTTCACATTGAATAAATAGTCGGGCTACGTGTTTAGCAGAAGAATGAAAACCAAATAGTACGAGAAATATTATGAATGATCACATTTGCAATTCCAATGTCAATGTGTAATCAAATTGTTTTTATGCCAGGGTGCCTCTAAATAACAAAACAGAGCTAGCATTACCACTCACTGAACTAGTCTGTGGTGGTGTCTTGTGAGCTTTGGATGGTTTGGCTTTTCTGACTAGCCCATTTGGAGGACGGTGTCATTTAACAGACTCAAAATCACTGCCGTGTTCAAATGATAGAACCAGCAAGACCTATGACAATACCATCAGATTGCGGCAAGTAGTTCGAGTATGACATCGGTGTGACTCACTGGTCTATAAAAACAAAACTTCTCAATTATGTGCAAAATGTGCTTGTTTGTCACCTTGCAGAGGAAGTTGCTATTTTTTTAAACCAAGCACGTGGGGAAAAAAATTCCACAGTTTGTCAATATAAAAGTTAACTCTTCAGAAGAACAAACAGGTGAGAGCTAAAAAGCTAAGTTCTTACAGAATTCATATCACAAGAAAATGTATCCATATTATAAGAAAAGAAAGCAGCTGTAGGAGGAACATAAGACAGCTGTGTGGATAGGACTCCACACTGGACTTCATGTCTGTGTTCAGTCCCTTCTTTTCCCATAGACTTCTTGTACAACTTTGGAAAACGCAATTTCCTCTGCAAAATGGAAATAGAATTTTCTTTATTATCTTGTCTACAGAAAATACAAATTTCAGACATGAATTGTCTCCCACTGTAAGTAGATGTTAATTATTCACCAGAAAATGTTATTTTACAAAATGAAGTACGTTTTTCTCATATTGGCTTCACCAAAGTAGTCAAGAGGTTTGCAGGGTGAAATGGTAGTCTAAAGTTCTTAAACAAGATCCTACTAAAGGACTTTGGTTGATAGAAATTAGATGCTACAGTGCTTAACTTTAAGGCAGCTGACTGGTGTGAAACCCCAAAAGTGGGTGTTTAGCCTCACTTTATTGTGAAAGAGGCATTTTCCACATCAGAATGGGAGCTAGAAGGACAGGATGAAATATTAAAACTAAAGAAATGAAGTAGCTTTTTGAATTCCTCTCTTGGGACTTACATACCTCAAGGATCCAAGAAAATGCCTTCCTCTGGGATTCTGTGAGTAAATGAACACAGTCTTCCAAAGAATTGAATCAGTTTCACTTTTAAAACAAGAATTGGTGGGGGAAACAAGGCAGAGAGATCACGCAGACCTGCTACTGCAGCTTACAGCACATAGTTGAGGAATGGGCTCTACCCTGACAACTGCTTCTGCATTTTACGTGATGACTGTTAAATTTAAACTGTGTAATCAATACAGCGCTCCCTGCTTTGGGTGTACCCTCATCAGTCAGGCGGACTGGTGGACCTTTGGTTCATTTCTACATAGTAACATATCCTCAAGTCCACCTTCAACAGAACAGACAGAAAACTTTCCTTATAAACTGAGCTGAACCACAGCAAATTAACATGATTAGCAGGTACCACAGCTAATCATTGCCCAGCAGGAGCTGCTCTTCAGCTAAGTGCTTGAGCTGCCTGGGAATTCAGTAGACCTATCTAAAAGTTAAGCAAAGACAGGACACTCCTGTGAGTAATGAGATCATGGGTGAGTTTTCACATTTTTTTTTTTTTGGCAAGTCACAGATACATCAGCATGTTTTTCTGCCCTCCAGCATTCAGGAATCCAAGGAATCTGATGTACTGGCAGTGATCCACATTGTACTAAAGTATTGCTGACTGGCTATGTGCTAGGAAAAAAGTCACAGACTAGTGGAGTAAATTAAAAAAAAAATCTAATCAGCTACAAAAGATCACAGACCCCATCTAAATCAGAAACATAAAGGTTGTTTGTGTTATGTACAAGAATGTTAAAACCCAAGACCAAAGAGTTGCTAGGTTAAAAGAAAAACTACCGGAGTCAGACAGGCCAGTTTTGTGTAACTGGTTGACARAACTGATACCTTAAGCAGAAAGCACAGTATCACAAGGACACTGGGAGAGAAATGCCTCCCTCAAACGTTTGTAGCACGGCACCTGTTAGGGCACAGCTGAATTCGCTCCGATCAAAGCACTCCCTAGGAGCTGAATGACTTACTGACCTCTGCTCCGGAGCCCTGCAACCGCTCACATGTCACTGAAACAGATCTGCAAGAGGTGACAACAGTGGCAAGAGGTGACAACAGACACTACCAAAACTGTGATAACAGTTCAGTGTCAGCTACGTGCAGTCCCGCAGCAACAAGATGCTAAATGACTAAAATGACTTTTAAGGGGACTTTAGGAAAACAAGCGTACAGTTACATGTACTGTGAAGTTACTTGACAGAATCACAGAAGAGAGTCAAAAAGTTAGTGTGGATTTACATTTTATGACAAACAACAAAGATCAGTTCATACATTTCACTTTAACAAAAACAAGTGTACCAGAAGTGGAGACAATTCATACTTAACAGAATGGGCTGATATTGTCATTTAGTTTCACAGCTGTGTTTTTACAGTATTTAAGCATAAATAGAAAGAAAGGTATTCCACAAATAATCTGCTATAATCTTGTATCAGTCTGCTTCTAACATGGCACAGCACTACATCTTTTGCTTGGTAGACAATTCATACATCTGCTAAAAACAATGCTGCTTTGAATTACATGTATACATTCAAATACACATTCTCGTTGAGGAATGAGAAGAATAGGATATAGTCAAAGAAATATTTTTTCTTTGCTCATCCAGCCTGCCTGAAACAAAGCATAGATCAATTTGTGAGATGGACCTAGCAACAGGCTTGCATGAGCTGATACAGCCTCCTGCCTAATCCTCAGGAGACAATAGCAACTTAAATGGCTCATGCTCCAGAAAAATGCCTCCCCTCAGGACTTGAACCTTGCAGAGGGGAAAGGTGCCCCAAAACTAGGATACAGCCAATGTGGCTGACCAGGCTGAATCACCCTGAGATGAACCAGTGAACAAACCAATAACGAAGGACAAATAAGGCATTAAAAGTATGATCTGTGTAAAAATTTGTCAGGCTCAAAGTGTTACTAGGACACRGATTTATAAATGCAAAGGGAAGTGTGTAAAACCCCAAGCTTTTACACAGTTCATCTTTCCTCCAACATAAAGTTTCCGGTTAGGCCTTCAGAAGAAGGTGGTGCAAACTCCCACATACATAAACAAACATCCCTCACACATGACCTGATCTTAAATCATTGTGGCATGTTCTGAAATAAACCAAGTTAAAATTCATCTCTGAGTTTCATCCACGCAAGGCCTCTGAAGTCACAGGTTTGCAATATGCATTGGTAAGAGCAGAACTGGACCATCACGAGCTTAGCATATGTTTACGTGGTGTTTAGTCTTTTGAATCGGACTTACCGTCATAACAAGATTTGTACACCTTAGGTAACTGAGTGTATGTTTCAGAATATGAAATGCAGCTCCTGGCCTGTCTCAGGGTGGTAACCCATGCTTAAAGTCAGTGGTTTAAAGACTCTTTAAATGAGTCTGGAATGAACAGCATCCATCTTATTCTGAAATTCCATTCCTTAACGTTTCACTTCTCTCCAGAGAAAGCCGCAGAATATCCTTACTAATATCAGGATGATCTTCCAGTTCCTCATACAATGATCGAACAATGTCCAGTTTCCTGTAGTCCATTGGTTTGACCAGGCTGCGAACAACCTGGAGACATCTCTCTTTCAGGGTGAACACTGAGATAAAAACCAAAACAAAACAAAACACCCCCTGAGACTGGCACCAGGCTTTTCACTGTTACCTGAAATACTCTGTGACGCAGACGCATGAAGAGCAAAAATGAAGTGTGGCAGAGCTATTCACAACACACTAAGGTTACAAGAAAGAGAGAATAAGAATGTTCTCTTCACTGCCACGAGACATCCAGTGAAAGCCATCAGGAGTGAGAAGAAATCTTAAGAATGAAAGATCTATCAGTAGCTCTATTCACAAGAAAGCAATGACATGGTTCTAGAAACCCTCACGACCTGTTCCTATTTTACAGGTGATTTTACTAAGCACTGAACACCGGATTCACCGCCGGAGCCCCGCGCTGAAGCGAGCAGAGGGCGCGACGGTGCGTCGGCCTGCAGTGCTCATCGCTCCTGACCGCTTTACCTGGCAGCGTGATGTCCGCTTTGCGCACGTCGGGAGTGGCGACGAACAGCTCCCGCTGGTTCACCAGCAGCCCGTCGTTGGTGCCCGCGTCCCTGAACAGCCAGAGGTGACCTGCGGCGGGCAGGGAACGACAGTGAGCGCAGTGCCGGCAGACAGGGCCGCAAGCAGCTCCTCTGCCGCCGGCCCGCGAGGCGGCCGGAGCCGCGGCAGCGCTGGCGGCCAAGCGGGGCGCGGCGAGGAGCGGACACCGGGCCGCAGGCGGCTGCGCCGCGCCGGGCCCCGCGCCCCTCCTCAGAGGCCGCGGCC
>NW_028186408.1:329754-338202 GCF_003343005.1 Rhea americana | reverse complement strand
TGGGGGGCGCGGGGCTGCCCCGCCGTGAGGCGGCGGCGCGCAGGCGGGGCGGGACGGCCCGGGCCGCCGCCGCTCCCGGGGTGTTCAGGGCCTCCGCAGGCCTCCCCGTAGCGTCCTCCCTGCTCCGCCGTCGCGCTGTGAGGCGACGCCAGCCCGGCAGTGCTGGGGCGCGGGCCCGCCGCGGTTCTCCTGGTCGAGCCCCCGCCGGGGCGCCTAGGGCGGCGCTAACGGCCCAGAAACTGCCCGTGGAGAGCTAAGGCGAAGTAGTAAGTCCTAATAACAACACGTACTTGCATTTTTTTTCAAATACACGTCTGGAAGACGTTTTTTCCAAGTATGAGAAAGGCCCTGAAATTCCGGAAAAGCCTGTCGGAAGAGCGGTACTCCGGTCAGGACGTCCGGAGCRGGGAGGTGGCGGCGCCGGGCGTCCTTCCTCCGGGACGCGCTGCCTCTGTGCCTCGCAGCTTTGTCTTACCGGCCAGGGCAAGGCTTTCATCAACAGCCTTATGTATACACTACTTTGTGGTCAGAACGTGAGAGGCTAAATTCTAAATTAATTTTCAAGTTCAGATTTCACCTTGAACGCCCTTTTCCTGAGGCTGCCAGCAGCTTAAGGAAGGTGCTGAGAACCAAAGCCCAAAGCAGAAGTATCTTCTGCTTTAGTTTGATCACATCAGTCTTGTCCGCAGTTTTGCTTAAAATAAGCGAATCACTAAGGTAATCTACCATATACGATTGTAATAGGAGAGCTTCTTCTCCATAAGAGGAAACACAAGTGCGGTTATATCATCTAAGTTGCTTCTGAAAAGTTCTTATTAAGAGGTTGTTCTTTCTTCTACAGGACCATTCATTTCCCCTGATACAGGGCTGAAGGAAAAATGAAGGCAGGAGCTGCACTAACAGATTTTGTGCCAAAGAGCTTTAAAAATAAAATTGAACAGACTGAGCTGAGGCACTAGCAGCTTTAAGTTTTCCATACAAATAAGGCATTTTAGAGTTTCTGGAAAAACGATAAGCTCTCTCAATGTTTTGCATTTTGAAGTACATGACAAATGCTGTTCCTCAAAACAGCATTTTATGCCTGCAAGTAAAGTGTTTTTTGCCTTCACAGTCATAGCAGGCTACAGTGCTGAAGCTGTCAACATGACGCTTTTATTTTTTTCTCCTATATGTCTCAGCACCTCTCTTAACAAAAAAGTGCTAAATGCTTAACATGTTGTAGAAAGTCTTAGTCTTAGATGAAGGATGTTTGCACACAGTCATTGCTGTACTATCTCTCTAGCAACCTGTGAGGGAGAAGTGTGTAAAGTGGTTAAAAATGACGTAGTAGAAACTATTACTTATCAACTGTATTTTTTCCAGTATACTTGAATATGTAAGAACTGTTGGGTAGGCTTGCTCAACTGCCCCTCATTCAAAAGAAGTTACTTCCCACGTTTTCTATCTATGATAGAAAAAACATTAAGAATTAACAGTAGCATGGAAGGGATGTGTATTTCAGAGACTTACTAAACTGAAAGAACCTGTATATAGCATTGTTCATTTATGTGCTGTGTAATACCCACAATGAGGCTGATTGTCTTAAAACAGCTGTCATCTTCAGTGGCTGGTACCAATCTTTCATTAAAAAAAAAAAAAAAAGTGTAACCTTCAAGAGAAGCTGGTTTACCTTGTGCAACTACAGCATGCTCACATTTATGAGAGAGCAGATGCACATCACAGTACATCTTACTGTTGCTGAGTTCTTTGATATTTTCAAACACACCATTTCTTACAAAGCACATCACAATCACACGAGACTGTGCATTTTAGCATGATTACTAATAATCCAGTATAAATTCACGGCAACAGCCTATAATGTTAGTGTCCATATCCTGATACTAAAGCCTAATTCACTAGGTCACATCTATCTGATTTGAAACAATTTGTTAGCTGTGGTTTAGAAACAAAACACAACTATATCATCTTTCAGGCCAAAAGAGATGGCTAAGCTTATCCTAATCTTTAACATAAGAAAAAAAATATTTCAAAGCGCACAATTTAAGATCTTAAAATACTATCATGCTTGTTTTTCCTTTTAAGAAATATCAACAGTAGCAACCCACCAAGACATTAATGCATTTTAAGAACCTAATATATCCAGGTTAAGTTTACTGTATCACGAGTGTTCAGATAGCCACCTCGTGCAAAAACTGTGGCTATTAGCTTGACACACTCATATAAACGATGAAGAGCAGGAAAGAATTAAAAGGGCACTGTTGACATTATTTACTACACAGTTGTTTTTTCTAGATGAAATGAAGGACTGCACTATCCTTTACTGGACACAGCCCAGAGAAAGAATGCAATTAAGACTTATCTCCTATGCAAAACATCTAAAACTTTAATTCTTGTTATTCCACCTTTAAACACTTACACATAGTTAGCATGAATTCACCTTAATGCAAATGGAAAAACTGGTAAAGGAAACAAGTGTTTTCAGTCCCTGGTGAGAAAATAGGAGGCTTGAGAAATTACAGAACATTTATAGAAGAAATCATACTTGCAACTTCAATTTATTCAACAGGAAATAACATTTTTGTAAAGAGGATGGCATAACTACAGCAGTTTAAGTCACCTAATGAATTTAAACATACTGCCACCTTGATCTGTCTACAGTAGACATTGAAAATATGAACTTTTTAATAACTGCTAAAAGTATCTCCATTATTCACATAGTAACTACAGACAGTGCTAAGGCTGTGTTGCTACCCCACCTCACCTATGGAAGTAGTACATTAAAACATGAATTAAACATTTATTAGTAATTAGCGTTAAGTTGAGGTAACAAGTAAGGAAAACAGCAGCATCAAGGTACTGTTAAAGAACTGGCATTTGCTTATCAGAGTATAAAAAAAACAGACACTAGTTTATTATCTTGTTTTACATTTGGGAAATGGTATAAATTAGAAAACATCAATCTGGAAAAATCTTACACTAAATAGATACTGCCTCTAAACCCTGCAAGATGAAAATCTTAGTAGTCCTGTTAGTTGTTTTAAGATCTATGTACAATTTCTACAGTCTAGAGAAAAAAAAGTTAACTGTTACCTCCAAAGATATGTGAATATGTTTTCTACTATAAGCAGAGGACATACACATTTATCTGAAAAATAAAATGGACATAGTAGAGAAGACTCAAGCAAAAGAAAGCATTACTAATTCCAGTAGCGAGTTTCAGTTTGGGAAGCAGAGAGGCAATTTAGATAAGGTTTCAGAACACAAAGTACAACTGATCCCTGGTTCAATATTCATGTTAAACAATTTCTGCAAATTTTGTTCTTTTTTCTTAGGAACTGACAGACCTACAATCTCAGGTGTCAGCTTTACCAAACTGTTCTTCAAGAAATTCTGGAGGCATCTGCTATTTTCTTCCATGTGAGTTACCAGAAAGATCTTTTTTCTTCTGCTCTTTCCCAGGTTCGTTTCAGAAGATACACTGCAGCATGAAGTCCCCCTACATTCACCCATACTGTTTGACCTTTACGCCATATGTGTCCCATTCTTGACAAAGCCTACAAATCACAAAAAAAACAGCCACAGAAAAACAGACATTAGTGGTGGCTGCAAAACAAGTTAATAAGGATAAATTTGCTTTAGACATTTATCATGATTTTTTGGTTATCCCAAATCATCTCTGAAGGTAAAGTCAAAGGACTCTTCAGGTCTAGAACTGTGTCAAAATAAGTTGATACTATGAATTATTTCTCTAAAAATAGATAATCTTCTTTAATAAAATCAGCTTGCAATTTTTTTTCTGAATATATTTTTATGTGTAAAATTAAGTCTTCTACTTGAAAAGTTTTGTCTCAGGTAACATACCTTGGCAAAGCATTTCTTGTCTTGCGTAAGCAGCACAGCTCTGCCTGTCCCGGGTCTGCAGATCCGACCCATCTCCACAAGGCAGGCTGGATAGAGATCCCAATTCTTCTTCTTAGACCCTATCCTATAAAATAAATTAAAACCTCTTTGTGATTGTTGAAAAACAGGTAACTGCAGTTGGCTTTGGCATGATCACTTTTACTATATATTAAAAACACAGGTTGAAATGAAGAGTACATCAGTACTTCTTCATTAGGACCAACTGACTAACTAGGAAGAACCCTGGACATGCAAGCAATCCCAGTAGGGGAAGTTAAGCACAGCAACTTAAAAAAATGATACTTCACCTCTTTCCAAATGGCATGTCTGTCACAATAATATCCACAGAACCAGTCCGTAAAGGGAGATTGCAAATATCCCACTGAATGATATCTAAGGGTATGCCCAAGGAAGTACTGCTGCAAATGCAAAGATGTTTATTTCAGACATGGCATACTAAGCAATATTTTTTAAATTAAGAGATCTATAACATCAGCAAAAGAATACATAGAAAAATGTGAACAAAGTATTCAGGTAAATGCTTGCAAATGGATTTCTTTACATACAATGCTATGAAAAGAAAGCCACTTGTACTCTTCTCACCTTTCCTTATTCTCATTTTTCTTCAGTAAAGAGCAGATGTTGTTTGCTGCTCTCTTTACAGCTTGTGGGTTGTTATCACCAGCAATATGATAGCAACTAGGCCATTCTGTAGCTCCCTGTAGAAAAATGTGATAATAAGCATCATTATCATTAACAGTGCTTAATTAGGAAAAAAAAAGAATTAATTAGTCAATATGACAGAATACAAAGCAATTGGAAGTACACTTCAACCACTGTAAAATTCTCTAACAGATACATGTTACCGGTACTGTGTGTCTCAAAAGCTCAAATTACTTTTGGATTTAGTTTATTCCTGCTTTAGCCAGGGGAAGGAAAATTAAGTAATTTACAAAAAAACCCATATTTGTAGCTGTTTAAAAGTCAGTGAGATACCTTTGGCATTGACTATTTAATTTTTACCAAGAAAACATATATATTATTCAGTTGCAGATACCACTGCAAGTTAAAAAAATAAAAGAATCACCTCTATTGGTATTGCACCTGTTCCACACATTGGATCAATTATGATATCTGTTGGCTGTGGATCACAGAGTCTGAGAAACACAAAGAAGATAACATGAAAAAAAGTCATAATGAAAGCATAAATTTCTGTAAGAAAGGAAAACTAAAGAACTCTAATTCTATCCTTCTAACTAAATAACTTTTTTGTAATTATTATTTCCATTTGTTAATTAGCATTTTGTGTGTGTGATATTTTCAAAAATGTCAGTATTTTGAAAAGCGTCTAATGGATCAACGGAAACATTTATTTTTCTGAGTTGAAAAACATCCATTGATTATTAATAATTACAAAACACTGTTTCAGCAACTGTTTTTAATGAATAGAAATGGCTTTTCAGGTAGGAATGGAGGGATACAAGTTCTAACTTCGGAAACAAAGTCACCTGTTCATTGAAAATAATTATAATTATACATTTACACTGACCTAAGCATGCCATAAGCAAGGGTTGATCGAAGAGTTGTTGGTCCAAAATGCGTAATGTTTCTTCTATGAAGACTCTCTTCAGTTAATGCAATGCCCACAACTACTTCGTTATTGTGAATATTCAGGAGAACCTAAAGAAAAACTTGGAACTCAATTTCAGGAGTAACAAAAGTTTCCCATACTACATCTTGGTCAATGTTTGCATGAAACATAGATGGCAATTTAAAAATAGGAAATAAGCATAAAAGGTGCTGAGCATTCCTGGAAGAAAAGCAACGCACAGTTTGCAATGAGGACAAAGGACAAAATTAAGGAGAGCATAGCTTTTCTCATTTACACAGATTCTTTTACACAAGATTTCAAAAAGCTCTGTAAACATTATTCTAACTTTTAAAAAGTTTTCCTTAGAAAGTATGCAGTGGAAGTGGGATTAGTCCTGCAAGCCACAGGACAGCATTCACAAAGCAGCAATAAAAGTCATATTCCTGGTTCCTTTACTGCATCAATTTGAAAGGTGAAAGCATTATTCAAGCCAGGCCTTAACAAACTTGCAAGAAAAACATGTTTTTCTGCCCTTCAAAAAGCATTGATAGACCACCCATATCTGTTGGGCCTCCTTTCCAAATCTCTACTTCTGCTATAGTAAGAAATAAACACTTGATAGCTAATGTTAACCTTCTTTAAACCCCCTTCAATCATAAAATTATTGCTTCTAGATGGAATATCATGTAAATTTACACTGATACAAAACAACAGATTAGCCAAAAAAAAAAGAAAAATAAAGCAGAAGGCCACCTACATTAAATACGAATGAGACCAAACTCTATAGGAGAAAATAGTACTATTAGACCATTTGCTATAGTTGAGGGTGGGGGGAAGGATTTTGAGCACCAACTTAACTGTGACCTGATGTTAATTACTTAACGGAGGAGAAAAATACAGTGTTTGCAGAGCAAGGAGAGCCTCAGAAAGAGAAGTGCCCACCTCGGGATATAAGAGAGATGATTATTAGGAACAACTAAGGCATTAGCAAGTGGGATGTGAGGAAACACAATAATGTACCAATATGGCATAATCATGCTTGCCATGATTTCAGCCTTAACTATTTTCAGTTCCAGGTTCATCTTTTGAAAGTATTTTAGAGATCTCTAAGGATCAAGATTAAGAAAGAATAATTTTAAATGACATATGTGGTTATTTCTAAGGCACGATGCTATACCTCTATATCAAAGTTTGTCATGTCAGCTTTCCACTGGAAATGCTCCTGTACAGCTCCACCGAAGTCTCTTGCAGCATCATTTGATGTAAAGCTGTGCTTGTCTCCTGCTCTATTGCATGTAACACGGAACTTTAACACATTCACATCTCCTTCACCTTTCTTTCCATCACCAGCTTTGGTTTCACTCCCAGAACTGGCGTGTGATTCATCTTTAGCATCCGATTGTTCGTTATCATCGTCACTGCCATTCTGTGGTATCTCTCCTTGCGTATTTTCTGTAACCTGACCACTAGCAGATTCTATACCTGCAGTGTTTTGGGCAGAGTCCTGCAACTGTTTACTGGCATCTTTTTCATCTATTCTTTCTTCTTCTCCATCTTCATTCAACTTCTCTTTGCTTGTAGTGCTCTGCAGATTATGTTTTTTGCGTTTTGCCTTTTTCTTTTTCAAGCTGTTGTTCAGCTCCCATACTTTCAAAGGTTCAGTCCAAGGCAGTTTTTTAACCAGATCTTCCAGATCCTTTAGAGCATCTTCCTTTAAGAGACACAGAAGAACTTTTTTTTTCTTTTAAAGTCATTTGAGTTAGTTTTCTAAACATGTACCTGGCTACAGATTTAAGCAACACTAACAGTTTTTTGTGCTATTTTTGCCATACTAAACTGAGTTGCATTTTAAAACTCAAAACATTCCATGGTATTTCATAATTATCTTGTCAAACAAACAGTTAATGTTAAATTAAGAGATCAAGGTGATACCTGACTGTCCTGCACCTACCTAACTGTGTGCAACAAACATTGTATTTGCTCATCCTAGATTTTGCTTATGGAACATTCCGAAGAAATTATGCTAGACAACAATAACCAAACTTAGATTTTACAAACCAGCAAAGAGGAAGCTGCATAATACATCACAGATAAGACATCCTTGCTCACAGAACACAAAACTCTTTGCATCTAGTCTTAAATTAAAAAGCCTAACCCAAAATAGAAAACTAATAGAAAAAGATATGAGAATAACTCACCTTACTTTCTTTGAATTGATAGTCTTTGAACTCCTGAACAACAACAAATAGATTATCCACTGACCTTAGACGATGGACCTAGAGGAAATGAGAAACGATTGTGGTATTTTCTAGCCACATATATATATATGTATGTAAGGGCTTGTGTTTATTTATGATTAAGATTTCATTAGCTTGTATCTAGATTTAAGATACCTCTCTGTAACACTTCACGGCTGGAATATTTAATTGCAAAGCTATTTCTAAAATTACTCTTTTGCACTGTTATTGTTTAAGCGTGGGCTATCACTCTATATGCAAATACTTAGGAAAAGGAAGACGTCCTTTCACTGACTTAAGTTCTGCATGTTTTATTTCATCTGCCTTTGGAAAGCAACACTAAGTCTAGTTACTGAAAATAACGTAGCTGAAGCAGTATCTCAAGTGTTTTTCTTGCTGACTGACTGCGTTTAAAGCAAAAACACTGTGCTGACGGGCCGGCTCGCGGGGCGGTGGGGGAATCCCGCGGGCGCTCCGGGCCGCAGCGTCTCTCCGCGGGAGGCGCTGCCCGCGCAGGGCGCTGCCCGCGGCCCCGCCGCCCCCCGCCGGCCCCGCCGCCCCCGCGGACCTGCGCGAGCTTCTCCGCGGCGATCCCGAAGTAGATCTTGCCGCGGTCCTTGCTGACGGCGGCCTCCGAGCCCAGCTTCTCCCGCACCTCCGCCGCCGCCGTCAGCTCGAAGCCCGTGGGCACCGTGGCGCCGATGACCACGGCGGGGCCGC
>NW_028186408.1:308750-329528 GCF_003343005.1 Rhea americana | reverse complement strand
AGCCTCGCCGGCCGCGGTGATCTCGGGCGCTCCCGGCAGGGCAGCGGAAGGGCCCCGCTGCCCCGGGGCGCGCCCGCGGAGCGCCCCGGCCCGGCCGCCGCGTGTCCGGCAGCACGCCCCTGGTGCTCACGCTCCGGTTGTCAGGAACCCACCGGATTTCAGATCCCTCCCAAAACGTCCGGGATTCGCAGCCTCTCCCCCTCAAAAGCGCAGTGTTCCCTTTTTTTGATCGTAAATGCTRCATACGACGGTTTTGTATACGCCCCTTTGCCTTGCGAGCAAAATCCTGCCGCATCCGAGGGGATGTCTCCCTTTCAGACCGCAGGAGGGGCAACAGGCCGCAGGAAACAACTTAGTCCGTGTGAAACAAACACGGAGGAAAAAACTGAAGCAAATCAAAGTAAGAACTGGAGAGAAAAAGAAGCAGAGAACTCCAGGCAGTATTAATTGCACTGAGAAGCATAAGGAATAAGCAGATAAAATTTAAGACTGTTCAGGGCAAAAGTTTGCGGGATAAAAGCAGCACGAAGTAGTCGTACGTTTGATCAGCATCCYCTGCCTCTGTAGTGCTTCCTGTTTCTGAATTAATACGTATTGCTAGGGGGARGTTTGAGGATAAGAACGATGATTTTGCAGGGATGGAGTGTCCATGAGGATGTGAGAAAACTACAACCAGAACCTTTGCAGGTAACTTTTGAGGAGCCTAATTTACATCTGATTTCAACCTGATCTAGTAAAAATAGATGTATGCTATGATTCTTTCAAAAGGTACAGTTGTGCAGAGACTGAAAACGACTGCAACAACACGTCTGTCCTCACAGTTCCATAAATAATATGGCAGAATAAATTATTTAATGTCCTGAAGTGTGCAGATGCTATAATGACACATACTGCAGCAACACTCACAGGGAAAATTACGATTTTCTCTTCAGAGCAGAGTTTGAATGGAGACCCGTATATAAGACGAAAGGTCATGCGTTTTAACAGTGAGGAGAACAAAGCACTGAATGCGCCTATAAGCCTATAAACACTCACTTGGCCATTGCGGGTACTGAATAAATTGTTGTCCTGTAGAAAAATAGTGTAGTCAGGTAATTCAGAATAGATTATTTTGCATATCAGATTAAATTATGAGTGCACAGGCAATCTTAATTTTGGCTAGCCCTCAATTTTGGAGCAGTTGCAACATATTTCATACTTCAGTGCCATTTCTAAGTGGGTTAAATCTCAATGAGAAATTTTAAGTCACCATACCTTTTCAGGACACTACAGAATGATGTCAGACTTGTTATTGATGGATTTGACCACACAAATAACTTATCCTAGCATGCAAGCTTGGCAGCTATAGACATTTGGCCTAGCACCAATTACAATAAGCTATAGTACTTTAAAAAATAAATTGGGACCAGACACCAAAATGCTTTGCCTGTCCTGACCTAACTGAGAGTTCAGTCACAGGGGGTTACAGTAACGTAGTATGCATTTATTTCGTACATTGTTTAGGGATAATGAATTGTCATAAAATTTATCTCATATAGATGCACAAGTCAAAGAGGACCCTGGTTTCCTTGGCCTCCAGTCCTCCTATTTATTTGTTATTTTTATTTCTACCTAGCATTGGTTAATTAAATAGTTTTCTTGTATATCTATAGATACTGACCGAGAAGTATTTCTACTGGAAGAACAGCACCAATTTTTTACACTTAGCTATGAGAAAATAAAAGGTAAATTTTTGTCATAACAGATAGTTAATAGGTAAGTAATTGTAACAGATAAAAATCCAGGGGAAAGAAAAAAAAATCCAGGAAGATTGTGAGTCTATTCACATTTGTATTATTTCTGTATAAAATTGATCATTTATATTTTCTTTAGTTTTTGCCTGAAACTTCTGATGCAGTTCTCTCTGCATCAGAGTAAAATATAGGATTCCAAATTTTGATTATCAGATCTGATTTCATGTGCAACCTTGGTCAYGGTACGTAACCTTGTGCATACGTAAGTGAGGAACATCCAACAAAATGGAGCCTTGCGCCTCTGGGAAATAGTGAGGCGCAAATCTTGGCTACATCAATTCCCAAGCATACAGTGGCTAGCTCATACCTGTCTCTTAGGTGTTCTTTACGTGTTTGTGAAGTATTCTGTTACTCCTTAGATGGATGCACTGTCCAAAAATACACTCTTGTTACGCGAGCTTGATGGAACAGACTTCTGGCTTTACAGTCTGCAGGGCTTGCCCGCTAAGCAGGTATACATGGTACATGAATTGTGACTGGCGCAAGAATTCATTTGCCAGCTATGGGTGGCCATTTTATTTTTTTTCCTTCTTATAAAAATTACTGAATTTCCTTGATCTTTTGGTTTTTGCCTTTGGAATGTTTCCAGCACTAATGAGATTTTTAAATCCAATAATGTTTTGCTGATAAATGTTCTTTCAGGAGAAACGTATTTGAAGAGATACAGGCCACCCTAAATATCTTTCCATGACCAATGCTCCATCAGTATGACAAAGCACTGCACGAAACAGAAGAAGCACTGCTCTTCCTCCTCTCTTCTTTGAGTCCTTTAGTCTTTCCCCACACTGGATTTATAAGCGTAAACAAAACTTGTCCCTTCAGCTCGTTCTTCAGCGGTTGTAGAGCATACTGGCAACAGCACTGCTTCTTTTTGTTTTCCTACATGCATTCTGATTCTGCTGTGACATTTTAGTAATGAGCAGGATGCTTCAAGCATCCCTCTTGCCATTAAGCCTTCTGAAGTGTCGTTTCCCTTTTACATAAGAAGTATGTGTGTAAGAGTGTATCAAAGAGAGGGGAGGGATTGGTTTTATTCCATCAGTTTATTTTTAACTTGTGAGTCAAGTCTGAAAACAAGAGAATTGAAACCTTGGAATTCAGGTGATAAACCTGCTGGAGAAAGTTTCTGTAAAATGGCTTATTTGATGAGAATTTAAAAATAAGCTATAGCAGACAGAACCACAGACACATCTGCATCTTCTAAACTACAGATGGCACTTGGTGAGATTCAGTCCATCCTGTGCTATCTGGAAGGTGACTGCAGCGCTGTCGGGCAACACCTCGCTAGCTAAATCCAGGTGGCTTCATTTTCAATGCGGTGATCATACAGTGAGACGGGACATAATGGTGGTTGTACAAATTTCATATCCCCATGCATTATCTGCCTGGCAACTTTTGAAGTGTGCCATGTCACTGCATCTTTACTCCACTATTTTCTAAGTTAGACAAAGTCAGTATGGATTGTCYGTAGTATACTAAATATAGAGCATTATGTTTATATTGTGTTCACTGGTAGGACTGCAGTGCAGTGTAATAGCACACACAGCACTAAACCTGCTAGCTAGTGATCTGACTGCAGCAGTAGGGAACTCCAAGTCAGCCAGGTGCTGGAGTGTGTGTCTTGCTGCTTGCGTCTGTTATACAAAATGTGCTCAGCTCTATGCTGCACCGATGCCTATAGCAAGGGAGGGATTTGTGATTCAAGTGGGATGCCAAACTCAACTTGCTGAGCTACCTTAAATAGCAGAATTTTCATCATACTTTGTGAAGGTGTTTGCCAGATACTTAAATTATTTCCATATGTCTGGCCTATCAGCAGTGGCTCTGAACTTTCCCAGTTGGTCTCAAACTGAAAGGTTAGAACCAATAATCAGCCTGCTATGCTTCAACTTTTGAAATCTGTCCAAACACCACTCACAGAACAATTTGCTACAAATGGCCAGGTTCTACAGTAGCTGAAGAGATTTGTTTTCAGAATACTCATGCAAAACTATTTCTTAGAATAATACCACACTTTTGTTTGCATCTTTCATCCTAAAAACTCCTGGCATGCTCTATAAATGCAGAGCTGATGCATCTTTCCACATAAATCGATGGAGATTTTACCCTTATGAATGAGGGAGGCAAAACAATTTAGACTGATGCTGCATGGCACAATGTATGACAGTGACTATAAGGAGAAATTTTAGCCCAAGGRCTCTGGACAAACCCTACAGTGTGGAAAGCACACTAGCAAGAGTAATACATGTACCTACACTAATGTTTTTGTTACTCTTTTGTTGAGAAGTGTCCCACACAGTGAATTAAAGGACAGTCCTCCTATGTGGTCTGAAAGGTAGAGACTCTGCGCTGTGAACTGGAGTGGCCTTAGCTGCTGCTGAAATTGCTCTATTTGTTGAACTCTCATGAGAATTTTGCAGTTCCTTTCAAGGGGAATATGGTGATGCATCACAGTGTGGCACCTGCTCAGCAYTTTATGGGGCAGAAGAGAACCGACCTTGGCAAAACTCAGAACAGTTTTCATGGAATCTTAGTATTTTAATTCTCATTCTTTGATCAAGCCCTAATTGTGGAAAACTCTCATATATTTCAAATTCTCCTTGAAATAAAAAGCTTCTTTTTCAAACATGTAGCATCTCCTCTCTCTCTCTCTCTCTGCTGTCAATGAGAATTTTACCATTTAGTAGAAGTAGACCATAGATATGTTGGTAGTTTGTGCTGTATGCATATTTAAGCTGGGGCATACTATTTAGAAGTGTAGACTGAAAATGGAACTCTTGGCCTGCTATTTCATGTGAGTTGCCGTATGTTATCAGAGTAGTTTTTAGCATACATATTCTCATTTATCCAAAGAGTGGATGTATTTTTCCATATAGACAATACTGGATATGTGTTTTGGTAGGAAAGAAGAAATGACAGAGTTTCCAAGAGAAAAGCAAAGCTGTATATTCTTGTCCATTTTGAATCCCCTTCCCCACAGCCAATAAATTGAATTTGCTCACAGAGCAACAAGAAATGTTCAGTTAAAATAAGAAGATTCCCTGCGTGATCAGTTAGACTTGTTCAACGCAGGCCATAACTGTTCCTGGTTGGTTGACAACACTGATTTCATYGCTGATCTAGTACATTTCTGAGAAGAACATTAGTGTCCACTTGTCTGGAAGTTTTTTTTATGCCAAGTGAGTTGGATCTATCCAGCTGGAAGACAAACTTCAAATAGCAGACGGTATCCTAGACATTACTGTGTTTTTCTTCACTCTTGCCCTTCGGAGTTAATCAGCAGAAGGACAGAAATAGCAATCAGGCAAATAGAGAATGTATCTTAGTATTATCTTGGAGTAAATTATTTGTCTCATAATATTGGCACATAACTGAAGAACACTTGCAATAAACTTAACTTATTAAAACCAGCAATTTATCCTCTGATTAAGCACTATAGGATAAATATWAAAAAAAGCGATCATCTGGATTTGAATTTACATCATAAATTTGTATCGAAATAGTCTCAATTTTGGTGAGCCCCAGTGAAATTAACTGGAATTTTCCAGTGAACTGGGGTGGCTGACAGGCTGACATACCCTGCACAACAAGAGACATTTTCTAGGTTGCAAGATGGGGCTAATCACGGAAAATAATATTTTCAGTTTGTCATCCAGATGACCACCTACATTGACTGCATGTGTGTTTGTATAATATATGGAGGTAAGGATTGAAATGAGGAGACAGGAAGCTGGGAGGCACAGATCCTATCTCCATTTCTGTCACTGATTCACTGGAACTCTGGACAAAATATTTGCTCATTTTTTCTTCTGTTTAGGCTCCTGTAAAGTAAAAAAAAAGTATCTGCCTTCGTCCATGGAGGCTTACGTGATTAGTTTGTAAACTACTTTTATATGCTCCCCTAAAATAATTCATGAACTTGAAGATTTGGGGTCCCATCCATTCAAAAAAAACCCAACCTCCACTAATTAATAATTATTTCTAATATCTTATTGATAAGATAGCAGGTAGAAATTTCCCACATTATTCTAAAACAGGGACTGGTTTTTTCACATTGTTTGTGAAAAAGGAAAGATGAGCATGTGAATGCACTCAGCAGCTATATTCTTAGTTTTTCAGTGCACTGACTTGCTGTGTGACTTTGAAAGAGTCACAAGCATAATTTGCAATTTTTTTTTAAAGGAACATGATCTGGATCTCTATATAATGGATTGGGGATTAAACAAAATAGCTTTCCACATGAGAAAATTCTGGGTGTCTATTTTTGGGGGCTTTGAGTTTTTTGTTTTTTGTTTTTTGTTTTTTTTTTGAAGGTGACTTGCTAGATACCTGAACAGATTGTTTAAATCCATACCGTAAATAGGCAACTGGAATGACCAAGCTTTCAAAAATATACGATTTTTCAAAAATATTATTTGACCATAGATCATGAAGGAAGCAAACAAATAAAAAACAACTTTAAATAGCTCATTTTTGACTGGTTTTGTACAACCATTTTCCTATTTTGTAGTGATCACAGCGCTTTTTCTGGAAAGTCTCTGGAATCCTTTGATAAATAGTCTTGAATTTCAAAAGTGAAAAGCAAAAAGAATCCTTTGTTGGCTTTAGGACAATGTGAGAGGGATGCAGTATACTGTGACAGGAAGCACTGTAATCAGCCAAATATTAGCAAAAAAAAACCCCATTGGACTGAAGTAGTTGGTTTTAGTAAAGATCATGACTGTTTGATTCAAATGACTGTGTGTTTGCAAAGCATTGCCAGTCACACAGCTTGCAGGAGAAGATTCCTCAGTGCCGTTGCTGAGGGGCTGGCATGGTTCAGTGTACCCTTGGAGCGGCTCTGAACTGTAATACCAGCCTTCCAGGGTGCCAGAGCGAAAGGCAGCCCTTGGGAACGAGATTATTGGGCAGGACAGCAGGCAAAGTGATCAGCGGGGTTATTGAAACCTCACAGCTCTTTGTTCACGTTGGCCTAGTAGTCAGAGTAAGGCTGGGAGACAGAATCCTTCAGCCTCTGAGCAGCTGTATTCTTCACTGAGTTACTTAATTTTTTTTGAGTTTTAACATTTCCATCTGTGGAAGAGAAAGATAATATATTTTGTGCAATGTTTGGGAATCTCTAACTGAAGTATAGGCTCAGTATAAAGTAGCATTATTTTGAAACCAAGAGATCAGCAGAAGAGTGATTTTGCAACTTAATAGTTACTACATTGATGAGAATTTTCAGTTTTCTAGTCTTACTCATTTGTTTTAACACTGCTGAACTCTATGCCTTAATCAGAAAAAAAAGGTGTGAACTGAAGCTAGTAGCTGATAAGCCAAGACAAATACTTAACACCTTAAACTGAGAAATTATATAGCAACCCTTTATACCTCGAGATTCTTTTTTAGTGATGGGACCATTCTGTCTTTCCTGTCCTCTGGTAGATTTTGCATGCAAACAAGCCAYACTCTGCAGCTTCCGGATGGGTAGCATGTATGGAAGGTGAGCTGTGTTCTCTGGAAACTCAAATGATTGATAAGATGATATTAGAATGAGAAGTTCATATTACAGAATATAAAAGATGTGTTTAAAATATCAGAGTGATCAAGCGGTTCAGTACCATGTTGTGTACACCTCTGGACAGATTAACWGGGGTTTATCATCTGTAAAGTTTGTTATCAGAAAACTCTGCTGGTAGAACCTAAAAGTAGAAGATAGTTAATGCACACACAGAACTTTACACCACTAATAGTTCATGAAAACAATGAGTTATTCAAAACTCTTACTTAATTTGGACCATAGTAATTGAAATTAACTTCTTAGTTAATTTGGCAGGGCATAAACAAATTTAGAGAGGGCACTGAATTTCCAGTAATGAATTGCAAAGTTATGTCTGCACCTGCCTTGCCTGGAGAAACCGCTTATACTGAATTCCTTTCAGAGTTGAAGAATTCATTTGGTGTGAGCCAGTATGGTTTGTCTGACAGTAACTGTGGTGTGTTGTATAAATCCCATCTAGTGTTTGGTATTCAAAGGATAACATTCTTTGAGCTAGGGAATGTATTTCTTCRTTTTTAACTTCCAGGCATTAAGGCCTGTTCATGAGGCTACTCTGAGATAGCTCAGCAATGAGGACCTTCAGTTACCTGGGAATTGGAGGGAGAGAAAGGTCATCATGGAAAGGTGGAGAATAGGAAGATTTGGTATCTGTGTCATTCAAAGTAATTCAGGTTAAAGAAAACTTTAAAAGTGAGATAATTTGTSTCTCTCAGTGTCTGGATTTCGCTTCAGAACATCTCATTTACTTTGGACTGAAAACAGCATGATTACCAAATCCTTGGCATCAGGCTTCATAGTGAAGTCCCATATACAGCTGTTGTGTTTCACTCCAGAGGTGTTAATAATTCAGCAATGGATGAAGAAATCTGTCTACAATAATCGCTAGCACTTGGCACTTCTCTTATGCCTTTCATTCAAAAATCTCAGTGGGCTTCACATCGCAGCAGCAGCAGCATGTGATATGGTCTGGCAGAGCAAACTGGGTGTTGCTCAGTTTTCATGTTCTCTGAGCTCAGGCCATTGAATTTGCGCTATATTCTTAGAGGCTGTTTGAAGCTGTCACAGAATCAGTAAGGTTAGAAGGGACCTCTGGAGATCATCTAGTCCAACCTCCCAAATATTTCCTGGTGCTGGTTCTACTGGGGCTTGAACCCAGGACCTTCAGCGTGTAAAGCAGATGTGATAACCACTATGATGGGGAYTGTAGGCTGCTGGCAGAGGCACAGCTTCAAGTGCCTGGTAGAAAAAATAACCATCTTTAATTCTGGACATTCTACATCTAACTTCCATTTTAAAGGACCTAACATCTTCACTCATGTAATAGGGGTAGTTTGTGGAGACTTCATGAATAAAGCTTCAGAGCAAACTGAGTTCATTAACTGAAATTTTATAGAAAGAAAAAACGTTTCAATCATTTTGGAATCATTCTTTGGCAGAATGATTGAAAAGAAACTGCAATAACAATGTAAATTAGTGAGACAGGAAAACACAAACAGATTAGAAGTATTGACTTGAGTTAGGATCAGCACTCTCAAAACACTGCTAGCACTCTTGTCTTTCTGGGAATTACCAGATAATTGCAAAAGAGTATTTAGTATGCTATAGCAAAAGCATGTTAATTAGCACTGTTGCCACAGCACTATGCTGTTGCATTTATCCAGCGCTATAATGGAAGCTGTGTAGGTTCTGGATCATACCTGGATTCAGTACAAATCTGTTGTGTGTGGCTGGTTTCCTCCAACTCAGTGCTGCATGAGACCTTTTTTTTTTTTTTTTTTTTTCTGAGAAGTCACAAATATATAACATTTTCCATCTGTCTCTCTGTCCTTATACCATTATGTCACACTGCAGGATGCAGGACAGAGCAGGGTAATCTCTTTGTTGCTATTAAAAATTGTTTTAGATCCAAATTCATGAGCAGCAAAACCACAATTTCACACATTTTGTTGTGGGCATGAAGGAAATCACATATTTATGTCAGAATGACCACCTTCCTCTATTCTGCTTGTTTAGCAATATTTCTTTTAACTATACACAACTAGTAGAATAAATTAATTCCTAGGATTACTCCATTGGTTTCACAAGATAACTTTGAGGCCGTGTTCATCTCAAGGTAATCCTGTGTTYGCTATACTAATCAAAATCAGAAGAAATACCCTTAAGAAATAGTGGTCGTTTGCTCTTTTTACATCTCTTTCCACATTCATAAAGCATTCTCCCTCTGGTGAGCTGTCTTATATCTCCATGTCAGAGATCAAATCAGTTTATTGTTAATGCAAGCTAATGCACAGCAGACCACTGGTGAAGCCCTGTGTAAGGAACTTGCACATGGACAGGAAGCGACTACATTGTGTGCATGGCTATTAAGAGAAATGCCAACAGAATGAATACTAATATAATGCTGAATGTTATTAAAAATGTATTTCTAAGGTATTCTACATTGGTGTAGAGTTTTAGAAACCATAGTTGTATTCAGCAGTTAAAATGCAAAGAGGAGGGGAGGCTGAACAGCTGTAGTGACAAGCAGCTTAATCCTGAATTCCTGAAGCTGCTCATCAGTTCATGCCCAAGGTCTGGGAGGATTCTCAGACAAGACATTCTCTTCCTCTAACTTGCCCGTGGAGACTGATCCAAAGATATCAATCTCTTGCTTAAATCAAAGCGTATCTCCCCTCCACCCCAGAAGGAAGGTATCCAGACCTTTTGTGGTTAGCTTTATGTGCTCTTTTGTGTCTTGACAATCCAGTGGCACTTATTTGAGATGAGGGAAAGGGTCTGTCAAAGTCTGTCAATGCCTTCCACATACCTTAGAGAAGAAGTCTTATATATTTTCAGCAAGTGTATATGGGTTCTAAATTTCTTCTATTAAGGTTATTTCTCTTGATTTAAATATTCCTTGGCCATGAAAATTGACTGTATGGTCTAGGAGCTAAGGTATTTGAGACAAAATCRATCTATATTCTAGCTTTACCCATAGTTCTGGCAGAGTAGGGCTGTGTATCCTAATCAATGGGGTGTGAGGAAAGCCATTTTTCTCGACGAAAACTTGTCTTACATAGTACAGGCCAAGACAGGAATTGCAAGTGAAAAATCTCAGAAAGAAGTGTTGAATTGCTTTAGAACTTGAACCATGCATCCCTTCTCTGCATTTCCTGCTGGTTAGCTTAGGTTCAGATAGTTRGCTTTCTAGAATCCCTTTCCTGAATACTTAATCATTCCCCTGAATTATGAAGGAACCAGCCTGCTTGCCTGTGTCTGAGCTGTGAGTCCCCCAGGYAGCAAAGTACTTCAAACTTACATCTCATAAAAAAAGTAAGCTTCTTAAAGTCCAAATTCCAATGATCTTTGAAGAGCCTTGGGCTCCACTGTGATTATGCACTGTAAATGCCTGATATCTTAAGCCATTTTGGTGTATTTGAAAATATTATCCKTTCTGTTGTAGTGCTTCACCTCTAAAATGGCTCAAATAGTACTTCTATAACACAAAAGAGTTCTGAAAAGAAACACACTGTAACTCTAAGTCACGCAAATGCTGTGGTAGAGAAAAATACCTAGTGAGAGAACTAGCAAAAAGGTGTTCGAACTATTACCAGCAGCTCTTAGGTATTCGAACCCAGAGATGCCAGTYATCTTAATGAAACTTAGCAGACAAGGGAGTGGCCACCCATGGTTGACATTTAGAACAGAGCAGCTGTAGGTCTTTCCTGTAAGCATSTATGATTGCTACATATTCTGCCTTTCTGTACAATCTGAAACCAAAAGTGAATCATTGTCATCTCACTTGAACAACACTTAGAGCATCTAAGTGAGACTGTGCTCTTGCAGACCCTTATGTTAAATGCAAATGAGGATTGAAGCCCTCTCCACAGGAGAGGCATGTCCTGAGAGGAGGCACCGCTGGATCATCAATGTGCCATTACAGTGGTCGGAGGTCTCAGGAGGTGCTACAGTCTTTATGGAAGCTGATCCCTGGGGTTTACACTGGAAGAGCTATGAGTGGCACTTTCCTATGCTTAGTGAGCAGTTCGTATAGAGTTTGGTTAAAACTCAGCAATTACTGTAATGTACTAAACAGCCATCAGATGACAATTACTTCAYTTACCATCACGAGAGGTCTGGTGATTAACAGGTGAAAGGCTTGCTGAGATGAATCCAGCCTTGACACAAGGAAGGATACTTGCTACTTAATTTAGGGGAAATTATACTCACTGGTAAGAGGATTGAATTTAATTGGATCACGCTTGTTCTGTTCGGAGTGGAAAGCAAAGTAACATTGGTTGCAGAAACAGTTTCAGAAATAAAGTTGGGTTTGACTAGTGGTTTCAGGTGTAATTTAGTAGATGTATCTATCTAAAAGCACATCAAACGTTGATTATATTCTGTTTCTCAGCAATCTTCCCTTTCTTCCTACTGTAATGCAGCTTACACGGTCCATAAACCTGTCACCTTAAGAAGGATCTAAGCTGCTCTGTTTGTTTGTTGCTGGGTGCACTGCTCAACAAGCACTAGAATTTAGAAGCACTTGGGGAATGTGAGTTTAATTTCCAGAGCTACCAAATGCTTCTCTGAGGACTTGTAACCATTGGCCTCAAAGGACTAGTTTTCAGAAATAAGAAGAGTAGGTTGCCTGTGGCCTCAAATTTGTTCTTATGAAGCCATATGTGATGTCTCAAAAGGGCTGTTTCCTGGCTCCAGAAGGATTTTTTTTTAAAATGTTTATTTTTTAACAGCTTGAAGCTATTAAATAAGTGGTGTAAGCTAGGCTTTTCATTGTTTCAAAACAACACCTACGTTGGCCTGTTACTGATGTCAGAAATTGGCACAGTGTGCTCCTTGTCAAACTGCCTAATTGAGACTCTTGCTAGCTAGCTGGAAAGTAGCTTTTGACTTGATCATTCTGATGCTGGCAAGAGAATTCATGGCACAGTTTAAGAGACTAAGTTCTTCCAGTTTGTATTCTGATAAAATAGATCACTTGGCCATTTATTTTATCAGGAGTCTTAGTGACACTGCAAATGAGAACCACATGGGATATTTTTATCAATCATTACAGTTCCTTTGCTGTTGAAATGAGATGTTGGTATATTAGACAACTGTGTGGTTTGGTATACTGTCTTAAAAACARTGCAAAATTCTTTGAACTTTAGTTTTAGGGACAGGGCCATTATAATGATTTCTGGTCAGGTCTGTTACATGAAGCTTCACTTGATAGTTCTAGCATCCAGCCTGTATCTTTTGTTTGCCTATGGCATAGCTTTAAAAAAACAACCTTTACATAAAGCCATCAACTGGTAGAGAATTCTTCACGTGCTCGTTAAATTGCTCGAGTGATTAATTATTCTCACCTTTTTCTTACAGTAATTTGAACCAGGATCCAGTATTTTATAGGTCTGTTAAATAAAGTACATGCCTGTTACTTTCCAAAGCTTTAGAGCAAAATTCTCTCCCATATCTTGTTGGACAGAGTCCAGGTTGTCTACTTAAGGAATGATATGTAAAAAAGGAGAATGTTCTAGCCAGAAAAGTCACCACCCAAACAGAATTCTTGATATTGGATTAAGTTATTGGTCCAGATAAGTCAGCTCTTTTATGCAGAGGAATCTGATAAAACAGAATGTTTGTCTCTGCTTTGACACGTGGCAAAAAGTTTCCTTTCTTCCAGCTCCTGCAGTTGATCAGATTACAAGTTTAAATATGAGGTTTAACTCCATTATTGTTTCACATCCCCAAATATTTCTAGTACTTGGGAAAAGTGCTAGACCTGTTTTGGAGTAAGGACCTTCTGGATGTTACTGAACTCTAGTTCCTTACTGTTCTTCTAAGCTGCCATTCCTTTCCACCCTTTCCCCGATGAAAGAGTGCCTTGCTGTGCATTCAGTCGTTGCTATCAGTAATTTTTGTGTACCTATTTATTTGGAACAGGGAAGTTCTCTGCAATAACAACAACTATAACAACAGTATTAGTAATACCCACAGTGAGACAAATAGAGCTGACTGTGAGTGTGTAAAGAAATACGGACAGGGACATTCTGCGCAGTGAGAAAGTCTGACAGAGATAATACTAATTAGGACGTGAGAGAGCAGCAATAACAAACTGGCAGACAGTTGGAGCAGAGGACCACGAGACCTCTTAAAGGACAATCAACAAACAATTCCTTTGATTTATTTTGTGTATTCCTGTGCCAAGAGGGGATAGAATAGTGCCAGGCCAGTGTAGTGTTTGCGCTACACATGAAACAGAAGGAATTACAGAACTTAGGTCTTAAGAGTGACAGCCAGTGACTCAGCGGGTAGTTACTTAACTTCCCTTGTGTTTGTAAAATAAGACTATGCATTGAACAAGCACTGAGGTGAGGCTTATTGACAGATATTAAAGCATGCCAGGCATCTATGGTAGCATGGACAACTGTACTATCTTAATTACTAAACAGAAGAGGGGACAATAGCAAAAAAGCCCACAAACCATCCTCTGCTGGAATGAAGTTGCAATTTCCCTGGTCTTCTAAGGTTGAACTAAGGTCTGTTTTTCTGAACTGGAAGAGTGTGTGAAAGGAAACCAAAAGCTAAGGTTTACTTGTAGCTTCCTATACAACAAGCTAACAGCTAAATTGAAATTTGCCTTTATTGTCATTATAATATTGATTTATTGATGTAATAAGCAAGAAATCGATTTTCTTCTTCCATCTCTTGTCATCTTCTCATCTGCATTTTCCAGGACTGTACTGATAAACAGTACAATGCTCCACAGTAAAATTAAAYACTATGTTGGAGACCCAATCAGAAGTCTGAGCAGAGATTCTCACCAAGCCTTCAGAATAAATTCCAATTAGACTAATCATAGCTTGGAAATATGTAGTGACTTTGACTATCCAAATGGTATGAGGTACTGAGTTGCTTTTGCAGCTGGAAAATGTTGAGCTAAACCAATAGAAAACAGGACTTTGGATCTGGATTTATCTGCTTTTCTGTCCAATGTTGTTTAGTTACCACATTTGGTCTACATTTAACATAATTTGGGAGGTTAATAGCTAAAATGTCTCCAAAAGATGTAACCAAAGCCTTTGTACTGTTCTAGGTCCCCTGGTAGAAACTATCTGGCCAGTATTTACATGGTGATGAATCAAAGTTGCTCCCAGGCCTTGACCAAGGGCTTGACCTGCTGATGACCTGCTGAAGGTCATATAACACATCAAGGACAGGGCTGAGAAAAGTACCCTGGAGCTTTGATTTTCCCAATTTCCTTGCCCGAATCACTTCAAATCCTTGCAGATATGTTCCTTCTGCTGTCTCTTTCTGATAAGATTTTCATCACTGACTGGCAAAAAATAAGGATTTTATCAAGTTTAGTTTTTTTTGTAGTACTTTTAAATGAGAAGAATTGGTGAAGGCTGTTTTAGATATTGTGATGGACCAGAAGAGAGAAGTTCTTTGTGATCTTTGCAGATCATATCAGAGTCTCCTCTTTTAATAGTAGTCAGCACTCACTTTTCTTTTTGTTTTGGCTTCTTTCTGTGCAAGGTATTTGTGGCAAGGGATTATTGTATAGCAAATGGAGCTCTTTCAGTTTTATCCTATTGATTGCTTTTCTTGCCAATTGCCTTTAAACTGAATTCAGAGTTTTATAACTTGATGACAGATAACCACAACACTGAGATTTTTTTTGAAAGATGAAACTTCTGTCCCCACCTATGTTTTACTGCCTCATCAAACAGCTCTTTGGTGCTATGCCAGCATAATATTACTCAAAGTGTGTGTGTGTGTGTTTACACATACATATATATGTATATATATACACACAAACTTGGGCCTGATGACATAATTCATGTTCCCTACTTATGGTGTAGGAAAACTAATGAATGATTGTTCCTTAATCAACTTTTCAATACTTTTTGTCATTTCATATCTTATAGTTGGCACTACTTTTTAAATCAGTTGAACTGGCTTACATTAATTTGAAACACTTCGCTCTGTGAAAACCAAATATACCCCTTTCTTAAATGATCAGCACTTACTATTAGATGCTAAGCCTGTCTCAGGAGCATTTGCAGTTTCAGTTCAAAGCACCGATCCAGAAAGAAAAGAAGGAATTCAGTCATAGAGCTGTTCTTCAAAATATTTTTGCTAGTACTTTGATTCAGAACGTCTTTCACCTGGAGATCTCAAAGAATTTTATTTCAAACAAATTAGCTAACCCTTGTGTAGACAGGACCAATATCATGTTTTTGTGAAGGATTCTCATAGCCTCTTTGGATTTTCATAGACTCGTAGTATTCTCGTAGGACTGCCTCACAGACAGTCAGGGAGCTTACAGACAGCTTAAGGCATAACTTTCAAAAGTAGCTGCTGTTTTCAAGTATCAGCCTAAGTGATGATGAGGACATCATCATGATAATCATCATGACGACACTCATGATGATCCACCTAAGACTTGATGAGGGCATGGTTTTAGGGTGGGGGGACAGGAGGGAAAAGCTAATTATCAGTTTAAGCCTATTTGGGACCCAGTTCCTGATTTTTTAGTCACATGGCTCATGCACAGTATAGAGTAGAGACAAAGATTTCTGAGGTGTTATAAGCATTCATTATGTACATTAATATTAATCCTCAAGAAATCTAAACATGAACTTTGCATTTCCGTATGTGGCAGTTTTGAGGAAGCTGTCCATGGCTTGTCACTTTCAGTTAGATTTTCTTATTGGCTGTAGACGAACGGATCCTTGATTAGTTCTTTCATTTCATGTATCTGTTATGTTGTGTTTCACTGACATTCTTGCATCCAAAATGTGGTGCCCAGCTCTAAAATTCTTCATGGGAGGAACACCAAGAAGCATTCTTCTAGACCCCAAAGACTTAGTGTCACTTATTAAATGCACTATCTCCCTTGAGCCAAGAGGGGTCCATCATAAAAGCCCTACTGTTTCTGTGCAGCTAAGTTGCACACCACGTCCTCAGAACTTGCATTTATTGAACAGGGAAGTCTTTGCATGTGTGGGAGAGYAATGGGCCCTGAAGATGCTCACATCCTTTTGACAGATCACTTGGCATCTCTTCTTTGTAGTACTCATTCTAAAACGGGGAAAAATACTAACACTCATTTTCACCTAGAAGATTTTGGAGGCCTCCTGGAGGCAGTATTATTAATGCTGATAGTCCTACTAGAACTGCCCAAGGGTGCAGATATGTATTTTGCTCTGATGGGAAATTATTCACCTAGAAAGCAGACCTTGGGAGTTGCAGATCAGTTTACCTAGGAACGGTGATTACAAACTTCTTTGTTACAACAGCACAAAGACTCCATAAGAAAACCTAACACAATGATTTTCTGACCTCTCGATCATTTTTTTGCTTTTGGGATATCCAGAGTGATGGTCTAAAACTAGAGTGGAATTAAATCCTGCTTTTAAATTTCTCTAAGCATTAAAATCACTGTTAAGGTACATCTCCAATGGAACTTGAATAATTACTCTGTTGTGACCTGCATGAACAAATGCCTTTAGAAACAAGTTGAGCAGACTGCATTAACTGATACGCTTACTGTTTTTTGCTTCAATTCCTTCTGGAATAATAGCAAACTTGCCAGGTATCCAGGTTTGTACTTAAACAAATGCATTGAGAAATGAAATGAAGTTTGTTCATCTGATATAAAAAGCTTATAAGCAATATAGAAAACATTTCAGTGAAAAATGCATGTGAGGGTGTTAGACTCTTATATTCTGCAACCATTGTAAGAAAGCACAGCTTTCAGAAGACTTTGAGCGATAACTTTACCACTTCCTCTTCAAATGTCTTTGTTGTATGCTTTTTGGTCCTATTTTTAATCCCTCTTCTGCTGTACTTCACTGCTGCATGGAAAGTTTCTATGGATTTACCATAAGAGTGAGGGCTAAGTACTGGTATTTTTTTAGATAATCTTTTAACCTACAAGCATCTATTTACTAACTGACACTCATGTTTACTTTGACATAACTTAGTAAAGGGAAGATTCCTACAGACTTATGTATAAATAATAATAAAAAAAAGATGGATAAAGTCATTTACAATTCTATTTTTTAATGGTATTTTCCCTTCAAATGGCGTTGGTTACATGTCTGAAGAGAATGTAGTTAGTCTGTGGTGTAAGTTGCAGATTAGTCAGACTGGTCTAATGGGTTGCAATCTGTTTGCCTTTTCAGCGGCCTATGTGGGGAAAAGAGTTCAGGAGTTCTTGCTGTTCCAGTTTGCGATACATCTTCATGATCTTGAAACGTCTTTGAACAGCCAGAAAATGTGGATTTGTCACAGAGCTTGCTGTGCTAGTATAAAGTTTAAAGATTTGTCCAGAGCCATAACTTGTCATTAAAATCCTTCCCATTGCACAGTCAGCAAGAACAACGACAGAGCTGATGCTTCCCCCAGAATACAAACTAAATTTGTCAATTATATTTTCCGGGAAGACTGTGATATGCATAACTCACATGCAAGATGGTATCACTCTAAAAACTGGGGGAAGATGGTAGAGGCCTGTGTTCCATAAAAGGTATAATTGCTTCTCATGGCACTTACTTCAGCATTCTCAGCATTTTAAGTTTTTGCCCTATTTTGATAAATGACAAGGAATAGGAAGACTAATGATCTCTAAACTTACTTTTAACAGATTTGGAAGGAAAATGTCAATCTGTTTTTTATCATTAAGATTTTCTCTCTTTGTACCTGGGCTAACTTTCCTTGGGGAAGGGAAAGGGAGTAGTGTAGACAAACACATTTGTTTCTTGTGATAGGACACCCTGTGATAGGATCTTTCAGTGAACAGGGTCATTTGTGTACTCTCTCTCAAAACTTAAGGCAGGTTTCTGCAGTGTTCAGTCCATCTGTTATTGATAGACTTCACTGGACAGCAGCTGTGATGTCTTCCCTTCACTTGATGGTGCAGAATGAAAGTTTCTCTGCATAAATTATCATGAAGCATACCCTGGCTCCACTATTATGAAGAGAGGAGATCACTAAATTACTGCAATGGATCTGCCATGTCACTGTCATGACTTGCCTATATTTGTAAAATGCCCCTTATTAACAACAGAAGTTTGTCCCCTGAGGAATTTTAAATGGAAAAGGCAAAGCAGCATCTGGTGGCTGCTAATAGAAGCAGCTCCCAGTTTAGTTTGGTTGTTGGACCCTTCCATCATCGGTCAAAACTTCCCCATGCAGCTAGTTTACATACCTGGCAAAAATGACTATTTGGGCTCAGTGCATTTCTATAAATGTAGTTATGCTAACTGCAGTATTATCAGCAGTAGTCAAAATTTATTAAACACGATGTGAAATTTATTGATTCTTTCATTAAGAGACCGTTTATGTCTCCTGTTGATGGTGGATTTACATACTTCTTGGCTTGTAGTAAAGCCCCAGCTTTTGGAGTGTGACCATATGCAGAGTCACAGCACTTCTTGATGCAGAGGTGAGTGTGCTGTGCTGGCGAGCACTTCTGTGTGGCCAGTCCGGAGTGTAGGTCTTGGTGCACAGTCCTTTGGGGCTGTGGGTAATGGTATGTTTCACATTTTTCTAAATGGAAGCAAATGGAGCTGTTGCAGAGCCAGCACTCTACCTCACAAGGAAGGAAGGAGCTCCAGCCAAACYCTGGTCTCCATGAAAGAGTTATGTAAAGCATATGCTCCAGGGCTCTTGTTTTATGAAGCCTAGAGATTCAGATTGTTCCAAACCCACAGAGGTCTTCGTAGTAGGATGAAGTCCCTCTTCTCCCATCTCTGGATACTAGCCCCCAAACTGTGGTGAGTTATAGRGGTCATCTTCTTCACTAGCTTGCCAGCTTGAGTGGGAGTGCAGATTGTGCTTTAGTATCCCATCATGCTGATTTAGAGGCTTCAGGAAACGTAGCTTAGGTGGAACACTTTCTCTCMGCATGCTGCTTCTGCTTCTACCAAAACATAATTTGGCCATCATCAGCTAGTGGATTTTCATTTTCTTGTGTGGAAGTACATCTGTATAATAAAAAGTTGTCTCCTGCTGAGAGGCCTGAGTCTGAACTACTTTTCAAATCCTTCCTGTGACTGAGAGTTTTTCATGTGTTTCAGCTTCAGTCAGCATTTAAAATCAAATAGGCTGTATTCATATGTTTTAAATAATGCAGCTTGATCAAGGAGACCACACGCAAGAGAAGAGCTGCAGAATCAGACCATTAACATGGACCGATGGACAATTTAAGCGAAGCAAATCTTCTCTTTTCTCTCTGCTACTTTGAGAAAGTTGTTTAATGAAAGGAAGCAGTAATAATGGGAATAAAAAACGGAGCTTTGCGTGTGTCTCAATTAATACTGTTCAATTTGTAGCCTCTGGCTGTTTGATGATGCRCTATCATATGGTGTGTACATTTCTGAAGCTGAAATCTGTTTAATCTTTTTATGGGGCAAAGTTTGAAGAAAAAACATTATCAGTTTGTCTAATCAGAGCTGTGGCAGGAGGAGGGGGAAGTAAAGCCCATGGAAACTTTTTGTTGGTGTTTTAAATTTTATTGTTCCCAACTTCTGTCTTCTAATAAAAGAAATTCTGCTATGCTTATATTTCCACCAACTTTGTTGCTAAATTTGTGGCTTTCTGCAGTTCCAGTAAGGATATGGTATTTTGGCTGCTTGAAATTGTGGTTTCCTAGGTCATTGGAAGTGTTGTATCAGGAGTGCTATGGAGACTACAAGGAGATAAATGAGGTGCCATGCAACCCTGGTCAAGTTATAGTCCTTGTATTCAGCCACTCTACCTCACTCCAGGCTGCATAAACAATAGCACTGAAAAGTTTTTTTCAATAGATTAAGGATCTATCTGCCTTTCTAAGGGTTTTTGCATACAGTGAAGGCAGTGGAGTTGAATTGCCAAGCTCTCCCAGGGAAGAATATTGTGTATTTTTAGAACAGAAATGAAAACAAAACCCCCAAACCAGTTTCCTGAACTGAACAGCAAAGGCCCTTTTGTTGATAAAAATGATTTGTATCCCTGGTGGGTTAGCTATGTCTATTGCCTTTCTCCATCCTAACGGAAATATCCATGTTAACCTTTTTCACGTGCCAGCCATACCTAGATGATTCTTCCTCACTGAAACAGTATAATATTGCATAAATTTCTGAATCTCTAAGTCACTACTGCTCCTTCTTCAGGATCAGAATTGGATGATTCGGTAGCAGGCCAGGAAATGTCACCACTCTTACTAATTAGATTGATTTAAGCCATGAAGCATGGCATTTAATATTTCTTCTAAAACTTTTAGCATCCACTCTTATATTTCTTTCTGCTATTTTTAACTAAATAAATTATTTTGATTTTTGCTGAGATTTTATCTTCTCTGATGTTCTTTGACAATACATTTCCCAATCTGATTGCATATTAAGCAGATGGAAAACCAGTCTTAAATGACTGTTGGAATTTACCACTATTTTGATTTTCTTTTTTTTTTCTTTT
>NW_028186408.1:293601-308666 GCF_003343005.1 Rhea americana | reverse complement strand
TATTTTATATATTTTTATCATGTATCTTCTTCATTTGCTGCTAGGGACAAACTCCCTATTTTTTTTCTGCTCTTCTAATCTCTCTTTGCCCTTCTCTGAATCTCTCTACCCCTACAACATTTCAAGAAATGAGCTTGTCAGCCCGTATATGTAATACCAAGTTTGCATTCCTAACCTGTGGCCCATAGGCTATATCTGGCCTCCAGAACAAATCATTTTGGCCTGAAGGCTGCTCCTGGTTGTCCCGTTCCAAAGGCTCCTCTGCCATTACGTGATCAAAATGCAGGCATCCTGTGTTACGTGATAGGAAGTGTGAGTTTTAGATCATGCAAGAGAGCGGGCTCTGTATGTTCAYGTGGTGGTGTATCCTAACCATGACAGCGGACGCTTTCCTCTTCTGTCACACGCTAGACATGTGAAAATGACCCGGGAGGGGATGAGTTGTATTGTACTGACATCAGATTCCTCTAAAAGAGGCTATAACTCTACCTAGCTGTTCTGCAAGGCGCGGCTGCATAGACCAGCTTACACTGTCAGCTTGCGTAGTGACACAATGCAGTCTGCATTATTCTCTACCCCGTTCCTAATGCGTCTTTTGACCACAGCTACACATTATGTGGCATCCCACAGTCATGCCTTGTAGCCTTGCTAGCTCTGTTCAATATTATCGTTAAGGATTTGGATGATGGACTAGAGAAAAGGCTTTTCAGGTTTCCAGACAACACTAAGCTTGAAGGAACCTCAAGAGCATTGCAGGAGAGGGTAAGAATTTGAAATGAACTGAGAAAGCAGAATGCTGGTCAATGGTGATGACTGCAAGCAAGGATGAAACGGAAAGCTAGTAGTGTGGTGGCTCTGCTGGACGGCACCCGGGATTATAGTGGCTCACAAGCGGGATGTGTCAGCACGGTCACGTTGGGGCAACGGACAACTCTCATGCTGAGATGYATGCACAGGTGAGAGAAACCTGAAAGGCAGGTGATGTAATATGCCTGCTCTTACAGGCTCTGACAAGGCCTCTGCTCTTCTTAGTTTTAGCCATCGCACTTCAAAAAGAAATAGAAGTTTTGAATTTCATTTTTTAAAAATTTAATAAGTTGATTTACTATAAAAATTATTTCATATTTTAACAATAGCTTCTTTTAACTGGGAAGCCTGCTCTGTTTTTAAAATGTGAAACAAAAAGTTCAGCTGCCTACTTGAATTCTGTTTTGCCCATAAATGTACCTTTGGAATCGTACGCCTGTACTTTCCATAGAATCATAGAATCGGTAAGGTTGGAAGGGACCTCYGGAGATCATCTAGTCCAACCTCCCTGCTCAGCAGGGTCACCTAGAGCCTGTTAGACARGGTTGCATCTAGGCGGGCCTTGAATATCTCCAGACCAGGAGACTCCACGACCTCTCTGGGCAACCTGTTCTAGTGCTTTTGATTACATCTAGCAGACGCATTGCTTTCAAGAGATTGTAAGCAGGAGCTTATGTGGACAGARAGACAGTCTTAAGGAGGGTCACTGAAAGGGAGTTTCTATGAACAAAATGACTGAAGCTTGCTTATCCTTTATAGGTCTATATTACATATATAAAGAAACTGGATATAACATTTTCAGGGCAAGGTCTATCTAAATTCATATATACCTTTTAATGGGACTTGATAATTAGTTAATTCAGTCCAGTGAACTATGTTCATCTGCTAACAAAGTTGTTTTCACATCTGGAAGCATTGGCATGTACAAATCAGAAATCTTATTTAGAAAGGTGCATTTCAAGAGAAAATACCATCTGGAAAGTGAATGTGGGAGAGTCAGAGAGATCTGAATGCTACAAATGTATGAAAGAAAACAAAACCAAGGTGAAAACAGCATGAGATGAAAAGACTTGATGAGAATCACATCACAGCAGCATTAACTAGGAGCCAGTATTCTTCTGTGCCTTGAGATTGCTGGATGAAGAAGATTCATGTCTTTACAAATATTTTTTCTGGTTATATGGATATGAGGAATAGTGAAAGCTATATCATGATTCAAGTGGTTTTCCATCTGTGCTTCACACTTTTTAAAAAAGAAATTATTATCTGGAAGGAATACATGACTCTGGTACATGGAAAAGACACTTGGAAGATGGTAAGAAATGGATAAACATTTTTGTGCTGCCACCTCTTTAGGAAAGGTGAGATGGAAGAGGAAGAAAGGCTTGTGGAATTCTCTGTATGCAAATTAGCAATATTACAAGAAATTTTTATTCTATATTTAGGTGGGATCAAAAGGAGCTGGTAAGAGACTTAGCTACCTTCAAGACTGTTACTGGATGGGAAGTGTGCAAATACAGGCACATGCAATGTCTGTGTCTTGGTTGGTTGAATGTGAATGCCTAAATAGCAACAAACCCCTACTGCCCAAGAGAAATATGAGAAGTGGGAATTCAGGTTAGGAGTCAGGAGGGACTGAGTTCATTTTGGTATAGACAGCTGAGAAATGCACTTGTAAAGCAAAYTGTTCTCTAATACTGCCTGTTCATTAGATCTAATAACAACATTTATCACTTCTGAACAATTCCCAAAGTGTTCTAAAGGCATTTTGTGCATTCACTCCCAATTTACAAATAGAGAGAACTACTGAAAATAACATTTTAAATACAAAAATGTTGTGAAATCTTTCTTGCTTTTTTAACCTYGCCCAAAACTTTAAAAGATCTTGGAGTCTGGCTGTATTTGTTTTGAGTTTGAACATGTCTGTTGCAATGGGATTCCTGTTCTCGACCATTGCTTCTRCAGAAAAACAAGAACGGTGCTCTCTGCTCATATTTTATATTAACAACTTCGAATTTCCACTATGTAAGTTCTGCCCTAAAACAATTAAAAACCTAAACAATGTGATCAGACTTCTCAGGTTTCTCCTCCTGAGCACTTGACAGGGAGTTGAAAAGGCGGTGCATCTGAGCAAACCGCCCTCAGGACGGTCGCTGCGGAACCTCCTTCACACAGCCCTGCAGGAGGGAGGATCTAGCCCTTGCTCCAGCATGTGATCACAGTCTGCCTGCCAGATGGGAGCTGCCCGCACGGCCCAGCTGGAAAGCTTTTGGAACAGGAGAGGAAAATCTGCGACCTTTTTTTCCCCCCTCCTATTCCCTCTCTGTTGCGTTTATTCTAAATTCTGGCAATTGCTGCTTGAATCCCTGGCTTGACTCCTTGCACGTGCCTTGCCACTTGACTCTCCTTCCTCCCCTGCAGCCTGAGTTTTTATCAGTCTGGTTTGTTTCTAGCGTTGGTATCAAGAAGGTGCCTGCTTGCAGTGTGGCCTCCYGTTTTGGAAGTGCTCTGTGCAGAGCCTCATGATGAGAAACAGCAATGTGTAAACACTGCGTTTTCTGCTATTTGCTCTTTGCCAAATACAGCAGTTCCTTAGGTCCCTGGTACCTGCACACATCACATGATAAGTTGTAGAGAGTAGTATGTGACTTCATATTCCTGTGGGCAGACATACCTTCCTCCTCTAGGAAAAGAAATAATTCTGAATATTTTTACATTTTGTATATTTTACGAATATATAAAATGCATATTTATATTTTACATATGTTTACTACTAGATTTTCATATCTGTAATCATGTTTTAAAAGATTATATCATCAAGTGAATAAGATGAAAAATCGAAGTTAATAATTAAGACTCCATTCCAAACCTACACGCACCATTGGAGTTTGAACTATTGCTCATGAAGTAACACGGATCTGAACGAATTCTTTGCATATTTCCATGCRTTTTTAGGCTAGAATCAAACTCTTTGCGTGTTCTGGTTACATACAACCATTCCTGTATTATTGTGCTGTGAGTTATTGTGTGAATGTCCTTTGTAAGGAGGTACCCGAATGACTACATAAGGTTAAGAGGAGATCCTTCCTGAATTTGATACTATTGAATTTACTTGGTGAAATCAACTGCAGGGAATCTGTCTTTCACTTGAGCCCCAGCTATCTGGCATTAAATTATGAAGGTATTTTAAAGTGAAGCTGTGAAAGTTATGTAACTCCATGGGGAGYTGTTTCTAAAACTGACTCCAGATTTAAATTTTCTCACTGTGTTTCTCCAATTTAGTAATTTGTTTGTTCTATATCCATGACTACATAGCTGTGAGAAGCACACTTTTTTTTCATCAAATCTGGCTTGTATGAAATATTTGCAGTCTCTTCAGTAATTCCTAGTTTGTTGGTTTCCGGGACTGTCCGTATCAGTCCTCCAGCAAGGCCCCACCAATGTGCCTCCTTACTTGAAGGAATTTCTTCAGTGGTTTGTCTCTAGCTGGAAAACAATGAAGCTGTTGGAACTGGTCTCACTCTTCTGAGGCTGTGAGAAGGATTGCCTGTTAATCAAAGACTTGTTATTCTGGAATTATGAAACTTGCTAGATCTTCAGACTCATTTCGTACAGTCAGAGTTACCCCTTTGGGTAATTAACTCAGTTTACTGCTGATATAGGTCATTTGTCCAAATTCCTATCTATAAGATTTTGTTTGGGACAGTATAAAATCACGCCATAGAGTCATACCTGTGTGTTTTCATGGCTTTTGCTTTTTGTCTTGGTAGCTAGTTAAACTTCCAATGAATGCTTTTTTATTTTTGGCAGAATTGGTCAAATGCTAATGAAAAGGCCTCATTCATCACTCTGTGCCTTTCCTTTTCCCCAAAGTGCTTATAAAGATTCAGGAGCTTACAGCTCATGAATAATTTATTTTCCTATTAGGCAGGTTGTTGCTATTGTGTTGTCACTACTGCCCATCTACTGATCTTGTTAGAGATAATTAAGATTTGTAAAGCAGTTTGAGATTTTGGATGGAAGAAGTGCAAGTGGTGACAGTGATCTGTTTTAACAGTGAATGCTGGACCAGTTCACTGTAAGAAAATTTCTTGTAATGATTACTTTAACTTGATAARCTCAGTGAAGAAAACCACTAGGTAATAGTCGTAAGTAGAAATGCTTCCTCAGAGCTTATCTGTGTTACAATTTTCACACTTGGTGGTAATCRTCTTTTTAACACCAACAGGAAGAGCTTTGTCTCTTTCTAGCTTTCTGATCATATTATGCTAGTCATGTATAATAAAAAATACTTGTGTTCTAGGTTCTTCTGTAGTTCAAGTACATCCTACAACTATATGGCTCTCCAGGAAGAGAGACATTCTTTTTATATATGAAAAATAATAATATATCAAAGAATTTATGAAAAATTCTGTCAGTCATTAAATTAAATAAATCATTCTTGTAAGGATTTCTTAACTTGATGTCCAGATAGTTACTGATATCACAAAGGGAAAAAGAGCTGCTTGTTTTAAAAGTTAGTTTAAGACATCTTGGTTTTTGTGCTACAGATTGGATTATTACACTTCTGAGGGTTTGGAGGGCGCTACTATTGAGAAGAGAGAAAAATTTTGCTAAAGAAACTCTTGGTATTAAAGCGTAATAGGAAATAGGAGAGAAGAGAAAATGACTATTAATCCAGTTAAAAGCAGTGATCAAGCTTCGTAAGTGAGCATACTCTTGGAGACTTTAAATCTCAAAAGTTTGAAGAATTTGAGGGGGCAGAGTTTATATAGTCTGAGTGTGGCAATTCTGTATTGCGATCCCTAGTATTTCCCCTTAGTTTCATTTTAATTCTTCGTCTTTCCTAGGCTTACGTTGCTTCATTTTGGGAAGCTGAAGGACTTTCATACCTTCTCTCAACCTGATTTCTTATTTTACAGTTTTTCTTTGGTTTGTTTGGTCTGTTCTGGTATGTGTGGTACAGTTTTTAGGGGACTGACTTTCCTGCATTCTGGGGAAGAGCACAGTGAAAAACTACCTACTGCGTTGTGCTGCAGTCTATCAAATGTAGCTCCTGTCAGCTGTGAATTAGTTTGAAGTAAGTCACATTTTAGGAAGTCACTAGTCTTCCTGAATTTGCAGCTTTCCTTGCCCAGTGACTCCTTACTGCTTTCACTTCATAGCAATGTATGGCGTATCAGTCACTATTTCTTTTGACCTGATTCTGTTTTAACCTGGATGCTTTTGTGAACTGGACCTGTTCTGGATGAGAAGTGACAGCTGGGGGAAGACGGATCAACACTTATTCCTCACATAGAAAATTTAACTTAAGTTAAACCTGAACCACACGTGCATAACAAGTCATTTATGGATTAGTGGTACCTAATTTTGCACCAAATACCTTAGAGCAAAAATGCTGTAGTGTTGATACAGAGTTCTTATAAAATGTTTTATACATTTCCAGTTGAATGGCTGCAGTGTTTTGCATACTGTTCTTATGTGGCCTGGCTCAGGTTTGCCAGTTATGAAACTAATGACATTGCTGAGTGATTTTCCCAGGAAATAGTGCTCCCTCTGCTCTGGCCCAGGTCGGTGCTCGTACAGCATATTCTGCATTAGGCTGCAGCACATGCTGAGGCTGGTGTCAGCTCAATTTCCTCCTCTTAAGTGCACGCCAAGGGTTAGATGCCAATAGCTGGCAATGAAACAGCACTGAGAAGAACCTAGACCAGGAACGAAAGGGGACATGGGAAGGATGCCAGGGCTTAAAGAAATGAGATAAAGCAGCTGCCATGATAGTGACTGAGAAAGAACCGTGTCTCCCACGCTGGTTTCCTTAGCCTATTAGAAAGGAGAGGAGCTGGTAAAGCTAGGTATGTGGGATTTGCTGGTAACAGCTGAGTGAAATCAATGACTCATTGAAGAAGATTATGTGATGTTGCTATAAAAGAAAAGGATTGKGGGATTTGCTTGTAAGAGCTGAAGTGGTGAAGCAGGATGTGGAAGAGTTCTCTGAAAGGATAAGCGGTTTTTGATTTGGTGGACTTCTTGATTGCTCATAAGTGTGACTGCTTGTACAATAAGGAGGGACATTCTCTAGCATTCACATTGAACGTGTGGTGATGTCTCATTTTCTTCACAAAAGATGAAGAAGGCACTGCTTGAGGGATCTGGATAGTCCCTAGTGCTTGGAAGAAGCGATGTTGTGCAACTAAATGTAGGTGAATGTATGGAGCGGTTTGCTATTACAATATGGGATCTGCCATATCGGTGGAAGAGCTGAGCATGATGTTGCTGTAAAAGAAAAGGATGCTGCTGACCTCTGTGCAAGGAGGCGCCCACCTGTGCTTAAAATCAAGAAAGGGGGGAAGTGTGTGATTTGCTGGTAACAGCTGAGTGAAATCAGTGACTCATTGAAGAAGGTTATGTGATCTGGCTATAAAAGAAAAGGATTGTGGGATTTGCTTGTAAGAGTTGAAGTGGTGAAACAGGACATGGAAGAGTTCTCTGAAAGGATAAGCGGTTTTTGATTTGGTGGACTTCTTGATTGCTCATAAATATGACTGCTTGTACAATAAGGAGGGACGTTCTCTAGCATTCACATTGAATGTGTGGTGATGTCTCATTTTCTTCACAACATAGGTACAACTTTTTATCTTTTTCTGTGACTATTTCTGGCCCGTATGCATGTCTGTTTGGGGAAAAACTAACCAAAACACTGAAGAAAAGCTCTATGAAAATACATATATTTTGCATAGAAAAGAGGACAAGATGACCAAATAATAGATGACAAGATGGTGATTTTGTTTAATGACTATTAAGGGATCTGCCTGCATGGTGATGAAGATGCTGTAAGAACCTGCTTAAATCAATACTGCTGCCTGGAAATAGGAGGCTTCAACTTTGATTGCAAACAAGGAAGAGGGGATTGAGTATGTTCTTTGGCCTGTGACATGAAAACATCTGTATGAGTAGCCCGTATAGTTTCATACTTTAAGGTGACTAATGGCTGCGTGAAATACATTTCATTCTCCTGAGCTGGTGCATCTTCTAAACTGCTATTGGATATTGTGTCCACGTGGCATTGCATCTAAGGGCATCCTCCTTCTAGGATGCACTTTGTTTTATAAAACTGAGCTTGAACCTTCTCAGAACAACCACAACTAAAAGACCTAGAAGTCAGACTCTCACACCTATTTGCTGCATTCTTCTGCAGAAAGATGCTATTATTTCTCTTCCCTTCCCCCTTGTGTCTGGGAAGAGAAACAAGCCATTGCAATCGAACTAGGAGAGCTTGCTTAACGTTACCTATTTATGTTTATTCTGCTGAAAAGGTAGAGAGCATTTTCTACAGAAGTCTGGTAGTTTTTTGCTGTAAATACAAACTGATAAGGAATATGCAGTAGCATATCTATGTAAACCTGGGAAAAGCAGAAGAATTCCTATAAAAACAATCAACTGTACTGAAAAACCTATGTGGATGGCTTACCTACTTATATAACAAAAAGGCTGTGCCCCACTGTGTTTATTACCCTTTTGAATGAATTTATAAGCAGCACTGTATATTCAGTTCTGTCTGATTAGTGATTTAATTCAACAAACAGTATATGAAGTGATAGTTTTAATAATATCTAGSTAAGGTCAATTGATTTCTCTGGAGTGAAAAGAAAATAGTATTAAAGCGGAAGCTTATGTGAATTTTAAAACAGATGTTTACCTAGGTCTGAAGAACAGCGTAAATTGACATGCAGCAACTAAGGTGGAAAATTGAGGTGGAGCCATGAAAAGGAGTACAGCAAAATCCTCTTGTACACAGAACAGGTTGTAGAGCTAACCAGCATTAGCGCTGATATAACAGAGGGTTTCCTCCCTCTACTGAGAGAGAAATCCTTACATTAAGAATACTGTTTAGAGCAGAGGCTTGAAAATACTTGAGCAACTAGTGGTTTGATTGCAAAAATCATCATACTTTCATGTTCCTTGGATGTGCCCATCCTAACCTGGAAAATTTACTTTGGCCCCTCCATGCAGGAGTAGTTTGATTTAGCATCTACGATTAGGAGAGGTATATGCTCTGGGGGAGATAAAATCCACCTTGTCAGAACATGGCCAAGGCTTGGAGTGAAATCTTCCCCAGCTCTGATCCCTGACGGGCTGCAGCTCTCTGTGTGTACTGGTTCAGGCTGGGATCGCAGTGAGCCCGCCAGCCTATGGCGCCGTACGAGGCACGAGATGCTGGCACCACTGGGTGGCTTGCTGAAGATGGCCCTGTTGGCTGCACCCTACACAAGCTGAATCACTGAAAGGTTGAGGTTGGAAGGGACCTCTGGAGATCGTCTAGTCCAACGCCCCTGTTCAGCAGGGTCACTTAGAACACGTTGCACAGGACCATATCCAGGCAGGGTTTGAATGTCTCCAGAGAAGGAGACTCCACAGCCTCTCTGGGCAACCTGCGCACTCTCACAGGAAAGAAGCTCTCTCTTATATTCATATGGAACTTCCTGTGATTCAGGCTATGCCCATTGCCTCTTGTCCTGTCACTTGGCACCACTGAGAAGAGTCTGGCCCCATCCTCTTTAAACCCTCCCTTCAGGTACTTACACACATTGATCAGATCCCCCCTCAGTCTTCTCTTCCCCAGGCTGAACAGGCCCAGCTCTCACAGCCGTTCCTCATCGGGCGGGTGCTCCAGCCCTCTGATCATCTTCGCAGCCCTGTGCTGGACTCTCTCCAGTAGCTCCATGTCTCTCTTGTACTGGGGAGCCCAGAGCTGGACACAGTACTCCAGATGTGGCCTCGACATGGCCAAGTAGCCAGCGAAGTCCTTGGGCAAAGGATACCTTGAGCCTTGTGAGCAAACAGGCTGTGTTGTCCTTGGTACTGTTGCTGAAGCCACGAGTTAGGTCTGAGCACAGCCTTTGCATGGCCTCTGGGCTAGTGTACAACCAGATGGCAGAGCACGGGTTTGCACATGTATTTTACATGGCTCTGCAGATTTTGGTGGTGTTGCACCTAATGTACATCCCTTAGGAGTAGGGGACATAATGTAGGATTGTGTGCTTACTGAAAAGAGATGTTTTTTACGGGGATAGCTAATTTGCTGTCACACCTCTGCAATGCTGTGAAATACCAACGGAAACAAGATGGAGAGAGTTCTCAAACTTGATGCAGGTAGTCAGGGTCACTGCTGTATTTCCTAGTGGTAAAATGAATAAAGAAATCCATTTGCTGTCTGTGAGGCTGGAGACAGCTAATCCATCTCTTGTTCTTGATTTTTAGAGRGGTCAATGCCTTGATTTTTGGGCTGCATTTTTGGAAAGCCCAAACTAAATGGAACTTTTTAAAGTACTGTAGTCCTGAGATTGCTTCTGTGCCTTGGTATCATACTGTCATTGCTTTACATAGCCTGTTACTTCACATTCCAGACCTTTTTTTAAAAAAAGTTCAGATGAATTAAAAAGATGAATATAGCAGCACTTGTAAGGAGAAGTTTTTCAAAATGTTCAACGTTTGGTCTAAGTCATAGTACCTAAAGGGAAATCTCTGCTGAGCGCTTCGGAAGAACGCCCTCCGCGCGTTCGCTAGCTGTGGAGCAGGTGCCTGCCCTGGCAGTGCGAGCGCGTAGACCTCGCTGCACGCTGCCGTCCCAGGACAGAAGCTCCCGGCGCTGTGTGAAATGAGGGCTCCGTCCGCCCCCCTCAAAGAGGAACCGACCTGCCCTGGTGATAGGGGCGATACACGTGGCTCGTTTGGGGGTAACGTGCAGTTCCCTTCGTCCCCCCCAGAACATACCTCTGGGGACACAAACAGAAACTCCATTTTGATCCACCTTCATGTTCAACAGAACTGCAAAAGAAGCACAGTCAGTCAACACACGGTGAGCTGGAAAAAGAGGAAAAAGAAACTAAACATCAGGGTGCAACTGGACAACAGCAGAGCTGCTATTTTTGCAGAAATCTTCACACCTTCCTGATACCGAGTCCCACGCAGTTGCTGCATCTCCAGCAGACGCAGTGTTTCCTCTTTGTGTAGTTCGGGGCTCCAACCAGAGGAATCTGCTTAAGTAGAGTTGTTTGTCCGGCTCTTAGTAAAAAGCGCTGCCTTTCCTGGGTGTCAGTGCTGTAAGCCTCCTTGGCTGATCACTAGAGTATCTATTATGTGACACTCGCCTTTACTCGGAAGCTCTGCCAGCCACTGCTAGGCAGTGTCTCATCGCGCAGTGCGCCTGCCTTTAACGGTGCTGGAACAAAAGCCTCATGCAGCGTGCAGATAGAAGGAGGGAGACAAAAGTGGTAAGAACCAAAGTAGATTCACTGTGCACGCAAATTTTCAAATCCAAAGCATGCTGTTGCTGGGAATAGGGGGAGCAAGCAGGGCTTTAAAACCAAAGACATAAAAGCGGATTGCTGTCTTTGCTTCAGTTCTTCTGGACTTGTTTTGCGTCCTGCAGGAGAGGCCACAGTTAGGACTTAGACAGATGTGCCAGTAACTAGTTGCTGTGCTGGTTTAAAATATTACTCCCTTTCCCCACCAAGTGTCTATTCCTGTTCCTGTGCCATAAATAAATTTCCCGTGGCGGTCGGCAGAAAGGGGTCTGTGAGCGCTTAATCCGCGCTAGTCGGAGGTCCGGCAGCCTGGCCTGAAGTGCCGCCCGAGGGAAGGTGCCAGGCTTCGTAASGGGGTGGCAAGGGGCCCTTGTGCAGCACCTTCCTGGCAGCTGAGGTGTGGGTCCAGTGACCCTTGTCACCAAATGGCTTGGGTGCAGCCACATCTTGCGGTGGCGAACATCTGCCTAAGCCCGTTAGCAGACCCAGGAGGAGCATTTGGCCAGTTACAGACATGTTGATGCAGCACATATTAGCAAAGTGCGTATGTTGCTTCACCTGTTCTAGGAAAGTTTGATTTATGTTACTGTAATAATGGGAAACTGTCTACCCAAAGAGGGATCTTTACCAGAACAGCTCCATCTATTCTAGGCACCTTCAGCGCGGCCGTGCTGCTCTAGCATCAGGCCTCTTCCACCTCACGTGGGCAGAGCTAACTGGCAGAAGTGCACAGTGTAGATCACCCCTGACTCTATTTAAAGAAGAATGATCAGCTGTGCTAGCCCCCAAACAGCAGCTTTATCAGGACAACTGAAAAAAATCTGTGCTTTTTCAGGYCCCAGTATCTGTGAGGCATTTTTGCTGAAGAGCCACAGCAGTGGTACTTTTAACATAGGTTATGATATACTGTTAGAGAGAAATGCCAAGAATGCCTGCAGTAAGTTTTATGAGTTAGAAGAGAGCCTCCCTTTTCTTCAGCCAAATCAAATACTTTGGGGTTTTAAGAGTATATTACATTCTCAAAGGCCTTCCTCGAAACACATCTGAAACCCAAAGCCAACTAAATTGGCTTCATGTGGCTTTTGATCCAGACTCAATAGTGCCCTAAAATGYGGTTGTCTTTGTAGTATCACTCTGCTGCGTTTATGAGACAGCATTAAGCTACACCGCTTGGTGTTGGCTGCAGTTCTAGGTTCTCTCTGAGCTTTTATCCAGTCCTTCTCTCTCAGGCATCCTCATGTATTTTCCAATCCAATTGTGCAGCTGCTGACCCAGAAATGGGCAGCTGGGTAAGGAACGGACAGGYTCTCTCAGGACCCACGCAGATCTGGGTTTTGGAGTGGTCAATCAACAGCTGCCACTGATCAAGTGATGTAATGAGTATTGCCCAGCCCTTGGGTCCTGATCATGTTTCCTTTGTGCAAGAAGGGGAGTTTCACCCTTCTTGCATCTTGTTTTTGAAAGCAGCTGCATTATCTAGTCAGAGCATCAGCTTTGATTCGATTTAGTTCTAAAGAAAACCTATGTTCAGACAACATTAAGGAGGGGAGGGGTGAGGGATCACTGCTGGGGACTGCGCCATCCTGTAGCTGCTTTTTTCTGCCCAGTTGTGGCACACGCTCGGAATGGAAGCGGTGCTCTGCAGAGGCACTTGCTTGTTTGTAGGAGGGCTCTCAATAGATGTTAACTACAAATGCTGTGTACGTGAATGAGTAGGGAAAGCTAAGAAGTTTGCAGCTGTGTTACACTCAGAAAATATTCCCCAGCTCCTCAATTTAATTTTTTTCCCCTTGCAGATTTTGTCAGGCTGACTTTCACAACACCCCAGTTGTACCTTAAGAATTTGAAGATGCTGCTGTGTCAAAGTAAGTCTGGTTTTGCTCCCAAAATGGGATCATATCCAAGCAGAAGAATTTAAAAAATGTGTCAAATTGGCCCTGTGTGGGAGTTTATTGTGAAATGCAAAATTAAAGTTGTGGTACACACCTGTATTACTCCAGCTTCATAAAGGTGTAATTTCCAGTGAGCTGACTGAATTACATCTGTGCAACTGTGGCATAGATTAGGGCAATTTGCATTTCACTCTAAATGGGGCCCGTGTTATGCTGGCGGCCAAGGGCCTTTGGTGAAGGTAGTCAGTTGCTTTCAACTTTGCATCTCTTTTCTTCCTTTTCTTGCATTACTTCTTGCATCTCTTTAATTGCCYGTACTTCTTTTCCTCTTTCCTTCTGTTTAGTTTTCTCTCTCTTTCTCATCCTTATTAAGCCAGTCAATCACAATGGGGTTCATTTGTGGACCTCACCATATAATAGTAGTAATAATTACAAATATTTTCCTTCTCCCCCCCACCATGTGAAAATACAAACATACAGGAGACAGTATATTTTTATGGCTTGCACCAAGGGTTGGCTTTGACATACATGCAAGTGTGGGTGTCATCTGGGCCCTAGCAGAAGGCAGTGTGTTTTGGGGGAAAAAAATTAAAAGAAATTGCTTGTTGTGATGGTGCAGAGTGAACAATTTTCAGTCAGCCTGTGCRGTAAACCCCTAGAGAGCCAGCCCTTGAATGTGCAGGCTGCTTCGCTCTTCACACTGGCTCTTCAGCTCATACAGCTGTGATTATCCTAAGCTACTTTGCATTCAAGTGAGTTGATGGAGGAAATCAGTAAATCCCTGTCTGATAAATTAATTCTGAAGCCAAGAACTTTGGAAGCAACTTATAATTGGGAGTGTTGCTGTTTTCCTGTATGCACCAGTAGCATATAATCCATAGGATGAAACCTTCATGAATAATGCACTGAACGCACTTGTTTTTGTTCAGCCTGAGTTYCTAAAAGCTCATTCCTCCAGTTGGGCAACTACTAAACTTGTGGTGTCTTGGATAATATAATYAAACCTTTTAAGCTCTTGGAGCTGCTGAAGTGCACGGGCTGGATTCCGAGCTCTGCCCTGCCGCTGCTTTCACCGCTCTGAGAGGGTCAGCAGCTGCTGCGGACGTTCGGCTGCAYGTGCAGCCAGTTTGCCTGCTGTCACGCACTAAGCAAAGAGTGGGGCAGTGGAGGAGGGGGCCTTTGCTTCGCGGTCACATGTATTACCTGTGATTATTTTAATGACTTTTGATTGTGGAGTGCTAGGAGCTCGTGTGCCTTAATTGGCTTCTCACTATGCAAAGCATGTTCCTGTGATCACTGAGCCTGTAATATATCTACATTGTGGTGCAGTATACACGGGGTACCTCASATACTATTAGTTTGACTGCAGCACCAGAGACATTGGTGTGGGCTGTAAAAACTGTGTAGGACTTAGCCAGACTTCCTAGGGATGGGGGAACGAAGCTCTGGCTTAGTCCAGGACTGGTTTGGTGAACGATGGGAAGGCTGTTGCACAAGCTTTCCCCCAGTGTGCCTTTAGCAGCAGGCAGCTTGCTGAGCTGGCTGCAGTCGCTGCCAAGCTGCTCTCCGCGCCCTGGCAGCGCAGTGCTGCATTGCGAGTTGTTGCATTTCAGAGCTGTGCAGCTCTGTCCGTCGCTGTTCGCCACAACTTGCTTCCAGCCCTTCTGGGCAACCGAAGGCTTCACAGTCTGCAATTGCTCTTGGATTCTGCTAACATCTCCTAACTAGAGTTTTCGGGAAAAACCTCCTATTTGTACAAATGTATCTGTTAACATACTGCTGTTTGCCGCAAGAAGTGAGTGAATGCTGAAGCGATGAACGCTCGCGTTCAGTAGTCGCAGCGTGCAACTGCCAGGTGGTTTTRCATGATGACACTTGGTACAGACATTTCCTCCCCGAGTCAAGGCTGGAGGAGGAAACATCATTCGGCTGGAAGTGGCCAGAACCCCGCCGGACGGCGAGGGGGTCTTCGCCGTCGCGCTGCCTGGCCCCCGCAGGCGGCGGGCCGCTAGAGGGGGGTGCTGCCTGCCTGCCGCTAGCGGAGCGCGCGGCGCTGGAC
>NW_028186408.1:281633-292871 GCF_003343005.1 Rhea americana | reverse complement strand
CGCCGGGCGCTGCCGCCGCGCGGGGCCCGGGCGCCGAGCGCCTGCAGCGAGGCGGCCGCGCGGGCTGTTCCACGCTGCCCAAGCCAGGCACCGACAGCAGCCCTGCCCTGCCCTGCCCTGGACAGACCCTGAAAAAACAGTTTTTGTTTGTGCTGAGGACAACTGCCTGCCTCCGTGTTGATTAACATAAACGGCTGTGCAGCTGCTCTGTGGTGCTTTAACCACCATGGCTGTAAGATTTCCAGAGAGGTGTTCGTGGTATTTGGTCTGCAGAGAGGAGGTGAGGGGACAGGAGCACACACCGGCGAGGATTAGGCTGGGGGTCTGGGGAGCGTTCAAGAGAAGCTGGGCATGGGGCTGGGACAATCACATGAACCTCATGTAACTGACTGTCTCAACACAGCTTCGTGGAGTTTGTGTGGATGGTAACATTGAAATTTCTCAGTTTGATCCTTTTCTTTTGTTTCCTGGACCTTTCTTTCTCRTGTTCTCTCCTTTATTGACAGCCCTTACAGTCCTAAGTAGTCTGTCCTAACACAAAACCATAAAAAGAAGACAGTTTSCTGTATTTTAAGAGAGGTGAAACTTACACGGGTGGGCAAGGTCCTCTGTGATCGCTCGGGGAAAGGACTGACCGTTTTCCTTCCACCGCTTTTGGAGACTTGGAGAGCTACATGGTTGGGCTGTGAGAGGAAGAGCTTCCTACTCCAGCGTGTTTTATTGAGAAGGGGCGCTTAAAAAAACTTTCCACGCTGTGATTCAGGAAATGACACTGTCGTGCTGGAATTTACAATGAAGCTGTGAATGTAGCTGGAGCCGTAGGTTTCACCGTGAGAAGGCCCCTTTGGCTGGCTGTATTCAGCCTAATGAGAGGGCTAGGATCTCCTTGGAAAGCGTGTTTCCATGTGGCCCTCTCCCTCCATTTGGCTGTCGCTTTAAGCAAGGCCCTGCGTGCCGCTTCCCGTCGGCCGGCGTGCCTCGCCTGGCTGCGCTGCGCGGAGGACGCGCTGCCCTACTGAGACGGGTCCCGAGCCCCTGCACAATGGCGCTTTGTGTGAGCACAACAGTGAAGTCACAGTTTCCCAGGCTTTTTCTTTCTTCCTCTCGCTGCCCTCTCCCCCTCTCCTGCCCGGAGATGCCTAGCAATGAGGGGAGCGGCCGCGGTGGCAGAGCCACGAACAAAAGAGAGCAGGGACTCGGGGCTCCCCGGGCTGCGCGGTGCTCCGCTCCCCGAGCGCCCGCGTCCAGCCGCGGGCTCTTGCAGGAACTTGTCTCAAATGCAACAGGACTGAGTAATTTCAGTGAGAAATGCAAACCGCGGTGAAAGCAGGGCTCCAGGGATGACTTGAAAAACTTCAGACGTGCCTGGCTGCTATAAACCTCAGGACAGAGGTTGAAAACACGTGGCCGAGTGACGTAACGCATTAGGGTCTGCTGCTTGGAGATGCTGAGCGTTTCTGCAACATGCTGGGCACTCCACAGCTTGGCAGCTTGCTGGTTTAGGCCTCTGACTCCAAGTGCCAGCCATCCCCACGGTGTCAGGGTTGTCAGTCTGCAGCACTGCTCAGGGCGGCTCAAGAACATGGAGTGAGGAGCAGTGCAGTGAAACTAAAAACCAGAAAATGTGTGCTGCATCCCTGCAGCAAGTCTGTGGGCTTTGTTCTGCTATATAATAGTCTYGTGAATGAAGGAGTGGAAGCTCGGTTAACACAGGCTCTGCAGCTGTGATGCCTGGTCGGTTAATACAGGCACAATGGTAGTGATACCTCGCACAAAGCTTTTCATCAATAGACGTGAAGGTTCTCCACAGAAGACAGCAGAATTGTTAAGCCCGTTTGCACATGAGGAAACAAGGGTATTCCCAAGATCTCGGTGGCCCAGATTAGATCCAAGTGCGCCCTGTCCACTGTCACACACTCCTCCCTGTGCCCCTCGTTACTGTCAGAAAGCCAGAGCTGCTGCTGGAAATGCCTGGCCCTGGTGAGGCACAGGCTAGTGACGGAGCACATCTTTATCAGCTCTTACTTCTGTTTGTTGTTGGCAATAAAATTAAGCATCATGTAAATTAAATGTACAGTGTAACACCTAGGGGTGGTTAATTTTGTTGCATACAATGGGAATGTGTACAGTGACCGTCAAAACCAGATCCTAAGCGTATTGGTGCATCTGGCCCAAGGGGGAGGTAGTGGAGGGGCAGTTTCGCAGCTGCATAGCAGATTGCAGAGATGGATGTACCTGTTTGCCAGTTCACAGCGTGCCCCCTTATTTGTGCAAAGCTCTGGGCTGGCTTCAGTACATACAAGACTCAAGTAGGGTCCCGGCTTTGTCTGTGTTTTGTTTATAATTTATCCATCCCATAGTATTTAAAAATATGATGAATAAGTTTCATTGTCATCTTTTTACAGTGGAGAAACTGAGACCAGGTGTGAGAGTGATAGTCTGTSTGAGAGTCTGGAGCAGGTTGCCCAGAGAGGTTGTGGATTCTCCTTCTCTGGATGCAGCCCTATGCAACATGGTCTACAGGACCCCGCTTGAGCAGGGGGGTTGGACKAGATGATCTTCAGAGGTTCCTTCCAACCTCAACAATGGTTCTATGATCCTATGATTCTGTGATCTAAATTAAATGCAGACAATGAGTAGCAGTGACCCAGATGTCAGAAAAACAGGTTAGTGCCCAACAATCACTGACATGCTAGAGCATTTCTTTGATTTCAGTTGGACTCCAATTCATACAGTTTTGAAAGGTTTGCTGTATGGAATTAGCACAGAAAATATTGTCTGCTTTCCCGTGTCCTATCTTCTTGAGCTACTGTGCTGTCTGTATCATCTGGAAAGAAAGTGGTAGGAAATGCTRCTTTTTATTTATAGGATGCATAGTCACAAGCAGTCCTAATTTGCGAGGTGTAGAGCCACCAGTGATATAAATGGATCAAGAAATAGCTGCATCTTGCATGTGACAAAAATGGGCYTCATCGTACAAAAGAAAATTGCTATCATATAACCTACAGATGGGAGTTGAAAACATACAGTTCTTTATATGATAGGCTTAATATCTGCAGGATCTGGCCTCATATCTGTAGTCATTGATATTGCTAGATCTGATTGATTGTTCATAAACAGTAATTCAGGGATGATAAAAAGACATTGTTAAAAGCGCAGCGAGCTCCTCCTCTACTGCAAGTTCTTTTTTTGGTCTGTTGCTACAGCAACTCTGTACTAAGAACAAAGATGACAGCAAGATATTAAATTCTGCACAACTCAATTGCCTCTTGATTTGCCTTCTTTTTTTCCCTTCAGTAACTGAATCCTACTCCACTAATTGTGTTAGAGTTTAGATAGAAATCATACCTTTCTGTGGCAAGAATTCCTGTATTGCTTTTTCCTTTATCTCCTTAGAACCTAATTAAATTGTATTAAAATATTAAATCCAGTGGGTGATTATGAACTTTGGATTTCTTGAATTTATTTTTTCTAAATGTTGAAATAGTGTATTTTAAGCCACAATTGGTATTTTGTACCAAAATCCCCAAAGCCTTAATATTCTTTAAAAAAGAAACAAACAGTTTTTGGCAAGTTAGTTTTTAGCAAAGTTCAGTTCATGCTAATGGCATAAATCAAAAATGTATAATTAAAATTACTGTAACAGAGGTCACTTGAATTTATGAATGTTAAATTTTTTTTTAAGGAGTAACAAATGTTTTTAAATGAATTTTGGTTCCATTTTYCCCCCCACAATCTTGAATTGTTGTAGCGTGGGCCACTAGCACRCTATATATCTGTATCTCTGGCTTCACTGGTGCACATGCAAGAGTAGATTTTCAGTAGATTACAGTTTGAGAAATGACTCAAACAGTCTTTGATGGAACTGTCATCTTCATAGTCCCAAAACTTGACTGTCAGAGGCAAAGGACTTCTACCTGGAGATAGTTGAAGTTGAACCTTTGGAGCAAGCATACTCTGTCACCTGTGTGTGCATCTCGCAAAGGACTCTTCCCAGGCCAGGGTTAATAGTGTGCTCTTCACTGTGGCAAATGGGTGCAAAGAAAGAAAAGGATGAGACAAAATTTACAGTGCTACCAAAATTCTGTTGGATTCCTGGGAGCTGGTAACCGGTAAAGAATAGCAGTACCTGTGCTAGGCAAGTCCAAGTTACAGTGGTTTGTACCCAAGCCTTGGGCACCGCGGGAGGCCAGGCTAGCACGCAGGACATCTGTGCCGTGCGGGTGGGCGAGCGGATGGCTCCAGCCAGCGCAGGAGCACGCCGAGGGGCGACCTGTTCCTCCTTGGAAAGCAGGGGGCAGGAAATCCTCACTCCTCCGGGGTGAGAGAAAAGGGGAAAATGGAGACAGTGACATAAGGAGGGAGGAGTCTGATTGTAGCATATCAAATACATTTAGCTTTCCTCTGAAATAGTTGGAATACAAATAACAGTACAGGCTTGTCAGCTTCAGATTCAGCACGGTTTGTATAGGAGTGAYGAGCCCAGGCAGAAGTCTCTGTCACTGCGGTTTCAGTACGAGATTGTATTTAAGGAAGAAGAGCAGCAGAAGGAACTAGAAACAAGGTTCCTATCTGTTTTCTCTGAAAGGTATTGTGCAAAAACATGTGGTAGTAGAGTTAAGTGGTTCAGGGCAAARGACTCCAACCTGTCCTATGGATAGGACTTAAGTAGCTACTTGGATTTCAGATGCACACCTTGAATATTAATATGCAAATAATAGTGTTATACAGATGATGTGTCCTTCCTAAAAAGCCTGGGAAAAAAAGACCTGCTCCTCTTTTTAAGGTAGAGCTGTAAATATTCCACCCAGTGAGGAAGGATGTAGATTGTTTTGAAAGTTTCCATGCTAAAGAGGCAGATCTTCAGTCACCCTTCATTATTCACCTGACTCCTCTGTACTCAATGCAATCAAAATTTGCACTGGTGTATCCATTTCTTTGACAAATAAACTATGCAGGCACAAACAGAATCTGCAGATCACAGCACAGGAATGAAAGTGTACCTTTGATCGTATGGCCTTTTAATCTCCCTGAGGAAATAAGATGTAACAGATCTTTAACAGGAAGCTGTTAGCAAGAGACATTTCACAATTGCTTAAGCAACATGCAGGGCAACATTGGCCTGGTATAGTTACGCCAAATTCTGAATAAATTGTAACCCAAATGCCGTTTACAGAATTATAGCTACTGGAAAGAATTGTAATTGCTAAGATGTTTACCAAATGCATTATGTTTTTAGTATAAGGTAAAAATTCTCCCTTACTTGTAGTGACTTTAATTATTGGCCAATGTGATGCTAAATTCTACCATTGCTCTAAAAAGGTGTGAAAATGATACCAGTGAAAAGGAAAGGTACTCAGAGGGACTCATATTTTTAAAGCTCTGTTTCTCTTCTCTGATTGCTAGTGTTTTCAGAGATACTACTCTCATTTTTTTGAAGCTATTATTCTACTTATGGTTGAGCTGTTGGAAATGCAAAGGAAAAAAATAACTTCTGGAATGCTTTACCTGAAGAACACTACATTGGCTCCCAAACTGCATCCTCTTAAGCAAACTGTGAGGCAAAGAAGCCTTTCCAAAGAGTTCCCAGTGAGAACAGGCTTTTTGCCAGTGGACATTAGTGAAGGTAGAACTGGAGAAGAGATGGTGGAACCTGCTTATAGCAAGCTTGTTGTTGTAGAAATCTTGTTTAGTATTGTCTTTAGCAGATCACTTTCCAAAAGATTCCCGACATTGCTAATGTGTTGGCTCAAGGCTGTCCTCCTAGGACCCGTGGAGAACTGTAGCACAAACAGACTTTGACTCTACCACCAGCTTCACTGCTCTGCCTAGTGCTGAACATTGCTCCAGGACAGCTAAAGGTCAGCTCATTTCACCCTCCTAGAACTGTGTGGACAAACTGCTTAGTGTAAGGAAAGCTGTAGACACAAGTGATAGCAATTGGCTAATTTGCTTCTGGTTCCCTTTTTCCCCCTTAAAATGGCAGCTTTTCTTTAATTACTGCTCCCTGGGGGCTGTGCTCTCCCCTGCTGTTTGAAGCGTGGTCCACYGCCAGTGATTGGAGTGCAGCAGTTACCATCGCTCAGGCAGGTTCTGAGTATTGTGCTGCTTGTTGTGGGATTGCTGGGAAAGGCTGTTTCCAGTTTCCTGGTAGGAACGGGAAAGAGAAGTTATGTCCAGGCTCAGAGTTTTAGCCGGTGGTGTGAATTTGAAGTGTAGTAGCCAGATTATTGCRATCCTGCTGCAGTTGTAATATGAAGCATAAGGAGAAAGGGGGCTGCCTTTTTTTTTAGATTTGCTCCCTAGTTTGTTCTTCCAGCTCTACATCCCCAGAGACTGGAGTGAGTGCGAGAAACTGTATCAGTACAATGCTAGCGAAATCCAACACACTTTTCATCTGAGTCTCTCAAATGGCTCAAGAATGTCTTAAGCCTGGCAACCTCCCAGTTTTCACATAGAGAACTAAAGCCATAAAGAAATAAAGAGTTTGTCTGAATTTTACTTAAGCCTGTAGTTATTTTGGGCATGAAGATAGGATACATGATATAGCTATATAAGTGTCAGGTTGCAAAGGCACTTCACTGCACACACAAAGAAAAAAGGGCACAGAAAGAACTAGTTCTTTTACTTGTTAAGGCAACTAGATAACAGAATTTGGCTGGCAGAAAAGAATATGCAATTTTCACAAAACACTGTAAACAACTGCCATATTACATATGTCCAACTGTTTTTTTTTTTTTTTTTTTACATTGGGAAATGTATATGTGAAAGGCTTTTCCCAGCAGTTCAGCTCCGYTGGGCCCTGCAAATATGCCCAGGGTGGACATGCCATTAGGACTGGGTTCTTATTCCCTTGTCCGTACTTGGTGGATTTTACTCCAGATGGTCCCACGGAAGCTGAGGGCTCTCTCGCGGGAGCAGCAGAATCCGAGTCTGGCTGCTCTCAGCAGTTTGCTGCAGGGCACAGGACCCCCCAGCTCTGTTAAACCAAGGTGTGGTGTTGCGAGGTCTCCGTTTCAAAGGTCTCGCGAAGGGAGGAAGCGCAGGAAGATTTGGGCTCACGTGGTGTGAACCGCCTTGCTCTGGCACAGAAAACTGGCAGCAATGCTACAGCTGTTGGAGTTTGCTTAAGGAAGTGAAGGGTTTTAGCGAGTCGCTCAGTGTCGGTGTCTGTTGGGGCTGTGCATGCCCACGCGGCCTGTCCCTGAGCCCGGCCGTTCACAGGCTCGGCGCTGCCCGAGCTGCTGCGAGGGCAGGGGCTGCCGGGCCCAGAGCGAGCGTGCGTGGGTCTCCGTGGAAGCAGCGTTTGCATGCCCTTCTAGGGCAACTGCGTGAGTGTGAAGTGTTTCATGAAACACAGTCTGAAGCTGGAAACAAAGAGTGCAAGACAGCTTCTGCCTAAAGATTTTTCCTTAATTTAGGAATTGCTTTAAGCAAACATTACCTCTGCTTCCTGAGCACACACAAGGCTACTGCCCTGGAAATAATCTGCATTAGCCTTACTGGAGTGACCACGTTGCCATAGTTACTGTTGATTTCTCTGTACCTCAAGCTTGAAGTATTTATTATGATTAAATCCCTTCCCATGCTTCATTTAAAAATTCTGTGTTGAAAGTGTCACAAAGCAAATTATAATGAAATCCTTCCTTTAAAAACCTTTTTTTTTTTTTTTTTTAAGGTAGAAATTCCACAAATGATCTTAGACTCTGATATTTAGTAAAGATCATTAATTTGTGACGGGATTATTTTTCTTCAGACATTGCTGCTTCTTTATTTTTAGTGATACCTGAATAGCAGAAAATCTTGACATGATACTATTATGTAATTTCATGTGTGTTTTTTTCTCTTACCATTATAGCACAGACTATTTTGATCAAAGATGTTTAACATCCTCAGGTAATAAACTTTGACCTCAGAGAGACCCATGCATGTTTGAACTAATATCTGGCAGGCAAATCAAAACCTGTCCTGTGACACTGCTTGTTATCAGAAGATTTTGGTACTTACTCTCCTAATATCTTTGAATATTAAAAGGAAAAGTAACTGCTACTGGGATTAACCTATTTTTAAAATGGCCCTTGCTTCTCCCTTTTCTGTTTTTTAGAGGAGAGACAGTTAACCCTTTTTGCCTGTAAATACAGTTTTCCTAAGAATGATTGACTGATTGATATGAATTCTCCCCCGTAAAGGATCCAGTCACTTGTGCTCTCAGATACTTGTCAAGTATCATTCTCTTTCATCTGGCAGCTGTGTACATCAGTAATGATGCAGCAAGAAAAAAGGTTCAGGTTTGATTACCAGTCGTCTAGGAACAGATATACAAAAACCTAYGACTGGAGTTTTGGGGCAGAGATCTGGGAAAGAATGTGGCTGTTCTGTGGAGAAAGCATAATACAGCAGTTTATTTCTGTGAAGTGATTATGCACACAGTTGTGTGCAGAGGCGGTGTGATATGAAGATCCTGGTAGCCTCATCTCTGAATGAGCAGGCCGGGAACTGCACGCAGAGCAGTCCACCAATGAGTTAGGTCATCCCACGTGCGAGTAAACTCCTATCATATCACTCCATTATCAGTTAAGATATATGAAGGGAGGGTGTCCAGGGGACGGGGACAAACTCTTCTCAGTTGTCCCATGTGACAGGACAAGAGGCAATGGGCAGAAATTGGACCTCAGGAAGTTCTGCCTGAGCGTGAGGGGGAATTTCTTCACTGTGAGAGTGAYRGAGCACTGGAGCAGGTTGCCCAGAGAGGTGGTGGAGTCTCCTTCTCTGGAGATCTTCAAGGCCCGCCTGGATGCAACCCTGTCTACCATGCTGTAGGTGACCCTGCTGAGCAGGGAGGTTGGACTAGATGATTTCCAGAGGTCCCTTCCAACCTTACCGATTCTATGATTCTATGATATATATCACTCATCCAACTGAAAAAGACCCCAAACAAACCCTATTTTAACATGTGTTAGAGCATTCCTAATTTGTTCTTTTTTCTAGAACTATTTATGTTATTTCTCTGCCAGACTCCACTGGCAGTAAGGACCCAAGCATACCAGTCTTTGTTACAAAAGAAGACAGAAATGGAAATCTCTATATTTGAAAAGCATCTAATTGTTATGCAATATTATGTAGYTTTCCTTCCTCTGGGAAGTTATCAACCATTGTTGTGTACAACAGATCTTCCTTYGCTTCCTAAGGGCACTTTGTCTAGAGTCTTCATATCCCTGGAAGGGGGATTCGTTGGCACCCCCCAGTCTCCTTTGGCACCCCCTTTCCAGCCCCACTCCAAGCATSGCTCCGGGCTTTCTGTTTTTTCCACAACCCTAAGCCTGGGCAGACTCACACGAGGCACCTCAGGCTTCCCTGGCAGATAATGCAGCAGTGTTGTGCACGGAAAGTCAGGTTTCCGCTTGTGCTCGGGTAACATCAAAGCCAGCCGCTTGTGCTGGTGCGTGAGGGGGCTGGACGGGGGCAAGAGGGGTTTCCGTCCCCGCACGTCCGGCTGTGCTCGCCTGGCGCGGGGAGCGTGKTCAGGCGGGTCGTGGGCTGACCCGCGTGCAGATCTCGTGTAGTCTGAACTACAGCAGACTGCTGCAGGGCTGCCACTTGGCTGGCAAAATGGTTGTTATTACTCTGCTTTCTCACTRCAGTAGTTTGCCAAAAACTGAGTTTTTATGTAGAACAAGATTTACTCCCTAATTTGTGCTTTTGAAGCAGAAGGTAATGCTTAGTCTGAATCATGCAGTGGAGCAGTGTATTAATGGAGAGGGCTCTGCTGTTTCTCTGTAACAGATGGAGGTTTATCCTCGGAACTTTTTGTTTGATAGGTGATTTGTTTTGGTCAGTAAAATGCTCGAGACACTCCCATTTTTCCTTTCTTCAATTACAATATCTTAGTATTTTTTCCTCTTCATATCTGCATCTTAACACTTTGCAATCAGCTCTTAACTCTGCTTATCCTTCTCTTCAGGTCCCTTTCCCCTCTGATTTTATGGACAGAATCCCTTAAGGAAAAAAGAAAAAGAAGAAGCTTTCTCTGCTCCCATTTTGTACAAGCTTGTGTTATCCTAGCTTCATTTATCACAATCGCTATGAACTTACTAGATCTCTGACCTCTCTTCCATTTCCCTCATGTCAGCTGTTACATCACCCATCGAAAGTCCCTCACCTGACCTGAGCAAAATGCTGGGTAAGTTCCTCTTCCAGCCATGTCTCTGCACACAGCATTTTGACTCATCTGGCTTCTGCATCTTCCATAGCTCTGAGTCCATCCTATTAAATGATAATGTGTCTTACTGCCAGTTGGCTTATTTTTTCCCTCTCCCTTCTGTTCAAGGCTGTGAAACTGCTCAAACCAAGCTAAATTTTGTGTCAAACCAAGCTCAATTTTATGTCAAAATGTCCTTGTGACACATGTCAGGGATGTCAATGAGTAACGCAAATCAAACAGAGAGGCAGGGCCAACCTGCTCCCTGCACTGCTGATGGTTTACAGCCAACGGAGGGACCATTTAGAGCAGGCGCAACTTCCTGGTGTCCCCATCCCAAAYTGACAGCTGTTTGCCCCGTTTGCTTTCATCTCAGTTCAGTGATTGCTGAGATGTCCTYCTAGACATCTCAGCTGTCCTTAGGACTTCACTGGTGTTTTCCAAATCCCCCCTCACCTTTCTTGCCAGGACAAGGGTGTTGGTCCTAGCACCTGAGTCTCTTGTGTGTCCTTTCAAGCTTTCCCCAGGATTATTCACAGCCTCCTCCTTGTTTCACTTATTTCCTCCTGGCTCTGCTGTGCTGTCAGCACCCTGCTTTCCCCTTTTCAGCGCCTTCATTCTCTTCCTTCCCCCGCTCTTGCCTTCCTCAGTTCCTCTGGGCCTGGCTCCGTCCGGCTGCTCCTCTGCTTGCCCCCGTGCCCGTGGCTGTCCTGCGCCCCRCTTCTGCAGCTCTCCCGCTTGCCTTTGCCGGCGCTGATCCTGGGGCCTCGCCGCCCGCGGCTCTGGGAGCCTGCCGCCGCCGCCGCACAGCGAACCCGGCGAGCGCGTCCCACCGAGGCGTCTCCTCCTGTCCGAGACGCTGCTTCTGCTCGGAGCAGCACAGCATGCCGCTGCACCCGCGCCGCGCGCTGCCTTTCCTCGCCTTCTGCGTCGGCCGGCCAGGCTCACCCGTGCTCGCAGCCGCCTGCGCCAGCGCGCCTTCCACCGCGGCCCCTCGGCTCTGCCTCTCCGCGCGCCCGGGCGCCCGGCGGCCTTTGCTC
>NW_028186408.1:215950-278450 GCF_003343005.1 Rhea americana | reverse complement strand
TGTTTATGACTGTTTGGAAATACTCATTTGCCACGATCATTCTTGGCCTGATGTCTACAGCCTCATGGTTTCCATATGTTAGATCATTAATGTTGGAGTTGTTTTGCAAGGGCAGTTTATTCCAAGACAGCTATCACGTTTTAGGCCACTTTTCTGGACAGCAGTAATGCAGTTTGCTGGCAGAACTGTGATAACTCTCCTGGTACTGTTCCTTGCCTAGTTATATCTCGAGAAATACCCATTTTCTGGTTTAGGGTACCAGGTCTGTRTTTTAACCTGAATAAAGGTTGCTTTAGATCTGGCTGGAGGCTGCCAGTCCTGAAAGGGAAGGAGGCTGTTAAGGAGAGCACCCAAGGGAGCTGGAGAGCAAAGCTGTGAGGCTCGGTGGGGAGGAGCCGAGGCAGAGGGGTGRGCCGCCCCTGCCACGCTCGGATTTTACGGTGGTTTGGCTCCGCTGGGCTCGGTGGAGTTCGCTACGCCTGAAGCTGGGACAAGCTGGGCAAGGCCAGACCCCGGATCGCGCGTGGCTGTGGACAGCTCCGTGCCCTCCTCCGTGCCCTCCGAGGCTCGGGGCACCGTGTCGCTGGAGACGTTCCCAGGTCCGCTGYAGGTGGACTGAGCTCTACTGAAAACGCAGCGCGTCTCGCGCTAGCCTCTGCTCAGCGGACGGGCCGTGGTGTTCGCGGGCGTTCGCCTTGACAGCCGTGGCCTCGTGCTGTCACCTCCCTGCAGGGATCGGCAGTTCTGCCCTTGTCACGTTGCCAAATTATTAGATTGGACATAGAAATCTAACTCCACAGAAGTCAGTGCAGAGTTTTGTTGCAGCCAGTGTTCTCCCRTTAAACAGGCGCAGTGGAAGGCAGCGCACCTGGGCCGAAGTGTTCAGCAGAGTGCCTTTGGCTGGTCGTTACGCGCCCAGGAAGGACGGGCTGCTGGGCGAGCTGTGCAGGAGCAGCGCTGGGTGTCTGCCTCRACAAGGGCATGCTCTCTGATGGCTCGCGTACCTCGCGTGCAAGCGTAACGCAATGGTATGTTGTTGATATCAGCAAAAAGTGACATGTGGAGAAGGCTCGTCATCATCTAAATCTTCTACCGAGGCTGTGATAGCGACCCAAAACACCTAGTTCCACTTCTGCTTCCCTTGYAATATCTAATTTCTTTTGACTTGATCTAGGTGCTTCACGTAGGCTGCCTCATTACCACAGATACCCTTTTTGTTCTCYTTGTGCGTTTAATCATTATTCTATTCTTATCTAAGCCCGTGCTATGCTAGTGAAGAATTTGGATCCCCAAATCTCCAGAGAATGACTAAAACGGAAAAGAAATAGCAAGAGAAGAAAGGGGGAGTGAGGGTAAAAGAGACAAATGGAAACAAAATGTTGGTGCAGAACAGCTGACATACGAAGATGATAAAAGATGAAAATTTGAAGAAGTTATGTCTGGGAGTGGAGGCTGGGGCTGAGTTCTGAATGCAGCACAGCAGAGCATTCCTCCTGATGCAGTCAAGAAAAAACCAGGGAAATCTCACGTGCAATTCCAGGTAATACATCAACATGATAGAAGTGAAGGTTATTTGCAGTGGAGGCTTGTTTAAAATTCTGCCCCCTGCCATTTYTGTTGAATTGTTAGCACGGAGAGAATGAGGGCTGACAGGTACTGCATCGGTTTCTGGAAGAGGAAATTCCTGAGACACGTGATGCTGTGTTAAGTGATAACCTCCTCATTCAGTGTGTCTGGTCCAGAATAAACAGGACCAAGATTCTGCCTCTTGATCCCTCATCAGCAGGGGGGCAACTAAACTAAAAAAAGGCAAGTCTATAGGGTTGAAGAAACCATCACTTCATTGCATCTGATATAAAAACTGAAAACCACTTATTTCCACAACAAGTGTGTGATTTCTGATGGATCCCAGTTTAATGGATACATCTTCTAATATAGTAGCTGTTTCAGTGATTTGTATGCAAAAAACAAAAGTTGCATGTATCTGGGAAAGGAAAGAGGGGTCAGTATGAAAATACCGAAAGTACCTTGATGGGACAGACATGGACATTATTCTGAGATAATTAATCCCGGGAGAGCTAAGAGAAGTGAAGTGAGAATATTTACCAGAAAAAGTAACCTCATGCTTACCAAGAAAGAAGAGCGACAAGAGGAAGAAAGTGAAATATAACAGGAACTTTAGAGTTTAAACTCAACCCAAAACTACGCACTTCTGTTATTGAAGTTACTGGAGAATTTTCTGCAGGATCCAGTGCAGACTGYGGTGTGCAGACAGCTGAAGAAGAACTGAAAATGCAAGGGTGTAGGGGAGGGCTGTAGCGACGGTGTCAGCGAACTGAAAAGATGCCAGAGAAGTTTAGAAGCGGTCACAGTGCTGGCTGGCTCCTCTGCAAGGGCGGTTGGAAAGGCCTGCGGGGTCAGCCAGGGTGTGCAGGGTGTCTGCAGCACCGTAACCACCCAGCAGTGCCTGAAGTGCGCAAAAACCAACGTCACGCAAGCATCACCAGCAGAATCTGAGAGCCAGCTAAGGGATAATGGGGCAAAAAAAAAAAAAAAAAGTGTTAGACTAATTATTAGGAAAGTTTTGCTAAAAACCTGCTTGCTTAGRCTACTGGGAAGTAGAGCAAAGGCCCCGGGTGCTTGGGAGAGCRTGTCAGTGACGGGAGCGCGGGAGCTGAGCCCTGCCGCTGACCTTGCATGCCCTGGGCACTTCAGTGCTGGTGAAAATTGATGTGTTCTCGGTTTGCGTGGGGAGTACGATTGACGGAAGGTGAATTAACTAGTGAATAATCTCCATGCACAGGGGTGATTTATCAGCCCTCCCTGGAGAACTGTGTCTGCTTTGCTCATGGTGGGAAGGACTCATCCTGGACACGTTCTGAGAAGATAAAGGGTGTGTGCAGGGTGTGTGTGTGTGTGTACGCACGATGTGTGTGTGCACGTGATGCTCGCATAGTGTGGTTGCTGCCTTGGAGGGGACTCCACGGGGTATCGGTGGGAGGAGGACTGGGAGGGAGCTGATAGCGCGGGATACTGTTASGTGGTGGTGATGGTATGGTGCCCGAGGCTTTGGACTGCTGCCTCTTCATTTTTGAGAGTGAAAATGTCTAATCATTGCTGTCTGTGTGGCTGCTGCAGGCTGTCTGTCCTTCCAGCTAGCTATCTGCAGGGTTTGCCCTCTGTCTGTTTACGAGGACCTTTCTGCTTCCCCTCTCTTGAATGCGTTTGCTGCTGACAGGCAYGTTCCCGTGGCGTGGTCTCTCCCGTCAGTTACCGTGTCACCGGTCCTTGCTTTCCCTTCTGCTGCTGGTCTGCATCCTTCTTCAGCTGTCAGAGGATGAGRGCGCTGGCCCCAGGACTGGCAACAGATGCTTGCTTGATGGCACCAAAAATATTAAGAGTACATTTTAGAACACAGTTTTTCTTTTTGTCTTTCTTAGATTAGCAGATAGGAGTGGTAGCATTAAAAAAAAATGCCAATAGAGATGTAGTCACATATTTACAACTGCTACATTAGAGCTACATGTAGTGTACAGTAGATCCTTGGATGCACCATTTAAAGCCAGTGTTTTCAGATRTACAATCTTAATTGGTATTTGGCCAGAAAGATAAATAAATCTTATCTTCCTCATTACTGTCAAATGCATGATTTGTTGTTTTAAGCAGAGCAAAACTAGCCAGTTCTAATTATGTAGATGCAACTGYTTGTGAGCATTATAAATCTTGGAGAAAATTTGGCATCCTGTTGRCTGGCTGCTTAACTTCATATAGCTTCTTGAAGCTTTTGTTAACTCTGGCAAAATTCAGGTTGTTGCATGATTCTTTTAGTTACTGTGGGCATGAAGACTGCTGTGAGTTAAAAGCATCCTGTTCCATGTAGGGCTGGCAGGTGGAAAGCATCCCTGGTGGAAAGCATCCCTGGTGGAAAGCATCCCTGGTGGAAAGCATCCCTGGTGAGGCGGTGGACAGAAGTCTTTTGCTGGTGCGGCTGGCTGCATAGCGTTAAAGACGTGATGCCTTACAATTTAAGGACTCTCAGTTGCAGTATGAATTGGGAGTAAAACTAGAGTTTTGATGGCTTTACTATTTACCGTTTTCATAGGAGATTAGGTTATTTTATCAGTTTTGTCARTTTCATTTTACTTTTTTTATTATAAGAGCTGCATCCTTTCTTATACATCTACTCCTGTTTCCTGCCTATTACTCTCTCCTTGCTTTTCCCAGGAAATCTTAGGAATATTTCCATACCAAATTATTTTCTGGGATTAGTGCTTTTTCAGAAATAAAGCTCGATTGACACTTGGAGGCATCCAGCCTTGAAACTTGACAGACTATTTAATAAAATGATCCTGTGTGAAGGAGAGGAAAGTTTACCCGTGTGGGTAGGCCGATAGGTAATTGCTAAATATTTATCACAGAAACAGATATAAAATTTCCATTGGCTTAATTGTTTTATAAAATCTGGGRAAGTGAGATCTGAGGGCCAGCTGGTGCGCTTTGGCGCAGCTCCCTGGACCTCGGTGGAGCCTTGCTGATGGAATCGTCTGCAGATAGCRGGATAGCAGATCTTAATGAATCTGATCTAGTTTCTAATGTTTGACTTCAGAATAAACACTCAACGTTGYTTGCCATTTAGCTGATTCCTGTATAGACTTTTTTTTGTTGTTGTTGTTACTTGCCATTTATTCTCCATGTTTGTATGTTYTCTTACTGAGGTCTGATAGCACAGTCCTGACAGATGTATTTTACTGAAAGACCTACGCTCAGGGACTGGGAGGGCCATGTGTGGAGAAGAGCAAAAAGAGAAGGACATAYAAAGATTAATTGATACTCTCTAATGGAAACAAATTGAATCCATCAGAGATGTTTCCTGTTAAGCTAACATCCAGAGCACTTCTGCAGAGAGGCCAGGGCAGTTCAACTAAATCAGCAGATCCTTGGAAGCAGCTGACCATCCGCAGCCACGTAYGGGCTGGTGGGATGGAGCTTCCTAGGTGATCAGAGAAATGCCTTAGGACAGGCTTTATGCAGCCTCAACGGGGAGGAGGAGCTGCTGGCCTAGTAACTGGTTGGAAATGCGGCATATGTGTGTTCTTGGAAGCCTTGTGTCTGGCTGCAAGCCTGTGTGTGACTTCAAAACTCTTGTTGACCAGCCGGGGCAGGGAGCAGTGATGTTCTCCTGCAGCCCCACCTGAGGCATAGCTGTCCTCTGCAGCTGCTGGTTCAGCCTGCAGCACACTACAATACAGACAGTAAAGGTTAAGCTTGCGAAATCACTGTAGCTGAGACTTCTTCTTAAAAGATTGCTAAATCCAAAGAGTCTCTAAGCGTATGGCCTAATTTTAAAAAGCGAGCTGAATGGAGGCCTGAAAGCCCGGGTRCTGGCTTTCTAACAGAATACGGTTTAATCTAAGAAAAAAATGACAACTGACATCATTAAAGCACTTCTTCCTCATAATGTACATATCTTTGATACTTGCTGTTTGAAGGTCTTAAAACACAAACACCAGGGAACGGAAGTGTCTCTTGTGGTGTGAAACAGGAAAACTTTACTTTTGTTTTAAAGATGGAGAAACAGTGACAAATAACAAACCTTCTACAGAACTCATTTCTATCGAGTCCAAGTCCTCAGCTTCTGCTTTTAGGCTGTGCTTCATCTCCCTGCACCTTGTGAYTTATTCATACAGCTCGATTAGACAAGCTCATAGAGTCCACATGCATTTCTCCTCCTTACCGTGGAGTGTGTGKGGGGGAAACTGAAACACTGAATTCAGAGCTGATTATGGCAACCTGGCCAGTCAGAATGGGGCAGGAGCTGCGTTTTACAGAGCTGCATTTTAAACCCTTGGGTTCACATGGAAGCGTCTGTTTGAAGCGGAAGCAAGCAGCTACTCCTCCGGCTGATGACCCGAGGGGGACGTGCACTTTAGATGAAAAGGTTGCAGACTCAGCAGTCTCCCCATGCTTTCTCTCAATGCTCCTTGCCAGTTGAAGCAGAGAGGAACACAGGGTTCCCCTTCCTGTATTTCTCAGCTTATCCACTGCAGATACAAGAGGAACAGTCCTTTTCACAGGTCTAGGAATCAAAAACATCCAGGGTATTTTTTTCCTTCAGGTTAAAGAAGCAAGGTCTTGTACTTACTTGGGTGCATGGTTTAAATCATCACCAGCATTTCTCTTGGTCCTTTAAACTGGAATTTGCTGACTTATCTTTTGTTTGAGATCCCAGAGTTTGTGTTTTTGTGCTCCAGAACTATTACCTGCACAGGGAAATTGCATTTGTTGCTGTCAGGGTYGCAGCAGGTCCTGTTTTTCATTCACAGAGATTTTTAGGGGGAATTAACCTGTATTCTGGCCCAGATGATAAAAATGACTGTTGACAATACCAGGGAAAGCAACAGAGCCTTTCCAGGAAAAGTGCAGCCCTCCTCTGCGCTTTGGTCTTGCGGGGCAAAAAAAACGGACGGTGGTTCTTCCTCTTCCAGCTTGAAGCGTTGCAGATTTTGCGATCAGTCCTGATGAGGTTTGGTAGAAATCCACCAAGCTTTCACTAGCTGGCAGTTCGTGTAAGACCTTCCTGTCGCTTGTGCCGCAGGCACTGGGGGAGGGTTGACCATGAAGTATTGATTGTGGGAGGCTGGTCCCGCGTTGCCGTTCAGGCTCCTGGGGGGCCCGGAGGAGGCCTCTGCTGTGGCCCTTGGGGTGGCGGAGGCCGGAGCGCACAGCACAGCGCACACTGAGTTTGTTCGCTGAACGTTTTTCTCGTCATCCGGCTGCCTCCGCCTGCCTGGTGCGGACGGGAAGGACCGGTGTCAAGCCAGAGGTGTCTCAAAAGGGCTTTGGTCCTGCCGTAGGGCTGTCGGTGATGCCGAGGTCTGGGATCAGATCTCCCTGCCGAATAGCTGTGGTTCAGGTTTTTCTCGTTAAGGTGACTTTTGCTGTTGTCTAGCACATTCTAGAGGAAAAAAAAACAAAACCCTGAATTCAGCTGTGCTGTGGTGAAGAGGTCTCCTTTGGGCTTTGTTCTGCTTTGGAGGCCTGCTTTATATCCTTGAGCTCCTGCCTCTCTAACTGAAGGCCTTGGTGGGAACGAGGAGCGCGCACGCTCAAGGCGCGCTGTCCCGGGCTGAGTCACTGTCTGCCAGCAGGTCCSGGAAGCTCCCCTTACCTCCGCGAGAGCGATGAGCGCGGCCCTGCTCGCGTCGCGGTCGCTGATCGGGATGGCCCGGGCCTCCAGCAGCGGTGTTACCTCTGCGTCTTCAGCAGCTGTGGTCAGAGGTGCCGCATGCCCCTCACGGGAGGGCAACGGACCGGCAGCCGGTTGTCCTCAGGGAAGATGTCTGACAGCAGAAGCTGCTGCTCCTGGTTGCTTGCGAGAGCTGAAGCTCTGCAGCCTGCAACGCTGAGGCCTTTACTTAGAGCTGATGGCTATTTCAATAAGAAAAAAGGATATTTTGACCTTTGTAAATCTAGCCGTTTTCTTGTTCAATAGCTATTGGGTGTTTTAGTGCAGTGGGCGCTRTTTATCAGTCTATCCATCTTCCTAGCAATAGTAAAACCCTCTGACAACATTTATTCATGGCCTATAGYGAGTCCTGGTTCCACATGAAGAATTTTAGGGGCTGTAAGAGTCCAACTGCAAATATGCTTCATGTGCTTAACTGATATTTATAAGCTCCTGGAAGGTATAKTATTTTAAGTTCTGTGTGCACTGTTTCAGCATCTGTCAGGAGCAGGATTTACTCTCCCATTCTGCTGGTCCACTGAAGGTGGCAACCTCCCTCCCCCACGCGCTGTTAATTTTTCTTTTTTCTTTCCTTGCCTGCATTTGGCTTTGTTTCAAGAGCTGTTTGTCAAGCTACCACCCGCAGCAGCAGCAGCAATCACCTTCTGAAATGCATTTACAGAGCTTTAGAGGCATTTATACTCCTGACATGTGGCCACTGACTGAGAGCTGAAATAAGCAGCGCATGGCTTCAGTTCAGGGCTGGAGAAAGCAGTCATTGCATGTGCATTCATGTTGCCTGTTGCCAGTCTCTTGCAAACATGGCATAAAATAATTTCCCCTTTCTTACAACCTCGATGGCTGTTTAATCCTGAATTTTGATTTAGTCCCAGAAGGCTTCTGCTGAGCTGCCAGCACATCTTCCTGTATAAAACCTGAGTATTCTTACCAGTAGCTGTTGCGTTGTGTTCACCCCACCTCTGTCTGTCTTACTGGTACCTGTCATAGCAGCAAGGAAGGAYGCAGAAACGAGCAAACAGGGTCAGCCTGCGCAGGAACGACGGTAATAGCGGTTTATACCTGTCGATGACCTCCCTACGTTTCCAGTCTTTACCCCAGGACTCCTGCTTTGCACCTGCGGTTGTTGGATATAGTTTAACTGTTCGTGTCTCCAAGGACCTGATTTGCAAAGCGGTCTCTGAAAAACTGGCTCCGGATGGCTTACTCTGGTGTCCCCCTTCTCGCCCTGAAAGGCAGCCGCGGTGGCTGGGGAAGAGGCGGCTGAGCAGCGCGTTGCCGCGCACGGCTTTAGGAGAGCACGTGCGGAAGAGTGTCCGGCGAGCACTGCTGGAGGAGTTTGCGTGGTCGGAGTGTCCTTTGCCCTGCTCGAGGGGGGTCAGCGTGGTGTCACGGCTCGTGTGTTTCCCGGAGCCGCAGTGCCGTGGSATCCTTAGCGACTGCGAGTGGTCAGCAGCTGGGTTCTAGGGTCCGCGTGAGAAACGGCACCGTCAACAGCGCAGCAGCCCGCGCGTGCCGTGCCGGGAATAGACGGGCTCTTGTTTATCCCGGCCTCATCGGTGAGGAGGCGGCTGCTGGGATCCGTTCCACGGCAGGGACTGAGATGTTTTAAATCATCCRGTTTGGATTAAATCATCCCCTTTGTTTTAAAAACAAAGCTGTGTAAAAAGAGAGAGTGGTGAAATTCAGTGCTGTAATTGCTGTTGGTGTCCTTGTATTTTCTGGGCCCTCRAATTCAGCTGCAGACGTAGCGTGGTCCGGGATGGGAGCAGGAGCAGCAGCGCCTCTGAGCTGGCCGCGTGTGCGGGGGGTGGTACGCGAGTGTTGGTTTGGATATCGCGTTGGTGTGGCGTGTCCGCCGGTACTTACGYGCACCCAGCAGCTGGGATACCCCTGGCAGGGAAGCCTGAAACTGGGAGAAAGACTGTGACTGTGACAGATTCCCTTGCTTGTGCATCTCTTGCTGTATAACTGTTTTAAAATGATGTACCTCCTTGGATGATGGATGTTAATGACGGAGCTGTTTCTGCTGACTGTCCTGGTGCACTCCTTTTGTGTCTGCTGAAGCTGGGGTGGCATTTGAGGGAGGTTCTCTGTGAAGACATTTGGACCGGCAGGCTGTTAGTCTGGGGGTTGGAGAGCCTGAGAAAACTACAGACCCTCCCTGTGTCCAGCAGTCTCAGAAAGGAATTTGCATCTGAGCCCACTGCGCTTCTTTCCTCTGGCACTGAGGAACAGCTTTGAAGAAAAGAGGGTTCTTCCTTTCCACTTTCGCCTAGGTCTTTGGGAGGAACAGGCACGTACGTCACAAGGGATTGCAATCACTAACGCATCTTGTTTTGCAAAATAGCTCTGTAAAACAGCGCTCTGTCTTGTAGCACGGCAGGTGYGCAGGAAAGCTCGGTGAGGTCTGTCTTCTGTTAGAATAACTAACCATAGCTGATTTTCATGGTCAGGCTCCTTAGATRAACAGCTTTGATTTTTATTTATTTTTTTAAGTGAACTTTGCTATGTTGTTTGTATTAYAAGATTAGATCTTACAAAAGAAACCAGAATCCAAAACCATGTAAACTGCCAGAGATCTGGAGCTGGTGGTCTGGCTTTAATGGTGCCTGTTAAGAGACAAGGGAGGGAGCCCCGTTTCCCACTGCCTTGCTCCATCTGTTGGACCTGCTTCACCCTTTGCACAATTTTACGGAACGTTGTCAAGTGTTTTGTGGGTCAGAGGCTCAAAGGTTTGTCTGCTTCCTTCTCAAAGGCAAGTGCCAGGTGTTTGGGCAGGGCAGAAGTCCCTGTCGTGGCCTTGAAGAAATGGTAGCTTCCCCTTCACCAGCAGGCTGGGGTGTGCTTTTTAATATATTGCAATATTGATCAGTTCTGCTTGTTTGAAGAGTTAGTCAGTCTTGAGGCTACTCTGCGTCTTGTTTGCAGACAGATGCTCTCTGATGCTTAGTTGGGGTGGTTTGTTCAGAAGATGTCCTGAAGACCAGATTCTTAGGTCAAGATTACTGGTTAGATGTTTTTAGGTTGCTGGCCTTTATATATATATATAAAAAAAAAGTGTGTCTGTGTGTATGCGTGTATATATACATACATATATATAAATATACACACACGTACACACACACATATATGGGAATGTTTTTTCACTATGTCTAGTGCGTTGTTTAATCAAGAAGTGGTCTATAACTAATGGGAATAAAAGTCTGCTTTTTCAATAATAACCCTTGTAATATAGTAAAAGTACTGTTTTTTTTGCTAAGGTGGATAGGAATTCCACTTACTGTGCGTTGAAAGTTGGCATGCTAAAATCAGCTAGATGCTTTTCAGAAAGGCCTCTGTATGGGTGAGCATACAGTCTGCCGGCAGCTGAGGTCTGAGTGAACTTGGAGCAGCGAATTGCTGTTCTCGCTCGGCGCGGTGCACGAAGCCTCTGGCTGAGACGAGCTTTGCTGCCCTGGGGTACCGCACACAGCAAAATAGTTCCTGCCGCCCTGCAGCAGTGACTTGGTGGCTTTGGAAAGAAGTCTGYGTTTAAATCTCCCCTTTTTATTTATTTATTTTTTTAAAAATTAATGGAAATCTAATTGTGTGGTTATGCTATAATTTTGTCATTGAGATTACAGAAAAACTCAKGAAAGAGTAAGGACTGAAGACCCAACTCTTGGTGAGGCAATCTAAACCTTTCGTGTTGGAAGGGCTCTGGAGGGAGTGAAGGATTTGCTCCGTGTGGAAGAAGTGTGGCTGGTGTTTGGGAAGAGCCCACGCGATGTTTCCTGCAAGACGTCCTCTCGGCGTCCCGGAGCGCCGCGACGCGGGGAGCCGCCGCGGGGAGCCGGCTCGGTCGGGAGGGGAGGCGCGGCGCGGTGCGGCGCTGCTGGGCCGGGAGCAGGGCGCTCTGCTCCGCTCCGCTCCCGCTCCGGAGCGCCCCGGAGAGCGTGCCCGAGGGGCGGGGAGGGCGGCGGGCCCCGCTCGGCCCAAGACCGGGGTTTCGTTTGAGAACGCCCTGGCTGCCGAGCGCAGCGTCGCGCTTGGAGCAGTCGCCTTGCGCCGGAGCGGTGCGTCCCGCCGACCTTGGCCCGCGGCGCCCTGTGCCGCGAAGGTCGCGTGCCGAAATCCTTAGCTGCGCTAGGGACTGCACGAGATACTGCAGGGGCAGAAACCAGCTGTGCTGAGCTCGTCGTCTTGCTTCTCGCAGTGCCGCGAGYGAAGCGCCCGCCTCGGCCGCGCTGACGCGGGAGCCTGCGGAGCGCTCCGGCTCCGCTGCTCCGCGTTTTGGTAGCAGCGGACCTCGTCTGCTGTCGCAGAGTGCTTGGTAATTGTGTCGTGCGCGAGAATGTCCGTTTCTGACGGGGAGATTCCTCCTGTGCTGCTGTTCGCTGGAAGGAAGCTCCACCTGTGTGGGCTGGAGTACCTGGACGTGGTTTCGTTTGGCAGCGTTGCCGGACGATTGCTGCTTTTTGGAGACGGGCGGGTTTTTTAAAAGGGCTGAGTGCTTTTGCAGTCAATGCTATGTACGGTTAAATGTGCTGAGGTCAACCTAATCAAATACCACGCTTCAGGATTTAAYGTGATTGCTAGAGAGATCAGAAAATACTTTCTGTGTCGATGTAGAGGGTTACACAACGGGCCAGATACATCGTAGTTTGCCCTACAGCACCAAAGCAATCCTCAGAGAGGATGCTGGGGTAAATAACACTTACATTTCCGTAAATATCCGTTAACGGCTTCAAAGTGTTTGAGTGCTGCTGATTTTACTTTGCCAGCGCTCCCAAAAGGCAGGCAGGCGCGTTGCCGCTGTCCGGATGGCAGGGAGATGCAGAGGGGCAGAGACTCGGCGAGAGCAGAGGGGTTGGGCACGGGGCAGAGGCCGGTCCTTGAACTGTGTCTGGCCCAAGAGTCGGAAAACGCCTGCGCACCGGTGCTTCGCTTTGGCAAGACGCGTCCACTCTACCGCCGCAGCTGTCGTGTAGCCTGCGTGCTGTGTTGTTCTGCTTTAGCCACCTGCCTGAAACCTGGCTGTTTCGTGAGGCCCGGAAGACCGTGTGAGCGGCTGATCTGTGCTGATGAAGCGCACCGAGGTCCCCGGCTCCTCTTGCCCGTCTTGCTTTGTTCGGCTGTCGCTTCCTGTTCTCGAGGAGATCGTGGGCTCTTCAGGGCAGGGGCGAAGCGTTCCTCTGTCTGCCGTGCACAAATAGGTGGATCTTCTTCATCATAGCACAAATACTGCATTATTTCTCGTTCTGGAGACTTACTGCAGCTCCAGGAAAGAGCAAGCTGTAATGTAAGATTAGCTCCATTGTGGGTAGGAAAATGCAGATTATTTAACATTTTTTTACGGAAATATTGATATTTCAGGGCAACTAACCTTACTCTGTGATGGAAACCTGTTCACTTCTACCTGAAGAGAACTGAAGTGCGTTTTGTGGCTAGTGCTGGGTATGTAGGTTGGCCAGAGAGAGATGGAGAAGAGAGGTATGTTGTATAGGTTCTTTTGCAGCAAATGGCCTGTAAGTGCCCTGTGGAGATACATGTATGTTTAATGTTTTGCCCAGAGAAGCGATGAGGCTGGTGATGTCCTGGTCTCACAATGTCTTCGTGCTTGGGAGCTCTTTGAAATGGCTCTAACGGTCAGGTACRGAGGTTTTGCAAGACTGAGGTTGTATTTAGTCAGATTTTCCTTYAACCATTCTTTATTTTATTTCCCACTGAGCACAGCCAGTAGTTTTTAGCAACTTTCGTACTGTTTTTTTAACCATTAAAGTGAACGGGACTTCTACTGTTGTACAGAATGAAACTGGAATCAGGATCTCTAATTTTATTTTTTGGGGGGTAATTTAGGAAAAATCTGAGGAGGTAAGGCAAAAACTAAACAAAAGTAAAAGCAGTCGTGAACCAGTTTTAAGTTGCAGGTTACAATACAGTGTCTATTTAATGAATTGGTTTTCATAGCAAGTTTTTACAAGGTATTTTTGTTTCTTTTAGAGCTCAGCGTTTGACATCCTGAGTGATTCCCGTTTTTAAAAGCTGTTTTTCCTGCACAGTGCTTCTATGTTCTCGACCTACTCTCACTAAAATCCCTAAAGAAACAATAAGCAAACATAGTATAAGTGAAAATGTCATATGATAAACCCCTGAAAATGAAACCRTAACAAAAAGAGCACTTACATAGTCATTGCTCTTGTGGGATGGCAGTTTGAGATGCACTATTGGAGTAACAATAACCTGTTTGATGTAAGAGGTCAGTTCAAAACTAGGGGTGGCCAAGAAGAAGAGGAAGAACAAAAGCATACTCTTTGCTTTCCCGCCTAAGCATACGGTATATTCTTGTACMTCTCATTGATTGTGCTGTTGATATTCTCTACAACCGCCGCAGAAGGGCACGTACTTGTTACTGCTCTGCAAGTGCTTTCTGAATGCTTTGAGATGACGTCCGTATCAGATGCGAGAGGAACGTTTAATGGATAGCTTAGCTCTCCCAAGGCAGGGGAGGGAAGGAAATAATTTTTCAGGTCACAAAAATCAGAAAATAACTTCTTTAGCATTAAAACTTCTTGTGTATTCAGGAATGTTTCTTACAGGTTACTTCGTGCGAATACACAGGTAAGAACRTTTGTCTGCAGTTTTTCATTTCCAGAGTTGGGTGTACTCCCAGTCGCCTTGAAGGACACAGTCCAGGTCTTCTGGCAGACTTGTGACAAGCATTTGCTTTTACTGCAGAACTAGRGTAATTATATCCAGCTAGCTATGAATCTTGTTGTTTCCAAACTGTAGTGTTTTCAAACACATCATCCTTCTGAAYGTTGTGGAACTGTGGAGAACAAGAGATCTCCTTGGGACATATTTTTGATGTTGGAAAGTGTGGACAGGATCCCAAATCCATGCTTATGACTTCTGTGCTGGGCTTGACAACCCACTTGTGCTTTAGCTCTGAGTCATATGGCTTCTTTGCACCTCAATTTCTTCACCTGAAGAATGAGATTAATGATGCTGTCTGTCTTGAGGAATGTGCAACCCACACTGAATGCACACCATGAAGAGTGGTRATATTTTGAGAATTTAAGACATAATGTCTTAAAGATGAGGCACACCAGTAGAACTGGTTCTTCAGTGTGAATGTGGTAAACTGGGCTGCTTTTCTCAGCCATAGAATATTCTCGTTGTGGAGGTAACCTAACTGCTTTGGCAGCCAGCTTTCACAAAACTGCACGGAGGAGCTCCAGGAGAGAGCARCTATATGCATGGGAGCAGTTGCACAGGAATATTCTTCAGTTCGGATGTCCCACATGGCTCTGTTTTCAGAACTAGGTAGGAACTCCATTTATCCTGTTTGTTCCCAGTGCATTTAGTTTCATCAGTGTGCCAAAAATTTGTGTGGAGGCTGAACCACACTGTCACTGGTGAGGATGTTTGCTGCAATGTCCTTGTTTGTGTTGTAGCTCACAGTGACAACAGAAGTCTTTTATGAACACTAAAGTAAATGCTAAGCCAGCAGAAATTCATGCTGACAATATGTCTTAGAAAGAAATAGAAGACTTCAGTGAGCTTTCTCCAGCTTTTCCTTAGCTCTTTTTAGGGGCTTTATCATCCTGCACATGTCCAGAACTCACTAGAAAGAACTTATCATCCCCAATGACATTTTTGTGTAAATGCTGTCTTGAATTTCCCAGTGAGCTAATTATTCCTTGTAAGCTTGCCATCCAAATGACATGGTACTTGCAAACCTGGAAGGACAGCTATTCTTGGCAGAGTCTGAATTGCCGAAGCGTTTGCTATGACTCCAGTTGCACCTTTAATGGGCATCAGACATCTAGAAAGTGGGAGACGTGGTGCTTTCTTCTGGAGTCACTTTGATACTGCTCCTCAATTTATATGTTTGTGTGTTTATTTTTCCTCTTCAATTAGATAGTATCTTTAGGTCTGTCTCAAAAAGAAACAGTTTGTGTGTCCCTGGTAACACTTTCGTTGCTCTCTCCTGCTTTTGGCCTTCCTGTAGAACTCATTCCGAATTGCACATTGTGGAAGCTTTGTTCTCTTGTAATTGTTGTTTGTCATCGTGGGAATTGCTTGTTCTAAAACCAATTATAACCTGACAGAACTGATCTGTCTTATTTACAAATATATCCATCTGGTTGCGGACTGCCTGGTATCGTTGCCAGAATAATATCAGGCCTTTTTCACTACTGCTGAGTTACTGAAGGGTTCCTAAGCTGGCCTCGTGCAGGGTTGCACAGCACCTTGCAACGTATATTTTTGCACATGTGTTTTGTATAGGAAAGGGGCAGCTGATTTTTAAAAAGTTCTATGTATAACTAAAATAGAGAAAACGTTTTTTTTTTCCTAGAGTTTTGAATCTCTGTGTCAGCCAGCACAGAGCCTCAAGGCACTGCAGAGCATRCGATACGGTAGAATGTATTAATCTAGCTGCTGAAGAGCCGCCCCTCTGGGCATCGCTATCTGGTATTTCAGACCTCACCAAAGCGATGAAACCGTCCTGGCTGTTCTCAGGCTGCAGATGGCTGCTGAAGTGTAGCTGTGGCCTTTGGTTTTAGAGGAAGCATGTGTGTTTACGTGTGTGAGAGACAGGAAGTTGAGAAACCTGAATTACCTGGAAATAACTGGAATTAAATGTATTTTTAGTATGGATTCAGTGCCTTTTAGCTGCTGTTGCAAYGGCTCCTGAAGCTAGGATTCCTGGCGGCAAGAGGAAGATTGTTTGATTTCTGATTTTCTAGGAACATGTTAGATAATTGAGAGAGAACTCATTTTCTACATGGAGGCCACAGTCTTCTGGTAAGCTTAATGCAGAAAATAGGCAAGAGTAGGAGGCAAACGTRTGAGGAGCAAAGCTCCTATTTCTGTGTATGTTCCTAGGAATCAGTTTKGTAAAGGCTCAAAAAAGGAGGAAAAAATGAGTGATTGATGTCAGGACATTGGAACTTAAAAGCCATTGCAATCAGTAGCCAAAACTATTTCAGGCTAAAATAGTCTGAAAAGTTTTTCCATGGATGTTCAGTTCCGCTTACAAAAGGTCTGAGATGTTATGAATCGGTGCTGATTTCACCCTCAGGGCAGCAATTCAAAGCTGAATRTAGTGGATAGAGGCATTCACTAAAAGCATCTGTTTCTTGTCTGCTCTATGTATTATCCACAGAGTAGAAAACTGAGATATATGTATGTGGACAGATTCCTCGTGAGGGGAAGAGAGAAGTTTGTCCCCTAGATGAAGTAATTAAAATTAGCATGACCAGGTTTTGATATATAACTGGAGGTGAGTGAATTAGTGTGAATAATATATGTGACAAATTTGGGCCTCTTTTTTTTTGTGATTTATATAGAAATGAACTTTTTTACTTGTAGATAATCAGTTTTCACTGTGACTGGATAACTGCAACTTTATAAATAGCTACAAACTGGAGATACAGAGCGCTGAAATCTGCATAATAAAATACTGTGTCTGTGTGAGCCTTTATACGCTGAGTTTCCTACTTTCCCATCACCATAGTAACTGAACGTCTTACGCAGCGGWGAGTTAATCTTGCAGTGTGAGTACGAGGCAGGACCCTTCCACTCCGCTTGTGGGAAGCTGAGAGGATGGACCGGATTGCCAGCAGCGTTCGCTGTGTGCGGTTTCCGTGACTTCAGCTGTGGAAGTCAGGTGTGGAGCCAAAAGGAGGTGTTTGGTAACTCTGCAGAGAGCGCCGCCTACATCAGCCGAGTCCAGGGCTGGTGCCTCGGTATGAGTGCCGGAAGGACTTCCAGGTGTTTGATTGAATGCAAGTAGAAATCTGCTTAAGAAAACATGTATCTGCCAGCGTTTTATGGCAAAAGCACCGCGGGAAGCCGGCGCAGGCGGGGGGTCGCACCGTGCAGCAGGCTCCCGCGTCGCCGCTCCCGCCTCGGCCCGGCGCTTTCCCTTGGATCCCCTGTCCCAGCTCAAGCCTTCGGTGTCGTATGAACACGAACCCCTTAACACGTCGCTTTTTCGAGCGCTGTAATGCTGAAACTAGTTCTTCTGTTGTAGCTGGTGTTTCCCCGCAGTTCTCCTGAGCACCGTCTGTTTCCTGTCGCTTGCGGGGTTGTGAGCAAGTTTCTGATAAGAAATTTCCCCTGAAAGTCGTCAGAARCAATCTTTGAGTCTCCCAGCCCCGTTTATCAGGCTGGGGTTTGCTGTTGAAAAATGCAGATGTAGTGCTCCATGGGAAATAAATACCTTTTTTTTTTTTGACCGCATGATTAATGTAAATAGACATGGTTTACCATTTAGAGCGATTTTGCTACTGGACTGTTGGCAGGGTGTGTTCTGTAGTCTCCCAGTCTCTTTGGTTCCTTTAAAATATGAAACAAGTAATGACTTATTACTGCGTACAGTGGAGTGCTGAAAGCAGACGGTGAAATGAAGAGAAGCAAGCAGMGTAACAAAGCGAAAAGGGAACCTGCACCATCTCCGGTAACGCAAGCTTTCAGTGTGCGGCGGGGCTGAGCTGCTGTGGCCGTAACAGCTGTAAACTAATGCTGTATTTTCTGTTACTTCTGTTACAAGAATGAGCGAGTCCAAAGTGGGCGCTTACCCTGGGTGAGTAACGCTGCAAGGTGTTTGCCCAGCCAACATCCCGTTTCTCAGCGGGCGCTAGCGTCGGCCAAACCGCTACAAATAAACCCTGCAAATAAATGTGTCTGTCTGCACTTCTCATTTTAAAGTGGGACAGCAGTGTAGACATAKTCTGACTACTGACTGAGATTTCGTATTATTTTTAGTATTGGAGATTAATTTTGTTCACTAGTTTTAAATCTGAATAGAAAAATCATACTTCCACGATGATGATCTTTTATTTAAAAAGGTAATTAATTATATCTTTGTATAATACAGCTGTTGTTCGTCCAGCAGTTAATGAAATACCCTAGCTGGAGGCAGCACAATGGACATAAATTATGTGAGAAGGGGTCTTCTGATATTTTGCAGGGAGAGGGGGGACAGTAATACATTAATACTTAGAGTGAAATTGTTGGGATAAAAACCATGTATTTAAAATATGTTCCCTTGCTTATAATTGTTAATAAAAATCTATGATTAGGTTTACTTTTATGTTTGTATATCACTTTGGGCAACAAAAAAGACTGAATGATTTCCCTACCTTGGTTTCTGATTGAAATCACAAGCTTTGATTCAAAGGTTGCTGAAGTTGCAGGGAGATTTTTTTTCATCGAATTTAAGGTTTGGAATTAACTCTTAATAAGATACAGTCATATAGTATTTAGATTTCCATTATTTCAAGGAAATATTAATGTCTAACCCTCCTCCTTTTCACTGAAATAATGACAATATTTTTATTCATAATTTAATTTTAAAAAAACTTTCAAGAAAAGCATAAACCTCAGTTTTGATCCTAAAATTACTTCAGCCAGCATCCTTAGAAGAATAGGGTTATTTGGAAAGGTCTCAGATGTTTTCTTTCATGTGTTTTGCCTCCCCTGGTTTATCTGTCCCTAGCCTGCTGCCTTCCTCTGCTTCAGCATATTTTGCTTAATTAGTTCCCTAAAGGCCATTATGTGTGATTTTTCCCCAAAAGGGAATGAGTGCAAGGCCATCAACATGATAAAGACCTTGAGAGCGCTCTGGTTGTTGTTTTGTATTAACATATGAATGGAGGCCTCTTCCCCCCATTCCCCATTCCCCTTTTTTCCCCCCTGAGAAACAGAGTATAACTCTTGGGAGAAGTTTCATGCTTTTTCTCCTGAAATRTCTGTGGCTTGGCTTTTGTTTTTGTGCTAATAACTGTTATTTTAGAATATTTCTAAGGGGAGATTTCCCCCAGCTCTGTGAGCTGCCTGCCCCCAAAGACTTCAAGATCTTTCAGCTCTCTTTCCCCTGGCAGCTTTCTTTTTTCTTTTCTTTTTTCTTTTTTTTTCAATCCCCTCTTCAGACTGGCATTTTATCAGTTGGCTTAATAAACTGTGTATTATTTCCCCAACAAACCATCTCTCTTCTATATCCTTTGAACTTCCTGACAGCTTAGTYGTCCCTGGCAGATGTTCATCTAATCTGTTTATAAAACCTCTAGTGGTGGGAGATCCYACATCATCCCTGGTTAGTCTGTTAACTGGTTCTGATTGGACTGTTTTTCTCAGTATTTAAACTAAATTTTATCTGGTGAAAATAAAGCTGATCTCTTCTTGTGTTTCCCTCAGGGCTCATGAAAACTGATTGATCACTCTCCTGAGTACAGCATCGCTTTAGAAGTGGAAGACCTAACGTGTCTTCCTTCAGTTCTGGCTTTTCCAGSCTGAACAAAACTTTCCTTTTGATTTTATTTGCTATTCTTCTTACTTTTTTTTTTGATTCTCTCACTTGCATTGTCTCTGGTTTGTGTAAGTCCTTATTAGATGCAATGTTCTGAACTAGGCATCGTGCACTGCCAGTCCCAGCTAGAGGAGATCAGTCGTCYGCCTGTCTTAGATACGGTCCTGCTTTCGTCTTCTGGGTGAGAGATGCCCTTTGCAGAGCAACTGTACTCTGCTCTACTAGGCTGCTAATTTGGCTTGTTAACAGGATAAACGTTCAGGTTGGCTTTATTGACATTGAACCCTGCCAGACTTAGATGAGTTGGTATCTCTCTCTTGTTTCAGAACTGCTCGCCCGTTTTTATTTCTCTGCCTRTTATTCATCTATTTTCAAACACCATTAGATTGACTGACTTCAGTGGTCCCATTTCTCATGTGAGTTACTGTAGTATGAACACTAGGAGTTGCATTTTCTGCATACTTTGCTTTACTGGGTAGGTACAGGATGGATCTAAGCCAAACTTGTGTTAATTCTCTYGTAAATCAAATTGGTATCTGTATTACCATGTGCTAACCAAAGTAGACATGCTGGGTGTGTGTGGTTGTTGGGTGTGTGTGGGTACTGGGTTGTTTGTTTGCTTGTTTTTTTAATCAGTAGGTTTCAGTGTGAATGATGCTTTCATAGCTCATTATTCAGWGGGGCACAAATGGAAAAGTAGAAGTGCCTCAGTTCATCAGCATATGCATTTATCGTATCATTTAGAGTAACATCTTTAGTTGCATTGACTGTTGTGCTCCATGTACTATTGATAGCTTGGTAAGAAGTGAAATATTGCCTAGCCTCAGCAACTAAAAATTATGTAATAAAGAAAAACTGGCCTCTCTTAGAGTAAACTTGAGCTTGAAGAGGAGGGAAGAACAGGGGAACACCAAACTCCAAGGAGAAAGTTGCTTCAGAGAAGCCATTGAACCATTTTTCTRGTCTAGTTGCATCCTTGGTGAAGAAAACAAACTATTATGCTAATCCTCTATCTAAAATGTTTGACCAGGTCTTTCAAGGAAATTGCTGTAGGTTCTAAAGGGGAAATGGCTGATGCACCAGAGGAGTGTATTGCTGTTCAGAGGGATCTTGACAGGCTGGAGAAATGGGGCGATAGGAACCTCATGGGGTTCAGTGACGGGAAGTACAAAGCYCTGTAGCTAGGGAGAAATAACCCCATATGTGCTGGGGGCCTACTGGCTGGAGAGCAGCTTGGCAGAGAAGACYCTAGGGGTCCTGGGCTGCCTTAGGAGGACCATCGCTGTCAGATTGAGGATCCTTGCCTTCTGCTCAGCACTGGTGAGACCCATCCGGAGTGTTGAGTCCARTGCTGGGCTCCCTAGTACAAGAGAGACAAGGAGTTGATGGAGTGACTCCAGCAAACGGCCATGGGGATGGTTAAGGGACTGGAGCATCTCCCATATGAGGAGAGTCTGCGAGAGCTGGGATTATTTAGCCTGGAGAAGAGAAGGCTCAGGGGGATCTTTGCAATGTGTGCAAGTATGTGATGGGAGAACATAAAGAAGATGGAGTCAGATTTTTCTGAGTGTATCCRATGATAGGGCAAGAGGCAATGGGCATGAACTGAAACACAGGAAATTCCCTTTAAACACACAGTGAAAAAGATGTTCCCTTTCTTTTTTTAAGGGGTACTCAAACAGTGGAACAGATTGCCCAGAAAGGATGCAGAATCTCCATCCTTGGAGATACTCAAACSCAGCTGGATGTGGTCCTAGCCAGCCTGCTCTGTGTGACCCTGCTTTGAGCAGAAGATTGGACTAGGTGATCTACAAGGGTCCTCAAACTTYTGTGATTTTTGAAGTCTGGAGATACTCCCAGCTAAGAAAAGAATTTGACAGTCTAGATTTAGCAAAAGGGGGAAAAAAAGTCTAAATGAGTGTTTGAYTTCCTTCTCTGCCTTTCTTCTGGAGATCATGGTGGTTTTCCTGCGGAACCTGTGGGATCTTGGGGCATGGCAAGAGTGGTGCTGTGGGGCACTGCTTCACTGCAGCTGTGCCCTGACCGTTGTTTCTGCAGTCTCGGAGCCAAAGTGTAACCAGTGGAGGGGTAGGCTCTGCTGGACCCAGAAATAGGTATTCTGATCATCAGTTCCTTTTATCTGGCTATTCTGCAACGTGCTTAGCAGCCCTTGAGAAATCCTTCAGAGAAGGAGCAGCCCTGTACTGCCCTACTGGCTGCCGGGGCACCATGCTCACGTGTAAGCAGAGCTCGTGCCTGCAGCTGGTTCTGCTCCTAAGCAATGCACTAGTGTGGATAGGTATCAGGTATCTTCTGGCCTGCTTTACTTCACCGTTCTAGGTGAGACAGGCCAAAATTATCTTAATCAGTAGTTGTGAGTTGTTTTAATGCAGCTTGGAGAAGAACTCATGCATTAAAATATCATCAGCTAAGAATACCATTTACCGTTATAAAACCAGAAGAATTAAATCTCTGAATAAGTATGCATTAAGCTACAAAATTACATAAATAAATGTGTATGACCTATAGGTATATTTTTGTGTGTAGCAAAAAGATGTATTTATGCCCATCCCTGGTAAGCAGTTTTTCTTTCATTGAGAAAATAACTATAGATTTCACATGCAAAACACKCTGAAATACTAAAATTGATTTCTGCTTGTGGATGTGAATCAGTATTGAAATTGTCAGTTTAAATCAGTTCATTCTGATCCAGGCCACTGCTTTCACATTTGCAGTTTTCTGCCTGAAAGTTTGTTTTCAGGAGATGGTTTTGAAACAGAAGCTTCAGGTGAATGTAACTTCTAGWTGAGTTCTGAATGGCTGCACAGCTAGGGTGGTGCAGAAACCTTGGGACTGTAAAAATAAGCTCTAGATCTTGATTTTTTTTTTTAAGGTATTGTGGGTGAAGAGTACAGGAGAAGAAGAATGTTTATATACCTGGGYAAAAGAGAGATGCAGGAAAACTGGGAATACAATCTAAGAGTGTTTCAGCCTCTAATAAATTTATTAGTTATTGTCTGATAAAAATTTATAGACGACCTTGAATTTCTTTCTCCACTCTGCTTCTGGCCCATTTACCTTACTGAGCCTTGATTTCTAGTTCTCGTCAATAAGAAGATAAGCATAGAAAGTGCGGATGTGAAAGGTTATTTTTGTGTGTGTGTATTTTTGTTGKTTTTTTTAATGGAAGAAAGCCAGGGGAGTAATAGTTTTAGGTTCATTGTGTGTTAAACATTTAAAGAGTGCAYGAATAAAATAATGATGGGCTGAACTCCAATAGAACTAAAAATATTTCATAGAGTTCACTGATGTCTTTTCTGTTGTGATGCCAGAATGTTTGTCATGACTTTGAGGAGTTAGAAAATGCAATTTGGAGAAAGTTTTATCTAGCCGTCCATTTATTTTTAAAGCAGGACCATGGATTTGTGCACTGAGTGAGATTCTACTTGTGGAGCTTCCTGCTATTGCTAAGAAGGCACTTAAAATGTTTCTTCTTGTTCTTGTGTTTTTGTTTAATCCAATTAGTGTACTGCAGGTCCCTCTAAATAGTGCTATGTGAAGCTATTCGGTTTAATGAAATTTAATGGAAATTATAAATGTTAAATGCTCAGCTTGCTCTGCAGTATGATGACTGGAGTGAGGTGTGTGGATGTAGCCTGTGGTCTCGCATTTGGTGGCAGTGCATACACTAATTTAAGCATTGCCCCTGCACTTGCTGGCGTCATGGTTGGTGTGGCCACAAGCAAAGCATGGCAAGGGAAGCTCCTCAGTGACTTTCTTCTCCCCTGGCTGGCGCGGGAAATGGTTAGTGCCTCCATGCAGCCCAGGATGTGCAGTTTGGAGGTGACCCTCAGGAAAAGTGAGCTTGTGCCAGAAATCCTGGCATCTCAGCAGCAATGGGAGTCTGTTTTGCTGCAGTGGAGTTCATGCTTGGAAACGATAATCCCATGTTAAGATGGAAGGGCTGAAAAACGCAGTTCACTTTCCAGCTTGTTCCCACCRTTGGAGTCCCCAGGAAGGCCTGGTGGAGGCATGAAGTGACTCRCCTCCCCGGGACGCGCTGCCTCCGGAGCGGCTGTGAGCGCTAACTAGCCAGTGGGGGATGGAGCGGGGCCAGTGTGAATATTTGGGAAAAAATGTTYGCGGCTTTGCTTCACAAAATTTGTCTCTGCTCTTCATCTGGCGAATACGGGTTGGGGATTTTCTCGTCTCTTCTTGGTAAGCTGGGGTCTGATTGCAATGACTTTATACATACAATTACGAATAACTGAACAGTGTACTGTGCGATGCCCAGGCTGGAGTGTGTTAGTCACATATAGATATGTGAGTAGGTCCTTCCTTCTTCTCGGTAATACCTTCTTCCTCTTCTTACTAGATTTTCTTCCTCTTAGTGGTATCCTCTTCTTAGTAATACCATGTATTTTTAATAATGCTGTATTTTGTGAAGTCCCATGAAAATGTAGACGACTCTTCTTTGACTATCCTAAGATCATGCTTTAAAGAAAAGTGGGACCTGGCTGTGCCTCTTGCTCTCTTTGCCCTGTGGTGTAACTCCTTACCCTGCAGTAAGRACACCACCATCCTCTGTTTCCCTGTCAGTGTTCGGTGGATGCCATTTTCCTGGAGAGGGTGTCATGCTCAAGACCTATTAGTGATAGTAAAACTTAGCATTTTGTCCTATTTGCATTTATTAGCATGCACTAATTATTCCTGGAGATAATTACCCTTTACCAATTCACATCAATTTAGATTACTTTGAAAAGCAATCAAGAGGAGCAGGGAAGGATAATACATCAAAGTGAATAACGAAGTGTCACAAGAGAAATAGGATGCATTTTTATGTAACAAACCATGTCAAATGACAGCCAGCCTTTTCCTTCAAACTGTAATTATGTGAACTCAATTCGATGGTTGGTACTAAAGGCCATCAGTCAAACGTGTTCCCCATCTTGAAGTCCAATTCATACATAACATTCAGTTATGTATCACTTACAGTAAGGAAAAAAAGTCATCTTACAAGGTGACACTGTGAGAATGCACCAAAAAAAAAAAAAAAAGATGTGAACAATCATTCTACCACTGAAAATTTGCTTGSCTGTCTCTGAACAAGTTGGTTTAAAATTTTAATTGCTTTTATTATCATGGAGCATCTGAAGCTTAGGAATGCAGTAACTCCTTGCCAGCTTTAGGTGATGAGGATGGGCACTGAAGTCTGCTCCTCGTCGTCACGGCCACTCTGTTTCTTGTTCCGCAGGGGTRCGAGGGGTGAGTAGGCTTTCCCAGGACAGTCGGATCTGGGCACTTGTTTAGACCCTCACTGAGGGAAACGAGGGTACACCCGGGAGGAGCTGAAGGACCGTATGGCTCTGTAACGTACATCTCTCCAGTGCGGTCAAATGTTACTACCTTTAGATCACTMCTAGTGTTTCCTGGGTTTGAACCAGGTACCTGAAGATGAAAAACCCAGTGTCACAAGAAACACATGGCCTGCAAATAAATATTTACCAAATTTTTAGTCTAGCTTACAGCAGGTAGATGCTGATCTGAAAGCCGAATGCAATGCGATGAAAGATGAGTCTCAAGACCAAAAAAAAAAAAAAAAGTAGGCGAATAACCCTTAGAAAAGGGCAGGAAATAGCAASATTGTATTTAAGTTGAAGGACAGAATGAGCAATGGAGTATAGGCTTGGGATTTCAGTGGTCATATGCATAAAAATGCCCTTACATTGGGATAGTGCTCAATATGCTTCAGCAGTTAAAAACTTGGTTTCTTAATTCAGTGAGAAATTTTTTCAATGATCTTGAAACTATCTCTCTGAAGGATCTGTGTCAGTGTTTGGTCAGCTGGAGCTGCTGTACAAGAACAACCTAATAACTTTGTAATACTCATCAATATCGACTACTCATAGATAGCACAGATTACCTTTTATTCCAGGTGCCTGACAAAAGGAATCGTTCTTGCGCAGAAAGCAGTATATGCTGATGTATTGTAGGCAAGTCCTGGATTTTTTTGCTGGTATTGACAACATTTCAATAACTGAAAGGAAATCTCCATTTAGGAGGATTTGTCGGTGTATTGGTTATGCCAGAGAAGTCTTTGAGCATCGGTTTGATCCATCTCAGGTAAGGTGCTGTGGCAGTAGGTAGGGCTGGGATGTTGCTCACATGGGTTTAGTGTATTCCTCCGCAGATGTGGTAGCACATTCCACAYCCATTATTGCTGCTAAATGGGTAAATTCCCCTAAGTTTGTTTGTTTCATCTTTGTACTGTCAGATGCAAATAAGGAAGCTCTCTGAAACTGTATACTGCATCAGGAGATACACTACTCATTCTACCACAGTGACTTTTGTTAAAAGAAAATCAATAGTGTATGATTATAGTCTTCTATTTAATCCTAGCACTGAGCAAAGGATATACCAATAAAATTATGAACTCATGTGAGGAACAAGCATCTTCTTGCCTTTGTATAAAATCTTATATTTAAAAAGATCTGTATTCAGTGTAAGGATATGAGAAAATGCAGATGACTATGATTTCTACCAAAAATGTATCAAATTTTAATTTGATTTTTAAATAACTTGGTAAGCATTTGTGTACAGTGGAAAGCATCAGTGGAAACTAAAAGATTCTGAATATTTTTCTTTATTTTGGAATCCAAAATCGTGGAATATGTTGCTATATCTGAGYTGTCTGGGGCCTAACAGATACCTTAGACCATGCCCTACCGCATTTTGCTTTTTCAACAGTAGTGCAACTCAGTGGGGTGGTTTCAGTCTGAGTGCTGTGCTGCTGCTGAGCTGTTTATACTCGTAGACTGTGCATTGCACCTCCAGTTAGGAATCAGAATGATCTTTAAAACAAACTTAACATCAGACAAAAACAGGCTTGTCGTCATTGCTCTGTGGCTTTGGGTTTTGACCACACTTCTCCTGCAGCAGCTGAGATGCGTTGGGGCTTTCCAGACTGCCTGCTGGTTTAGACATACGAGCCCTGGGAGCGGAGTGCTCACTGGAGGGAGCTCAGGATCCTGCACGTGGTGTGGCCCAGTTCGGGCTGCTTTCCAACAGGCAGAGCAGCAGGCATGGCCCACCTTGCTCTTCAGGGATGGTTTTGTGTCACTAGCCTCTTTTTTTCCTTTGCAATAAAGAGAGCACAATATTACCTTGATTTTTTTCCAGGAGGTGTTGGAGAGTAGATGTGAACAGAAATGTTTCTCAGAACTGTCTCTTTTGGTAGTGTTTGGTACACAACAGGAAAGACTTCACATAGGAGCTGGACACTGGACTGGACAATGCATTTGAAAGCTAGTAGAGTAAGGGCACTTCTGAGCTCTGTGTTGCATCTGCTAGCTTATAAAAAGGTAATGTTTCTGGTGGCTGCCAGAGTGGTCATTGCTGTCACAGGAGATTGTGGATTCTTCTGTCTTGTATTTATGCGGCCTGTATCTCTGTATTTCAAGTAAGTGAAATATCGTGGTGGCATGAAGATTCAAAATTCACATCTGTATCTGAGTTTCAGACACTTTTGAAATATGTTAGCTYATTGCTATGGTTCAGAAAAGCCTTATGGTGGTGTTGAACAAATAGAAAGGAGTTTATACGCATACATTTGGTTGAAGATGTGGAGAAAGGATTTGTTTCCCAAGCTGATGATTTCCATTGTTGATGMATTCCAACTTAATAAACCCAAGATATTTGGTAATTTGAAAATCCTTGGTTTTCGGGCTACTTCACCCAAGGCAAGTTTCCYGTTTCATAAGATTTGCTCATTAGTGAGGTGCCTGCTTGCAACAGCAGAAAAAAGGGGAAATCCTGCTTCACTGTTTTTGGCACACTGGGGATAGCGATTATAAGTGTCAGCGGGAGATAGGTTCAAGACAAATGATCGGTATGAGCAGACCACAAAGAGCTCCTGAACGCTGAATCAGCCAGCACAACTTGTTGCCGGGAGCGTCTGACACAGAACCAGGACGTAGAGCTCTTGGTAACGACAAGTGGTTTTGGATGCTACGGCTGCTGTTGGTATGCATATTGCATCCTAGATGCCGGTGCCCTTTTCGTGAAGGGTGATGGAGTTTGACAGCCCGTGATGGAGCAGCCGTCCCTGGCTGAGGCTGGTTGCAGACGGAGTAGAGGCGGTCGTTCCTGTCTTACCCTCTCCCACGTTGTCAGCAGAGGGGATCCCTGCCTTGCCAAAGCTATGGTATAACTCATATTTCTCTCTCTTGCCTACTGGCTTATGGTGGGAGCAACGAGGGGATGTTAAGCTGCACAAAGGTCTGAAAGCAGAGGGCTGAGGTCAGTGGAGTTTCGTGATACAAACAGTGATGCAAACCACGAGAAGAATGAGGCAGAGGAAGGCAAACGCTCTTCCTGCACTGGGAACTCGTGCTCCGTGCAGGGACGGAGCGGATGGGCTAGGGGTAGGGAGGACGTGTCCCCGGTTTATGTGCCAAGAATAAATCACTGCCAATGGGGATTCTGACCTGAATTCCAAAAGTGCTTGGTGCTGAGCAGTAGGCTCCTCTGGAGAGCGCGTGTGCACAGAAGGAGGACAGCAGGATGCTGAACGGACGTGGGAAGGCAGGACGGGAAATGGAAGGGCCCACGTCCAGCCCTCCRTGCTGCATTTCATCTGTCTGGACGCCTGATCTAGATCTGCCTTGCTCTGGAGTCAATCAGAGGAGGCATCTATACAATGCCCAGATGGATTATATTTTGAGATGATGAGATTTAGATTTTAATTTAGGTCTAGCTGAAGAGGTGGCATTAAACAAATTTTAGAGTCGAGTAAATTTGGCTGAGTTGATGCAAGGAGCAGAGATGATGTGTGGAGCTAAGGAAGGAAACGGTGGCCTTGTGAATAGCCAGGAGGATACCCGTTTCCTAGGAGAGTTAATTGAAATGGATGATGATTAGYAGCTCCAGAGCAGAGGTTAAAGGTGCTACCTTGCTGTGAGAACTGGGATGAAGCCTTTTGCAATTCTGTGCATTGGAATAAATGATGAGGAAGTGATGCACTAAGGGAGCTCAGCCCCGAGGAAAGAGAGACGTGACAGGACACGGTCTCTTGGCGAGGGCTGCTGCTCGGTTAAAGARGAGCATTCATAAAGGCGCTCTGGTGAGGAATTCATGTTTAGTTACTCTGCAGTTTTAATACTGCTGMAATACTGGCTGATGTCTTCTAAGCAAAGACCAGTTAAAGCAGAAAAAATAACATGTAAAAGTATCTGGAATACTACCGAAGTGTAACATATTGCGTGTGTGTTGTGTAGGTTCAGGGAATTAAACCTGAAATAGCTGTGCCTATAAGCTCCTTGGACAAAGGAAATACCAAGGAAAAAAAAGTGTGTTTTCTTGGTAAGGTTGACTTGCTGTTATTATGAAGGTCACTTGGTTGCGTATTTGGACAACCATGAGTTACTTGTTAAACAACTTTGTACTTCAAAAAAAAAAAAAAAAATTTACTGTAAAAGAAAATATTATGCCAGATTTCTGTCAGGCTATCAGTGAGGGTTTCAAACATAGGAACAATGAATAAACTCTTCCCAAAGTCATTTTTCACTCTGACAAATCTGGAGAAGAAGCTTTTTCCTGTCATGCAGATCRGCTCAAGAGAGAGATTAATTTTCATATGCACTACAAATGTGCTATGCTGTTAAATGAAGTAAGAGCCTCTGATTAGATTCACTGCTGAGAATGGACAGGGAAAATTTGTTTTTGAGAAGATTATTGCCAAAGTTGTTCCAATATCAAAACCTGTTCTAAAAGATGCCGGCTAGGCACCTTTTAGGTGTTGATGTTGACCCTTGGAGATGGGAACCACGGGAAGTGCAAGACATCTTTGCAGAGAAACTGAGTATTCCTTTTTGTTACTGAGGGGCTCTAGAASAACTTCAATAAAATCCTTCAGGTGGAATACAGAATCGTGCAGGAGTAATGCATAAGCAGATGATGCCTGTAATGCAGTGCCTCTACCTAAAGCCCATCTTTTAAAGAAGGAACTATTAATATGACATATGTTGTAAACTCTGAATTTCTAAGAGTTTCTCTCTTAGGTGCTCGTCTGTTCAGCAGAGATCTGTAAGGTTCAGAGATTGTGTTCCCCCAAAAGATGGGCAATTCAGTCTGGACTTGATTGCTGAAGAAACATAATTTTTGAACATACTGKTTTTTTGTTATCATGAATATATGGGAAGTATGTATATCAATATTTGGTATTTGTCAATCGGGTGGTTGGCCTACCCGTGGAAAATCCCTTCTTACCTATCTTTATGACATATTCTCAGTTATGATTCCTTCCTTAATTCTCTTTCCAGTTAGCTTAAATTGGCATTGGCAATACTAGCATCGCTTGAATAAGCGTCCAGGAGACCAAGTAGGATCTAAGAGGAGAAGCTTGAAAAGAAGCTCTCTTAGTTTAAAACAGCCAACAACACCTTAGTGGATTTTTGCATCTCTACTTAAAACTACCTCCTCAGGCATGCTCTGACCTGGTTGTCCCATAAAATCTCTGGTCTCTTGCCAAGCTGTTATTCCTAGCATGTTTAACCAGGTTTGGTTTCTTTGAGCTTTTGAAGGGAAGGAGGAGGCRGCACAGTGACAGTGCACCACAAGGGAGTATCTAGTTCCCCAAAAATAAGATGAAAATTATGTCTTTTCTATATCAGTTTTGGAAGGATGAAGTGTTAGAACTGCATGTTCGAATGATAAATGTGGTATTTTCAAAAGCAAATATAGTTAAACAATTTCTAAACAGGCAAGGGATGATGGTGAATCAGGAGAGCGGGAGGATATAAATATTGTAGCTGATGCTGCAGRCCCAGCTGGGATAAGGCATGAGAGCATCAGCAAGCTGGGAGACTCTAGGATGTGCTGGGAGATCTGCCGGGTACTTTGAAAAGTTGTCAGAAAAAGTGAAGTGGTGAATCAGACCTGAACTTCAGCTGTCGGGCGCTGGAAAGGAGCYGACCCGATGCACTCCAGGTCCGCGTGTGCTACTGCAGTCGTGCTCTTGCTTTCAGATTTGGATTTCCAGGCACACGCTGTGGAGGGAGAGGTCAGAGCAGTAGAAATGCCCTTAATTTARTGCAGTGTGAAAACAGAAAATCTAGGGTAACTGTCTCTGCATGCTGTTCTAAGGGATGGCCCTCCGGAGGCCCCGGGCAGGCTGCGAGGACAGCCGGTGGGCTCGCGCGGGGCTGCGGTCGTCYGCGCCGCGCCGAGGACGAGCGTGCCGGGAGCCTCGGGAACGATCGTGCTTGAGCGGAAAACGCGGAGCAGAACGGGGGAGTGTGCTGGRCGTGGGCGAACGGGAGCGTTTTGACTGGTCCTTAAGGCCTGGAGTTTGCGTTGGCACCGGGGGGAGCGGGGCGGAGGGGAAGGAGCTCGCCGGTCTCCTGAAAGCACTAAAAGGGTATCTGTAAGCGTGGGACCTGGTTTTATATGTGCACCCTAAGTGCAGGCTTAGGGTTGAGACGTGACCTGCGTAGCTCTTGCGTCTGGTAGATGACTCGAAAATGAAAGGCGCGCAGGCTTCGTGTGCGAGCTTCCCCGCCTTGACGTGGCAGCCTGTGCCGCGCAGGAGCCTCGCGGAGCTCAGCTGATGAGCGTAGCGCGTTTTGGTCCGGCAGTGGAGGAGGAAGTGGGGAGGTAGTGGAACTCTGGTGTGAAAGTGGGTCAAAGCAGCGGTGTCTGGGAGAGGTTTTGGAGCAGCGCGGTGGGTGTGCACCAAAGTTTTCGCTACCACAGCTGACTACTTAGAAACGTGTATGGAAAAGAGTGTTTTGATATCCTTTGCCTTTGAAGATTATCTGTGTCTGAAGTCATGAAATATGGTATATGAAATGTGTATTTGCAAGGAGATTTATTGACATAATTGCTTCCTTTGCTCCTTGCAGTGGCCATCTGCAGCCATATTTTTGAAATAAATCATTTAAACCAGAGACTGACAGGTTTAATTCAGCCCCCACCTGGAGCAGGACTGTTCTCACCAGCGTGCTTTCCTGGGCTTTCCTCTGTCTTATTTTCATGGTACAGTGATGTGGTTTCTAGCACTTCCTCTTAGCCTTCATTTTCACTGCTTAGTTTAGATAAAAATCCGTCGCTTTATTTAGCGCAGTTGCCTTGCGTTCCCGCTGCTCTGCTCCTTGCCTTGTCCCCTGCTAGTTTATCCAGTTACTGATACTGCTGGGTGAAATCTGGGCCTCACAGAAGCAAATGGGCTCTTTGCTCCTGGCAAGCCCTGACCCGGTGGTCACACTGAGTCAGCTGCTGCCCCTGAAGCTTTTGCGAGCTGAGTCTTACCAAGCTGGAGGAAAACAGCAGACAGTTGCCTGGATGCTCTGAGATCCTCCCGGCACAAACAGGCTTTGATAGCAACTGACAGGGTTCTGCTGGCGTGCAGAAATCTGCTAATTTTGACATCCATATGGAATTCTTCCCTTTGCTCCATGCTGTGCTATCAGGTCCTCGAGGCGCCTCTGAACCTCCAGATGAGGTGTAGTTTAGGGTTGGTYGGGGTCCGCATCGGGACCAGGGTGGCAGTAGGTAGCAAGAGCTGCTGGTGGCTGATAGCATGTCTTCCTTCTGTGTATTTTGTTAAAATTTGAATTTCAGGTGGGCAGGCAATTAATTAGTCCTTCTGCAACATCTGTGCAGGCTGCAATATAAGCTTATTTTTAGAAGAGTGAAAATCGGGAGTAATTAGCAATCTGCTTCAGGAGGAGTCTGCAGAAGATGGGTGCCAGCTATGCTGCGCACAGGGARCTAGGCTCTCTGCTGACTTTCAGCCGGTGTGTCCCCGTTGCAGCCAGTGGGGCTGTGAGTGTAAGTCGGTCTGACATTTGAGTGCAAGTRTCTCTGCTGATAACCAGCAGTTGAAATAAAACGACTGCCAACCGCAGTATGGAAGTTCCTGGGCTTGCTTTCTTCTGTTGTGTTTTAGATGCAGGGTGCAATGTGGTCATCCGTAAGACATGAGAAAGGAGCGTTGACAGTGGGGCTATACAGGAAGGGAAGATTTGTCTGTAACCCACGGCTCAAACAAAACTGCAAAAACCCATGCAACGTGGGCCACTGGAGGTTTTGCCCTAATACTTTGCTACCTGTTTCAGCCAGTGTAAAGCTAACATGGGAATGCCAGTGCGTGTGGTGGGTCAGGYGGTGGCAAGTTCCAGCTGACACTGTGGGTAGGGTTTCTGAGCCAAGGTTAGACCTATTAGGTAGTAGTTAGGCAGTTTATTTACTTCAGCTTACTGGAATGATATATATATATTTTTTTAATAAATGCTTTTATTTGATTGGTGTTGCTGTAGGCCCCAGTAAATTTGAACGCTCCATTATTTTTAGCTTGTATGAAGTGATATGAATGAAAAGAATCCCAGAACTCTCAATATCAGACGATGTCTGGAAAATAAGGAAAGTATTTTATTCCTCAGTAGAAGGAATGCTTGCATCCAAGTCTTGTCTTCCTTGCACGTGTGATAAGGGAAAGCACGGCAGGAGAGCTCTGCAGAGGAAGTGTTGCAGAAATTCTGTCTATGTGCATGCCAAGTGAATAGAGTAAAATATTTGAGGGATTATTTTCCAGAAATGGTGGACACCTGCAGGGACAGCCCGTTTCAGCCAGAGCTGTAGCGCAGTCACTGCTGGGGAGCACTTTCTGTTCAGGGAAAAGTACGTAAACTGGTGCACATCAGTGGTGCGTGCCCTGTGACTCAGCTCCCCTTGTAGCCACCCTCCTACCTTTGCAGCTAATGCTCTTTGTTATTTTCTGGGTGGGAAGTTTACACTTCCCTTTCCCTCGGGGACCTGTTGGATGGAGTTGTCATTTTTAATAATTGGCTTGAAAATGATTATGGCTCAGGGACGGGTCTGTGCTCAAAGGTGGGATCAGATGTTTCCAGGGTGTGTCCCGAGATGAACAAGCTCCTCCAGCCTGGAAACTGGGTATACTCATAGCAGCCCCGTTTTCAGTGCTCGCGTATGCCGTGTTTCTCAGCCAGGTTAACTACCTGGAGAAGACAGCAGGCTGCGGCAGCTTAGGGATCGCTGCGTGCGATGCAGGGTGCATGCATTTACCCTGCTTTAGGCAGGGGACCTGGGTTTGTGTGGTCGACAGGTCATTTCTGGAGAAAGCGTGGGCTGTGGAAAAATGCTCAGGAGTCATTTTATGAATGCCGTGGGTATTGCACAGTAGGACAAGGAGGTGGAAGTGGGAGACGCCCGAGTATATTTGCTTAAAAAAGGGGATAGAGTTTGTGTCGTAGGTGACTTCCTTCCCAGCCTGCTCCCTCTTGGCTGCGCTGGTAAATGAGGTGGGTTTGCTGCCTGTCTTGCGAGGTGCTGGARCCAGCTAGGAAGTACTGCTCCAGGAATGCTTGCCGGGAGCTCTGGGGAGCAACGGGTAGCGATGGAACTGGGTCATTAAGCTGAGGAGCTTTGCTGGAAGAGAAGTGAAGAAGATGAAAAACATGAAGCAGTGGAAGCCTCTTTTTTAAAAACAAACAGACCAACCCCTGAACATGGTGTTATCGTAACTTTCCAGGTAAGAAAGCAGGACGTTGCGTGGCTGTGCATTTTAATTGAAAGGTGACAGTACCAAGGTGTATGCATGCCTCTCTTTTTTTAACCTTTTTTTTTTTTTTTTTCAATGAAGGTCCATGCCCTTAAACTAGTCTTACTATTTTGTGCTTAGAAAACAAGTATATGGCCTACAAAGAGTTCTGCCTCAATGGAAGCAATGCAACAGAGGGTAAACTTTTTAATTTACRTGATTATTTTTGCCATTTTGCCAACAGACTTCCTAAATAAGGAGTCTGTCAAGGACCTCGTACAAATGGCAGCATTAGCCAAGGTGGGTGGGAGCGGAGGAGGCACTGYGCGTTGCCCGGTGGCGTAGTCCTTCCTTTGCAATGGGAACTCCTCAGTGAACAAGGAGTGGGACCTGGGCTCCAGGCGCTTCCTTCCTCCCGGCGAGCTGGCCTGTGCCTGCTCCAGCCCTTGCATGCAGCRTCTCTGAGCTTACATCGCGGTTTCTCTTCCTGGTGGAGTGGTAGAGCATGTTTTAGCAGCTGTCCTGCCCTGTAGCCGGTTGTGTCCAAGGCGAGCGCACCTCAGTGCCCCGGCGTGGGTGCCCCGGGGCTCGGTGAGCTTCCTGCATCCTCTCCGTCGGTCGCAAGGGAGGCTGTGCGGCCGCAGTTTGGGTGTGCTGAAGCGCTTACATCGTGAAGGTGGCATTACAGGATAGCGCTACAGTGTACAAGTACTTACAAAATAATATTACTGCATCAATTAGCCTGTTAGCTTTAAAGAACAAATTGGGTAGCAAACAAGATAAAGAAGATAGACTGGAGCATCATATACCAGGGAAAAAACCCAGTGCATTTGATATTCCTGAGAACTGCTTCCTTGTAAGGAAAGGAAGCAGAGCCCGATATGTCTTTCCCCTATTTCTTCGTGTTATTTTCAGTTTCTTGTTTTTCTTTGCCACATATGGGAGCTGTGGTGGCTGTTGCATGTAGAAGTGAGAGAATGTGTTAGGAAAAGAAAATGTCAGTGAACATTAAGTACAGAAGAAGCAGCATTATTTCATCATGAGAGAAAAAATATATATTGTGCATCTGTAGCGTCTCACTGGCAAGGAAAAATTAACTAGTATCCTTCAGTGCTCTCCGTCTGGACATACGGAGCCCGAAGGGGCTGATCGTAGCCTTGCCCACTCGCGGTGGTAAGACAGCAGGATGTGTTGACCAGTTCTAGACGAGACGAATTAACCGAGTGGAGTGAATTTTGTCCTAGTGAATGTCAAAATTTTTAGCTGGTTCCTTTTCCTGCTCTTGAGGATGTGTTGTCTGGGGTCAGGAAGAGCTGCTGTACCATGACAGGATATTTTTGTATGTAACTTTGTTTTCATTTGAGTTGTTTATCTATCACCGTCTGGTTCTGTGCCCATTAATAAATATAGCCTGGAACGCTGGGGAAGGTGGTGAGAGGAGACAATATGCTTTACGCTGACTTTCAGCTTAGAAGAAAGCAATGTGATGGCTTCATACCATAGGATGCGATGACTCTTACAGAAAGAGGCAAGTAAGGGTGGTCATCTCTGCGCTTTGTGGGTGGCAGCTGCACAGTCAGACCATCCCATGTTGTTAGCCTCAAGTTTAGCTGTCTGCAGCCTGAAGCACGCTCAGTGTCTGTAGTCGATGGTGAATTCACGATGAAATTGCGAAGTATTTGTGTGGCATGGGAAGCCCTTACGAGACCATCTGTCCTCACCTGCGGCTTTGTCCATCGCACTCCTCTGCATTCCCAACGTTCGTGTGGTCCTTCTGGAATACAGCAGTGCATGAAGTATAATAGGGTTTCTTCACCCTAAAACTGACTTCATTTAAAAATAGACCAGTATATAGAAATGAGTAACCAAACTTGACCCAGTTTTGAGAACAAAGTTCCTTATCAGACAAACATTAAACTATTTAGTAGAGCACTGCAACCTGTACTGACTGTATGTTCTGCAAGGAAGTAATTTTTCTTCATTTAAAAGGTCTGCTGACTCAGATCCAAAAACCCATAGCCATCTAATCACTACATTTCTGTATAAGGAGTGTGTTCTGTGGGCTGTATTTGGCCTCTGAGATGTACTTTGGCTGCCCCTAATATCATTGATTGTCCAGAATTGTAGTCGTGGATATAAGATGTCTGCTCTTCCATGGGACAAAGCGCAAGGAAGTAACCTTGGCTCTGGCGCATATCAAGTTGATGACAGCATATTTTGCTTAAAGTCTAGTGCCTGTGTTTGGCATTTGGGCAGTCTAGGGAATGAGCACCCCGTAGATGAAGATTTGAAGAGATTGGAGCCTTAGATCAAAACCATATTTCGTTTCGTTCTACGAAGCCAAAAGTGTGTCCATCGTCCCCTCTTCCCCCTTTTCTCTGCCAGAGCTGTCTGCTCCCATCATTCTGAGGCTGTATTTGCAGACATGAGAGGAGTCTGAGCTGATCCTTTCCTCCTTCAGAAAGGCATTGAACAATTAAATTCCTCCTTATCTTTAGACTTCCTTTCTTTAGTTTCCAAGCTGGCTGGGTCTGAGGACAGAGGATATTCTTTTATTGGTCACTGCATAATTTTCCCTTACTATCCCAATATTACAGTTTTTTTCCTGGAAAGGAGGAGGCTGTATTTGGCTGATTTATTCTGAGGTAGAAACTTCAGAGGTGGAAATCCTGTTGATTCTGTGGCTGTAGATTAGACTTCTTAGTCATGTGTACTACAGGAAGGCCTGAAGGGCAATTGCTGATCAGGACAGTATATGGAGCACGCTTTACCCTTCCCGTCAATATGCTTATTCTTACTAGGGTTGCAAATGCACAGTGGGGATAATTAACCAAGAGGACGTGAAAGAAGAGCGTTTCCAGGTGATTAGGACATGCCTCGTATGAAGTATGGTAATCCAGAAGTGCACAGGACGTTTGGGTTTGGAGGCACAATTTTCCGAAGTGGCGTTTCACTCAACGCCGTCTCTCACTTTCTCTGCTTGGGTCTATACTCAGCAGTTACGCTTCTGCTTGGTTTAGTTTAACTCTTTTCCTGAAAGATATGCCTGCTGCCTTTGCTTCTGATGAGTCTGTATTACAAGGCCACCGATTCAGATGTTTCAACTGGAGATTTCACAGTTTCGTCTTAATTGCGTTTTCCATGGAGAAAACGCATGCGCTGCCACAGCGGCTCCACAGTGCTCAGAGCTGAAGTGGGCTCTTGGATCGGTTCAGAGCAACCCCTGCTGCGCAGACARGGACTGTGCTTGCTGGGACCACAGGAGAAGCTGGGCGAGCTTACCAAAACCAGCTCATCGGGCTGCAGGAAGGAGATCAAACAGGGAAGAGTATCGATTTTGTATTCAAAGTTACTGCTCTTACCACTGCTTGTGTTACAGTAGACTCTGGTCGTGGCTGGGATCTGTTTTCAGAGCAGTCTGGAGAGCTGCTGAGGTYGGGCTGGCCTCCTCCTCGGCACTGCTTTTGTTCGTCTTCTCTGGTGCGCACAAACCGGGACTCRGATCCCAGGTTCAGAGTATAAGCTCAGCTGGATGCGTATTGTCTTTAGCCCTTCGTAGATCATGAGATGTTGAAACTTTAAATGGGGAAACCACTTTTGTGCCCTCAGGAAAAGTTGTAACAATCCTTGGGATCTGCRTGAGCTGTGAGCTAATGCGTAAGGCATTCGCGCTCGCCAGGGACGCGAGCACAATTGCTTTCTTGTTGTGCAAGCTGGCCAGTATTTGTAGAGAGTGTATGTGGGATGTTTATGTATTCCGCCACTCACTCGTTCTTTCACTCATAATGGGAGGTGCTGGGCAACCTTAAGTGTAGGTGGTGCTCAAGTAAGAGGGATTATATGGAGAGGAAAGTAGTATAGAATATATAAGTAATGTTCCTAAGATTTTCTTTGACTAAGGATCTGGAGTCCTCTGGCACTCAGTTACACAGCTGGACAATTAACCTTCTCCCGGGCAGCTTCCCTCAGACTTTTTTTTACACTGTCTAGCTTGAACCTTCCCCCTAACATGGTTTGCATGTTTACTTYTCTTGCTTTCTGTCCCCTGATTGTGTAATGGACTGTACTTGGCTCAGCCTCTGCAACTGGATCCTCGCAGCAGCACGGAGCAATAGTTCCAGCGCGGTGCTTTGTCTCTTCCTCGCATGCACAATAAAGTTTCAGGGCTATTATCTGTGAATGTTTTTCTTCAAACCTAATAAACCTCTGCCCTTCCGACTGCTGGTGTCCTGCCAGACCGACTGGCCACTGAACAAATGGCGTGGGCTGCGTGGTAGCCCGGGATCCCCGCGGAGAGGCTGCAGCGCGGTGGGCGGCTCTCCTTGGTGCTCCTCCAGGGCCTGGGTGTCCCAGCTARCTCCACTGACCTCCCCAGTGGGCTGCTGGTCTGGGCAGCAGCAAGGTCCTGGGAGYAGTCACGGAGGGCTGGGCTGGGACRGAAGTGCCCCCTGCRCGCYCCGGYGTGCTGGGGGCGGCCGGGGTCGTTTCTCCCTGCAGCCCTGCTGCAGGCACTGCCCCAGCGCTGCCCAGGCAAAGCTGCCCAGGTCCGTGCTTGATGCCGTCTCGAAGGAGCTCRTGCCTGTGTTAATGTTGGGAACGTAGATCAAGCAAATGTAAGAAATTGCTGTTGAGTCTACTGATTTGCAGTGCATTTTTAATTGTCGTTATCTTCATAGGTGGTGAGCAGTTTGGCCTCAGTGCAAAGTATTAGCTCACTTTCATTGCAGCGTGGCGTGGCCAGGGACAGAGCGGTGGCAGAGAAGTCAGAGGAAGGATGTGCGTGTGTGTGAGTTGGTGTAATAATCCTTCCCTCTTTCTCAGAGATTCTGTGAGGTTGTGTTATTGCAATTTATAGAATGTTTTGAGATGCTGGATGAAAAACTCTTTGAAGAATTACTTTTTGTTATATTTATGTACACACGTGTGTGTGTGTGTATGTAATTTTAGATATATCTTAATATGAATAATTCTTTATATAAACAAACATATATTTATATGTTATATATATATGTTATATATATATATATATATATAATTTAGATACACCCACATACACAGACACACTCTGCCACTGGATGTAAGTATGGGTGTAAAGCATTAGCCTAGAAAAGAATTGCTTCAGTGGGTTCATAGATGCGGACGTTTTTAAGGCCAGAAGGTGCTACCAGATGATCTGATCTGACTTCTGGATATAATATTTTATCCTGTTACTCCTTTATAAAAAGAAGTCCAGTAGCTCATTTTTATGTGGATACCTAAGGTTCATGCTAGTAACCCGATTCTAAAGCTCCGCTCTCTGTAATGATCTGTAAAATCTTTCCATGTCTAGATTAAGGAATGTAAGGTGCTTGAATGAACCATTTAATGATCTTCTCCTTTATTCCATTCTAGTGACTCAGGGTGTGATTCACACATTCTTGTACAGTTCTCTTTCTTTCTCCAAGTTTAAATAAACTCTATTTTGCATTTTAATAGCCCCAAAACACAAAGCTCCAGTTACATCATTTAGGAACATTCAGCGTATGAAAGACGAAAGACTTCCCCATCCAGTCCTGACACAGCCGGTGCCCCCAGCTCAGTGCACTGCGCTGTTCCTTCTGGGAAAAGCGGGCGGATCCTGCCTTTGGAAGAGGTGGGAAGCGGGCGGATCCTGCCTTTGGAAGAGGTGGGAAGCGGGCGGATCCTGCCTTTGGAAGAGACGCAGCCCGCAAAGTTTGAGGGCAGCCAGAATCTCTCTCTTCTCCAGGGGGAAAAACCACCATCTGTTTTGGGGAAACTTCTGTTTATTCTTCTTAAATCYTGAACAAACACAACAACAAAATCTGTTTGTCCATTTCTTTTTGATGCTTTAACCAGTTCTAGTGGCTGTCTTGCTTCTTCCTTGTGTTCCTAACCAGAAAAAGTAGAGGAGAATCGAAACAAAACAAAGCCAGCTTTTTGGTTCTCTCCACTTTCCCCACGCTGCTTTTGCTTTCCTCACAGGAGTAAAACACTTGATTTTCTAACAGGCATTTTCCTGTGCAACAAACTAAGGAATTAATGCCCTCTAAAAATTAGAGGGTCTCTGGATTATCTTTTTTCTTCTATCACTTTCTGAGTGCGACACAGCAGCTCAAGAACAATTCACTAAAAAGCTATGGCTGGATACACCCGTCCTGCCAGGCAGGTTCAGGATTATTCTTTGCAGTGGTGTGTTTCTCCTCCTCTCACTTCAGCGTAGTTCAGTCTGACCTGCTTTGACTAACCCTTGCCCGTGCATGAACTCCACCAATTTTTCCTAGGTGGTCAGAGAAGCTRTTTCCTGTAGCGTAGCCAGATCTGAATCAATGCCAAAAACATTCCTGCTGCTGATACCGCTGTGTCCTCCTTCTGGGCTCTCCTTAATAAAGGAGTGACCTAATCTAGTCTCCAAAGTGTTTCCACACCTTTTTTTTTTTTTTTTTTTTTTTTTTTTTTTTTTTTTTTTTTTTTTTTTTTTTTTTTTTTTCATTCTGTTTGTGCAGATTTGTGTTGTGCTAATGTGCTGCTGTTGTTACTACAACACCACATAAAAACATTGGGTGCACACCAAGAACAAAAAAAAAAACTTTCCTGAAAGCATGGATTGATTGCAGCTACTCCCTCAGAGTAGAATTTACTGAGGAAATAATTAGGGCTGATTAATTTAGATGAAATTTCTAACTGTGGTGCTCAAGGTGCTGATATAGGCTGAAATGCCCCCAAATAAATGGCCAGGATGAGATTTTTTTTTGGAATTAAAAAAAAGCAGTATAAAAGTCAAAACCAGGGATGACAGGTGATCAGATCAGTGGTAGCCTTTCTCCATGACCGCTGAAATGCTTACTCAAATCTGATTCACAAGGCTGGTATCTGTAACTAGGTACAGATGCCCGTGCCTGCAATTTGCCAAGACTTCAGGACTATCTAGGATAAGAGTCTACTTCATTAGAGTGGATTGCTGCTCTTAATCGTAAAGGAAGTCCTGCAGTACTTGGGCTTTGTTTTGGTGCTTTATTTTGACAGCTGCTGACTTTYCTTCCTCTTCTGTGACTCTCACTGAACAATTTCTTCTATGTGATTGCACCGTGTTGATCTTGCTTTTCGCAGTAATGCCAGTTGCATAATCAGTGGTGTCAGTTTTGTGGAGAGCGTGACCCCTGTTGGAGATCTGACTGCTTACTTCTTGGAAGAGTTTATTTTACATTCAGACTGGAATTTTAAGTTGTGAAATAGAAAAGTAGGGTAAGGGAGGTTTCCCCCCCMCACACACACTTTCACTGTACCATTTTGAGAATCTCTGTTTTAGGGGATGTTGTGGCAAGTGATATTGCTGGAGCTGGTAGCTGACTCCCTGCTGTGATTGGCATGTGAAAATGTATTGGTGGATCTGTGAAAGCAATTGATGGAAAGAGGTCAGGAATAATCTAGGAATCTAAAAGTTTCACAGCCTAAGTAGCTGGAGATGTGAAAGGACTGTTAGAAACAGTGAGGGCAAATCTGGGTGGATTCTAGGTGTTTCTAGGTGGATTTAGTCCTTTTCTTCCTTCATGAGACTACCCAGAAGAAGAAATCATCCACTGTAAAATTAAGCCTGTATTTTGAGGGCAAAGTGATAAAGTTTCTTCTAGGTATTATCCATGCTTGCCTGAAGTTTTTTTCAGCTCTGTGCAAGGGCAGAGTGTAGGAAGAGAGAGGTAGAGAAATGCATTGAAAACCTTGAGCAGAAGCTGGGTATTCTCCGAGTCAAACCTTTAAGAAAGGTGGTGGTGGCATCAGTTTGCACAGGTACCAAACACACCTCGCTTTTTATTTACTCATTGGAAAAATAACTTMGTACTCTTGAGGTTGGACTGGCTGCTTAATTTGGTGCACTTACAAAGTCTGAAGAGAGCCTCAGATTCCACGACGCAAGAGCTTGAGGCATTTTTAGYTTTCTAAACTCCAGTTTAAACCCAGTGAAATACTTTTCACTGTACTAGGCATCTTCTCTCTACCGCGGAAGGTGACAGACTCTTTGGGAGCTGGTGTGCAGAGGTAGAAGGTTGGTTATACCATACAGTAGCCAAAAGACCAGCTTGGAGACACTGTGCAACAATACAGTGAAACTTGGCAGGTGGAAAAAATGTGTATAGGTGAAGGCATTGCTTCAAAGAGATTCTTTTCTGTTTTTTTTTTTTTTTTTTTTTTTTTTTTTTTTATCCTGAGGACCAAATCCTGTAATTCTTCTAGCACTTAGAAGTTCTCCCACTGTCCTCCAGAAAAGCTTTAAGTTTCAGTTGAAGCAAAGGATGATATACATTGAAAGATGTTGATAGGAATAAATGTGGAAGCTTTCAGTGTGTCCTCCTCTGGTGTGCCTGGCCCTGGTTATACTTTCAGTGTTTTTTCATTGCATGTTTTCTTAGGAGAKCCTATGAAGCACTCAATAAAAAACAAATCTATTCTTTATAGTTGTAATAAGAGAATTAAGCTAGTTAACTACAACTAGAAATGCTTCCAAGAAAAACAGTGACACTGGAAATCAGGATAAATGAGGGCAAGTTTTCTGGTTACAACTGGATCAAATATCTACATGCTGCTTGTATAGAAAAAAACAGCAGTGAAAGTTTTGTCTCTTGATTCTGGTAACAGCTTTTTCCACAGACAGGAGTGGCCGGAAGGGAAGTCAATAGCGAGTAAAACGTGATTACACTTTCTTTGCGTTCTTCCCTCGTTACAGCACTTCTAGTGATGCCCGGGTTTTTTCTTTGATTGTCTATTGTCCGCAGCCCCTGCCGGGAATTGCTTCTTCAGCTTGTTCACCGTTACCGCAGCTTTTCCTTGCTGCCTCGCACAGCCGCGTGTCGCTGGCGCCTGATCCCAAGCGGTGCTCTGGGGAGGGAGGGCACGGCGGGGATCGCATGCTCCAGGAGGCCCCTCCGGCACGAAGGGATCTCGCGGGGCTTTATTCCAAGCCTCTCCCTTTGCRCAGGGTTTAGGGCTGGAGGGGACCTCTGAGCAGGCAGGCTTGTTAGTCCGCAGAACCGCGTGTTGTGTGGTTTTAACTGGACCTGCGGCTGGGCTTTTCCCGCTCTGCGCAGATTAGGGTAGTTACCGATAAAGGCTGAGTTTGTGCCTGCACGTCCTGAGTAGAGTCTGTGCTGATGGTTTCTTACTGCGTCAGCAGATGCAAGTGTCACCAAAAAGCTTTTGCAGATTCCTGCTTCTGGGGACGCTTATTTCTTCCGTGGCGACGGGCAGAGATGGGCTGGAAGGGTGTTGGCGTAGCCCGTATTTTTGAAGTGCCTGGCGCAGCCGGTCTGCACCCCTCGGAAAGCACTGCCTTGCTGGCTGACGAGACGGGCGCCTTCCCGGCACGTGCTGATGTCTGCTCTTACCTTAGAGGGGGCAGGCGAAGGTGCGAAAGGGAAAGGGAGCTTCCGTGTGTGCTTGCCGTTCGCTCTCYGAGGAACGCTGATCCTGTTCCTGGCTATTGCCCCTGCAAAAAGCAGGACAAGTTTTGAAAATACGTATTTCTGCTGCCTAAATTTAGCTCCCCAGAGCTTGTCTGGTYCCAGCAGCATCTCATGGGGCAAAGCACAGTTTGAAGGTACGGGTCAGGCACGTGTTCAAAACGCCTCTGACAGACGAGGGTAACCTGCTGAAGGGGCTCCGGTTGTGCATGTTCCTCTCTTCCTGGAGACAGCGTTTTCCTCCCTCTAGAAAAGCTTCGGTAAATTTGTCGTGTTTCTTGTGGGCACGGAGTGGAACAAAATGGGCCGCGCTGAGCGCGAGGCGGCCTCTGGAGCTGCCTCAGCGCCGGCTTCGAGAAGGCTGACCCTGATGCYGGTATTAAAGAGCATGAAAAATGTAATGCTCTGGTGAAAAGCCTCGCTATGGAAACGGGTTCTTCTGCGTTGCTGCAGATATCCTTGCTGGCGCTGGGCGCTCCRGACCTGGCTGCCCTCTGAACGCGAGCCGAGACTGGCCCGGCGCCTCCCGGCGCGGGGCTGCCGGGGCTGCGCGCTCGCTGCRGCCAAAATCCTCGCGGATTCCCTGGGTTTTCTCGAGCTTTTGCATGTCGGTGGTGATCTGACTTTCCATTTGGTTCTTTCCTCCTGTGTCCGTTCGCACTCAAGCGTTTGTGCCGACACGAACGTCCGTCCCGCGCTCGCCCGGCAGCCGCGAAGCGCGCGCGTTTTGCGACACCGGCTGAACGTGTCCTTCCCGCRGCTCCGGGGGCCGGGGTCTAGCTTTAGCAATGCTAGCGTCGTTCTGCAGCAACTAGTTTGGCTAGTTGAAGTACCGAGTAAGAGACTCGGGGCAGTCAGTTACTTCCTATCTTGTATTGTGCTTTTATTCTCATATCTATTGTARAATCTCTTTCTGCCAAAACTAATAGTTACGGTACCTGTCAAGTTTGTTCTTTGGGTCCAGCGTTTTCCTCGTTTCAGATGTGTTTTGCTGGCTTCTTAGTCCACCATCATCATTGCTCTACTGTKTGGCTCCTTGTTCCCACTGTTTGAAAAAGGCATACGCATACGTGCATATCTGCGTGTGCACGTGCACTAACGCTTTCTCTCCCCTACTTACTGCTTTACACCTGTTTCTGAGATTTACTGTGCCAGAATAGTGTTGCAAAATCCTGAGTCATTTCTAGCTAACTGATATGGCAATTATTGTTAAGGAATTATTCTCTTGCATAATTAAGAGCCCTGAGCTCTATTTTAAGGTGTCATGTGGTTGGCTTTTCCATACTCTTTGTGAAACTTTTGGCTCAGAACAATTGGAAGGAGGCTGGAACTGAAGAAGAGACTTTTTTTTTTTTTTTAATGGTGAAGACAAACTCATGCCATCATAAAGATTTCAGCTGCTCCATTGCTGAGCAGTTCAGCAAAATCGGTCTTTAAAAATTGATCAGCAGTTGAACCATGAAGCAGAAGTTCTGCTGTCAGCCCTGGTTTGTAAGAGAGACTGTGAATTTGGTGCAATCTGGGTCTGCATCTCTGTGCTGAAGTATGTCTTTCTACCTCCATTTTCATTTCTGCAGCATTGATGACAAACTGGTCTGGGGAAAATTACTGCCCCTTTCCATTGCAAAGACGGGCAGCAAGGCCAAAGATGAGTGAAAAGGAGTGCAAGTGCATGCCCCAGCAGAGCTGGAAAACAACCCTGGAATAACCTCCTTCAAATCAGAGCCAAATCTTTCAAGTAGCCTAAGGAAATTAGAGACCTAATTTCCATGAATGGAAATGAAATGTCAGAACACAGTGACAGTGTTGGTAATCTCAGCATAAGAACATCTATCGAGTGAAACAACAGTATTACTGACTGGTTATTTTCCAGATGAGGTAGGCTCAGTTGGTAAGGAGGTGGTTTTGGGTGCAAAGARTGGTGTTAGTACTGGGAGTTTACATATTTCAGAAAGTGATTGAACAGATTAATGAAAAAATAATGTGTCAAGACTTATTGAACTAATTGAAGTCTGTATGAAAGACACACGAATAGAGGTGAGTGTGAAAGGTGAAACCCCCTGACTCCTAAATTCTGTGTAAGGTCATTTTCAAACCTGTACTTTGTCAGCATCGCTGCTCACCGGAAACTGCCTGGTTTGGGGGATGTGGTTCTGAGTAATAATTCTGGCTCTGGAGAGGGAGGGAGATATTTYTTCTTGAGACTAGTAAAAACTGAAGGATCTAGCACGTTTTTCTCAAAAACAGCCTTATCTCCGAATGTTTCATGTAAGAGGTTTGGCTCCAAATGTGTAGATTTGGTGGTTCTTCACATCAGGCCTTCCTATGTAAAGCTTTTACTTCACATGGAAGTATTTCTTTACTTATCTTGATAGACCATAGTTGCTTCTTAAGTTATTGGAAGAAAGAATATTAAGTGAYTGAATTCTATTCTGTATTTTTTCCTTCTTCACAAATAACGCTGAACATCTTGCCAAGTTCTTTAGAAAACAGTGCAATCATCAGCGGACTGAATTCATTAGGGGTTGGCATTTAGACACTCGGTATTCCAGAGCTGCTGACGCCCCTTGGAAAAATTTGCAATATATTCACTTGAGGACCAACGTTTTGCTTCTGTGATTATCTGGATGTTTTTTGTCCATCCTTGAATTTGTTTTTCTTATTAAGAAAATGTGTTTGGATTCTGGACTTCAGGGTTGGGTTTTTTTTGTTTTCTTTTTTAATTGTTTCCTTTTGTTAATTTTTAGTCACCAGGCAGTATTTTTTCTAGATGTGATGGAAGCATAGCAAATTTTTTTTTAATAAAGTAAAATGGAAAATGGATTATTGCTTTCAGATGTAGATGAGCGGTGGTTCATGTTTTTGTTTTTGTTTTTTATTTCTCTCCCTTTACGTTAGCCCCCAAGAATGAAACAGGAAGGAAAAGTTTTCCTCTTGCATCAGCGTTAGTGTTTCTGGATGGGAGGCTGATGCTCGGGGTGGGGCTTTGGCCGTCCCTGGGGWCTGCTGCCCTGGGGCCTGGCACCGCCAGGGCCCCTCCGCGCTGTGCAGCGGCTGCCCAGAGCCCCGCTTTAAGGGTGCAATGTTAGTGCAGAGCAGCCTGATACTGTGAGTATTATTATTATTTCCTCCTGCTCCCCCAGCCTGCTTCCGCAGCATGGCAAAATCTCCTGGTCTGATGTGGAATAACAATTCACAAGCAAAAGTTAGTTTTTCCTGCTAGAAGCTGKCTTGTGTTTTCCGTGGTCTCCAAAAGGAGAGACCCCGCAATGACATGCTGTTTCATGATGAAAGCTCACGGGAGGCCGCGTGCTGGCGTTTGCAGAGTGCATGGGAAGCTGCAGCTGATGACAGGAATGCTTTCTGCTGTGTTTGGTTTGTTGCAGATCCTCTTGTTGGTCGTCTCAGACGGCAGGTTTATGCTTTCCATCTGGCGGGTGTGTGTGTGYGTGGTTTGAAATGATGTTTCTGTTTTTAAATTTAACATAATTGCAACACGGTTATATGTGTTGTCAGCCAGTCTTCATCCATGGAAAGTTTTGGTCTGGAGACTAGACTGAAGTTAAGAATAAGCACCATTTTGTCCTTTCCTTTACTGGCCAAGGAAAGCAGGCCTTCCTAGCAGGGCACTTGCCTCTGAGCTTGGAAATGCTGTGTGCAAATGGAGGAAAACTGGGTGCTTTGCTTCCATTGAAACRCTTGTTCTTGTACTGCGTGCCTTTGCGGCTGGGCAGGTCTGGTCGTCTCCCGGTGTGAATTCAGAGCCTGTCTGGGGGAAGCATTACCGTACTGTCAGTAACTTCTGCAGATTTGGTTACGAAAGCTTGAGACCAACCTCTCCTCTGCTCGAAATGACCACTGTCATCCCCCAGGTCACACCTAAAGCAAAACAGAAACTTTAAAGAACAAGGGGCAAAATCTTCTACTTCACTGACCGTGAGCGGGAGAGTTTTGTCTGGCTTGTTCCTGAGTGCTTGTCCAGTTTAGTTTGGCTTATTTCAAGACTTTATTGCCATCACCTCCATTTTGATCTTTTTTCTCAGAGAGCTACATCTAGAAGTTGTCCTGGTTTTTCCTTCACTCTACATGTAAAAGAAGGGATTATTTTTTGGCTAGTCTGATGATGAAACTCTCCCCAGTAAAAATGTCTAAACATCGCCAACACATTTCCCACAGGCCAAAAAAGAGGCATTGGTCTTGCTGTTGTAACTGGTGGAGCGCTCTTGGTGGTGGGGAGGATAGGCTAACRGAAATTTTGTTGGTTTTGAAGATTYCTTTAATCCTACTAACTGAAGTGTGAAGAGGCTTGGTAAACCAGTTCAGGAGGCTTGGATGAGTCCACGAAGAGCTTCTGCTGAACGCCAAGCGAAGCAGCGCGGTGTTGATCATGCTGTGGCTCTGTCCCGTTGTTCTGAGCAAAAACATGTTTTTTCAGGGACTGCTTGTAGTTTTGAAGTTATAATGATCTAAGTGAATTAATTAGACCAGTTCTGCTATCAGTTATTACTACTTTAATTCTGTTGAAATCATGATTTTCTTCGTCTTGACAGAGGCTTTACAGAAGAGAACTTGTCAGCTCCAACTCAGCTTTCATTTGTTTTGCTTCGTTGGAGGTGCTTGAAATGAYGCCGAATCGTCTTGTCCTTGCACAGTTGTGCTGACACCTGCCGCTGGTGGAGATGCGTCAGTGTCGTGTACTGACATCCTCATTCTTGTTTTATTTATTTAATGAGAAGTTGTTGTAAAGCTGTTTCTGGGCACCAGTGCTTGCCCTGTGCTCTGGAAGGAATGCCTTGGTTTGAAGCAAGCAGCGGCTGCAGACCAAATGTGCTGCTTTTTGGCGTACATGAAACATATGGAGTAGGAGAATGATGGTTTCTTTGCTCCTCCCAGGATCCTCTCTCACTGGCAGCATTTGCAGCAGGCCCAGCCAAACTCTTGTTCCTGCAGTAACACCACAAAATGGAAAGGACATTTGTCCTTCTAATACTTCACTGCTTTTTTTTTTTTCCTTCTTTTTAGACCTAGTCGCTTACAATCAWCAACTTTGCAACACTTGTACTGTGTGAGGAACAGTGGTGGTTAGAAAGTTGGCTGATTTGGAGTATTTCAGGAGCAGGGGGGACATCGGTCCTACCGAGGCACTGCTGCGTTAGAGGTACTTACTGCCGGAGGGCAACATTATGTACRTGCCAGGGTAGGAGACTGAGGCAGGGACTCCTGGCCCTGCAACGAACTTGTCGTTTGACCTTGTGTAAGATGGCGTCTTTGCTCATCACGTACTGTGCAGCTGTAAGGTACGCTGTAATTCCTTTCTGACCTTTAAGATAGGTTACTGCAAGTTTGGGAAGTACTCTGAGATTTTTTGAAGGAAGAAACGGAAGAAGGGAAAACCTGTATGCTTTTAATAAGGTGAATGTGAAGCTTCTTTTAACTAGGAAGAAACGAACTTGACTTCCTGGAAGCTGCTTCTGCCAAAGCAGTGAGACTCCACTTTGGTGTCTATAGGAGCAGTGTTGATCACAGGTGGCTTTTTTTGAAAGGATTCACTTGTTGCCCTGATTTTATTCCCACCAGTGTTGCTTTTTCCATGGAGTGCTTTTGAAGTCTCTGACTGGCTTCATATATGTGTATAGACATCCCTTATTAAATTCCCTTGAGTCCTGTCCTATCATGCACTACAATCAGCTTAAAATGTGTGTAGAAGCTCTGTCTTTAAGGCAGCAGCCTGGAGGTCCAAGAGATATGGCAAGTATGAGATAATACAGAGAAGGAGTGTTGCATCTGCCTCTATGTATTGCTTAAGATTTCTTCTACCGAGGGTTGCTGTACATTTACCTTCTTCTGTAACTGTGTGCTGCCCTTCATGTCACTTTTGATTTTTTTTCACTTCAGACATAGTAGTCTTCACTACTGTGCTTGCACTTGCAGTGGRTAGAAACACCTAATGTGGTCCATGCGACATTTCTAAAACAAATGAATTCTTTTCATTGAAAAGAGATTCATTTCTGTCTTCTGTGAACATAGTCTGCTGTCCTCAGGGGAAGAGACACTCTGTGCTGACGAACATTGCTAGCACAAATGAAGAAATCAGCCCTTTTGGGATGTGTGAGCTCCAGTGGGTGGTGAGACATCTTGTAACTRGTGGGGAAGAGGGATGAGATCAGGGTTTAAATTGTTCTGTTGCAGCAGACAAGGCATATTTGGTGGGACCTCCCTTGTTTGATCTCACTTGGCGTGGGGTTAGCATGTGTATTTTTGGAATGCGGCTCAGCCTTGTGCTTTATACTGAATGAAGATGCATGAGACAGCATTGCAGAGAGCTCTTGCTGCATTGGGTTTTGTCTTGGCTTTGAATAGTTGTGGCTGCATCAAAACCTTTTCTTATAGGATTACTTACAATGCCTTCTGGTTGTAGGAAGTGGAAATGAGTGAAGTCTAAGGACAAATTTAGCCTTCTTATGAGCATGATGTCTGCTTACTCCAGATTTAATTTGATTTGTGAGGTTTCTTGGAGAGAGTCAACGCCATGAAACTTTCAGCGTGTGCTCTGGGTCTGAGGAGAGTCCTCATTGCATCCATGGTTTTGTCTTTCCTTTGTTCACTGTGCCATTGACTAATTTAAAAGCAGTTGACTTTGATACGGGTCCTACATATAAACAAATAGCTAGRTGAGGCAACTTTTGTGTATATGCTATCTTGCCTACAGCTGGAACCTGTGCTAACTTGGCATTTGCATTTTTTTTTTGTGGGAATATAGTTGTTCTGTAGTCTTGGAAGGTATTTTATGACCTAAGAAGAGATTTGAGTTCTAGTATAGCATTTCTAGTGGCAAGGAATTCCCCTTTCTAAAATGTTGGGAAACAGTAAAGTAGAAAATTCTATACTTGTTCTAACCATGTATTATCTGAAAGATTATAACCTATTTATAATCAGGTTTATTCTGTTCCTACATTTGCTTTTCTCATAAAGGGTGCCTTCCTAATTTTTATTCTGCAAATACAGAAGCAATAATCGGTTCAATTTCTTTGTTACTGGAATTTCATGACTTTTCTCACTTGCATTTTGAGTATCGATGCGAGGAAAACAAATTATCAGCGTTTTCTTAAATCTGGCCTAACCGGTTGCACTAGCTAGGATGGTTTGCTGAGAAGAGTGATGAATGCTATAGATTTATTTTGTATGCTTCATCTTAAAAAAAAGAAAAGAGAGACAGAATTTCTTTCGTATTTGAGGTGGAGCTGGGAGCCTTCAGAGCCGAGCAACCAAATGAGTCGTGTGCTGGAAGAGAGCTAACTTGCTCCTGCCGGCTTTGAAGTGAGCAGAGAGGCTTCTCTGATCAGGTTATTCTCCCATGTCCACTGCTGTTCTCTCAGCTCCCTTTAACATGAAGTATTGCAAGAAATCTCAGACTCAGGTGGTCTGACCTATTTAGGATCAAACAGACCTCAGTGGAAGGTTTTCTCTATTAGATCCCTTTTATGCCCTGTATTGGGGCCTTCAGTATGTTGCATTGTATAGCTTGTATTGCCTGAATTTTTCCTGCAGGAGAGTTGCACAGTGTGTTACTGGAGAAGAGGAGATGGGACAACTCCTCTGCTCTAGCATGTGTGTCCTGTCTCTCSCTTTCTACATGGTTGCTTTTTGCTGTAAGCCACAGCACAGACCCCGTGGCCTGGAGAAAAGTGGAGGTGAGGTGATCATGGTGAGCTTCCTTCAGCTCTGAGTGTTTTTCCAAGCCACTGTATTGATCTCAGGATTCTTGGTCTAGTTTTGAAAGACTTGCAGAGGGTTGCGGGAAGAAGAGGCTGACTTTTGATTAGCAGCTCTTTCTCCGGGGGTGTTTCATACCACAGAGCAGCTGCTTTGGGGAGCTGGGGTGTCCCAGAGATGCCCCCCTTTGGCTACGTCGCTTGGCAGAACGTTCCTGCTTGTTGTCCCCATGCATAGCCATTTGCTTCTCTGCAGGGGAAGCGCGAATGCCTTCCTGAGTCTTTCTGATGAGTGGTTACTTACAGAGCTGTAAAAACTGGTCGTATTGATGTGAAGGATAAAATATAGATTTTTTATGATAAAGATGCTATTTACTGCACTTGCCTTGGCTTTCATATGTTTGGCTGAGTTCCCCTGTAGCTAGAAGACCCCTGGTCACAGGGATTACACTAGATCAGTCTTTGGGGAATGCAGTGTGATGGACTGAATTTACAGTCCATAGAAAAAACTTTCTGAAAAGTCACTCTAAGCTCCTTTTTACCCGTACTACTTGGACTCGCAAAGATGATACATGCAGAGATGATTCTTACAGTCACTGATATGACAGAGGCTGACAACTATTTAGAAGTGTTAATGGAAAAAGCTTAATGAAGGACAATACAGAACTAAGTAGTGTACCCTGGTATGTACTCATTTACCCTTAAGTCTRTGCATATGGGTTTGGGGCAGCTACTTGATGCCAGAAATATGGCCATGAGCAAATAGTCAGAGTAATCTATTTACCTGTTTATTTTTCTACAGATGAATCAAGTTTTCAGAGGAATTTCATTAGGAACAAAATATCTAGGTAACCAGAGAGAGCAGGAGGGAGAAAAATAAACTGTGAGTGGTAGTTAGAGTATTACAGTTGAGCTGCTGCCAAAGTAAGCAGGAGAATTCAATAAACTTCTGTCTGGCTGATGAATTACTGGGAGACGATTCTGCAAGGGTTTGACATTCCCCTCCTGATGGTGCGGTAGCTACTGCWGCTCGTGGAGTTGTCTGGGCGATASTTATTTTAAGTAATGCACCACTGGGATTGTAAAATGGATCCGATGGTGCACATGATTATGGGCACTGTGCCTCTGGTAACTATGCCCTGCTTTCAAGAGTGCCCGCACAGATGGTTTATTTATGTCGCGTTGTTTAGGTTGCAGTTAATTTTGAAAGGAAGGATTACGTGCATTGCTTTTATTGTTTTGCCATAGAGCTTTGTAATGTTGTGAAGTGACTGAGGTAGGAGGAGAAAGGATGGAGTGGGGTGGCAAGGGGAAGTACGCTGGCATGCATGTTACTTCTGGAACCAAAGGTCATTAGTGCTTCAAAATCTTGCAGATTTGGTGTCTTTAACGGGCAGAGTAGGTTTGCTTCAGCACAGACTTCTGAGTGCAGAGGCTTTAGGAGTGGTTTGTGTTTACAGTGGTCACTGAGATCAGATCTTGTCCATGTTTGAGCGTGGTATCCTGGGCAGAGCTGCCCGAAGCGTTAGCYGGTACCTCGGCGGTGCCGAGGTCAGCAAGCTGTGCCAGGCTGTTCGGTGCGGAAGACTCCCAGTCGGATCTGCTGCTTCTGGAGTTGGGGTGAGCAATCGGATTGCRAATTTTAGAATCATTTACACTGATAAATTGCAGAAACGGAATTCATGTTCGTGCTTTGGCTACGTTTTCCCGGCAAGTACGGTGGGAAGCCTGCTGTGCACAGAGGTGTTCGGGCCGGGCTTGCAGAAAGCTCAGAACATCCTACGTGAAGTAGAAGTGCTGCCGCTTCCTCTCAGTAGTGATTAGATTCTTGGGATGTGTTTCAGGGCAGAAATGAGTGATAAGTAAGTACAGGCTTGGGTCAGGGTTTCAGAAACTGGCTCGGTTAGCAGTAAAATGAAGGCGGTATTTTCTTAACCCCGGTTCCTTTGAAGCGCTCTTCTGTGTTTCCAAACCACACAACTATGAGTTTTTTCTCAGAGGGCAGCTACTTCCAGGCTTCCCCACCCCCKGCCTGACACTCAGCCCAAAGGGCAGAGGGTTTTCCAGGAGGAAAACTTCATACGTTTTTACTTCCTTTTTTAGTAGTTACAACTGAGAGATTACCTTGCAGYCAGGGCATGACGATCAAGAAGCGCAGTGTCGATAAGAAGGCAAAAAYGTGGCCGCTGTGCAGAGCAGCCTTTGGTTTGGCGATGGACCCGGGAAGGGGCCCATCTTGTGATACCCTCAGTTAAACCAGAGATCAAAGAATCATTAAAAAAAAACACGAGCTGTTTTCAGRCTTGAGAGATGATTTTCTTAATTTAATCCGAAACTTCTAGTTTCAGATAAAAATCTTTGCTCTTTGTCTCACTAAGAGCCAAATCTCTTGCCGTTTCCTAGACGGGGTTGTTAATAATGGCAGGTGTAAGGAACGGAGAGAGACTTGTTTGCTTGCTTTGAGACGTTTGTTCTGTTCCTTCCCTGAAGCTTTTCAAATATATTTACTACCCAGGGTATTTCCCTGAAGCTTTTCAAGTGTATTTACTACCCAGGGTATTTTCGGATTGATGTTTGGGGGATCTGCACAGCAGAAAAGAGAAAACACAATTGGAAATTCTTTGAGATGCTCCAGTTTGTGGTCTTTGTAGCTCCTTGGCTTTTTAAGTTGAATAGTGTCACTGTTCAGATCGGCCTAAATGTTGGCCTGGGTTCAGCCACCGCAAGATGGATGTTCTTCTCTCAGCACGTCCTTTGATTCACTGTGTGACTGTCGCTAAATCACTTAAACTGCGGCTCTGTTACTCACCCGAACGATGGGGCTAAGGGCGCTAGCGGTGGAGGGGGGCTGGAGCTGTGCTGTGTACCGTGGGCACTGGGGGTGGGTGCATYGCACGGCTGGATCTGTCCCGTGTGGGCTCGTGGGCGCTCTGCCCCCGCGTATCTTAGCGTGCTGAGCCCCTGCCCGGAGCACGCCGCGGGTCTGGCGCTCTTCCTGGGCTGCCTTTGCAGCCGTGCAGCCTCGGGGAGCTGGGTTCTTGTTGTTCGACAGCCCTGCTGCAGTCCTACTTCTGAATCAGCGCTACCAGCCCGTTAGATGGTGTGCGGAGGCCTCTCCCGAGGGAACTGGCCCAACTACTGAAAAACGGGGCGGCAAAGCACTGGAAAACTGTAAGGAGTGATCTTGTGTTGAAGAGGGTTGGTCCTTTAGTGGAGAAGAAACATACATAATCTAAGGGGGAAAACGAAAGAATTTTGGAGTCCGATGGCCCCCGTTGTATATTCCATAGCTGTGGAAGAATTGGATTTCCCTTTGASTCCAGCTTGCCATTTTATGTTTGCAATAAACTATTGGGTCTAATCCCAATTGTAAGGAAAACAAAGTTTTTCATTGCCAAGCGTGTTTTCTCACTTGTTAGAAATCAGAGGGGTGAAACAAATGTTAGAGGAACGATTGTCCTAGCCTGTCCATTTTGAAGGTAAGTAGAAGACATCATTTTCTTGGACAGATAACCCATCATCTTCAAAAGCACTAAATTTCCTTCAAAATCCAACATGCTCTTCATATCYATCTCCCAGAGCAGTAAACATTGCAGTTCTTAGAGAACACTGAATCTTAGAGATTTTTTTTAGTGTTTGAAAAGGATACCTACAATAGTGAATACTTTTATCTATTTCTGAGCTTGTTTGAAAATAGTCCAGTTATCTCTTAGCTGTAAGGAGAGGGGGGAAAAAAGGAAGAAGAATGAGAGGGAGTGAAAAAAAAAAGTCTGAACCGCCTCCACCCCCCTTTTCCTATGCATATTTGGTCATCAGAGCACCAGCTGGAAGTCTAGTATTTATGAATTCTGCTCAATCTCTGTTTAACTGCAGTGACCCTTCAGGGATGTTGCAGCAAAGCTGTGAGTATTAACCTACTGCGGAAGCTAAGCATGGCCGAATTGACTGCAGCAGCCCTTCGTTAGCATGATGAGGCATTACCATTCCAGGTCCTCGTTCATTCYCAGGCCTGATCCTCAAATTTGGCCTGATCCTCAAATTTACACATGCACGTACACATGGACACATGCACGCACACGCTATAGAGATGAATGCAGAGAGGCACCAGCCTTGTTTCTCAAGCAGCAGGAGGGTGCAACTTCTGTCGGCTGTATCTAGGGAGCACAGGTTTCCATGACAAGCTCAGCTCCTAGGGACAAAAGCGGCTTCCCGTAATCACTCGTGGTCTTTTCGTTTGAGAGGTTCCTGTTGAGGGAGCCAAGCAAGGAAGTTGGAAGCAGCTGGTGGGTGGCAGTGGGCAGGAGGCCGTGGATGGTCCTCGTGCTCCCATGGTGGTGACACAGTCCTCCTTGCCAGCTCCAGGTCACTGTGCTGTGCTGGGCCAGGTGTGCACAGAGGTGCTGAGTGCATGSAGCGGCAGGTGCGAGCTCTGCAGGGGCTCGGCTGTGTTCGGTGAGGCGCTGGCAGTACTTGGAGACACGAAGTGGGGAGAGTCATCTGAAATATGGCTCTACAGCCTTGAGTCTCTAGCCCATGCCAAACTGTTTCCAACTCAGACTCACCAAAGTGCTAGCAAAGTCTTGCCAGTATAGTTTGTGCAAGAATGCACAGCTCTTTCCACCCATTTGACCTATCCTGTCACCTCCTTGTCCCCAGCGTTCCCTGGAGATACTTATGTTAAAGGAAGAGCCAAGAGCCCTGCTGAGGGGAAGAAGGACTGGGCAAGCTGGGGAGGAAGGGACTGACTGGGTAGAACAGGGACCCTGAGGGAAGGTTTCACACCATCCTGAATAAAAACCTGTAGGTTCTCCATCTTTGGGCAGCAGGACAGGAGATGAGCTACTGTGTGCCTGTCTTGCATGGTGATGTCAGTGGAGGAAGGAGTTTGCCCATAAAGGGTAAAGTGAAGGGTGCTGCCAGAGCAGGAGCTTTATCTGTAGAGCATGCTGCTATACACGTGCTCTGTTTGAACTCTCCAGACCTTAGGGAAAAATGGTCCTTGCCCAGGGCTGAGTGAGCCCAGGGAAGATCCTGCTGCCAGGGCTGGGGCTGGGCCGCGCATCTGCCTGCGAACCCTTTGGAAGGGGCCGGGGAGCGAGGCCCTGGGGCCGCCGGGCTGAAAGGAAAGCTGCAGCGGGCGGGAGGGTGCCTGCAGGCTTTCCTGGCAGCCCGTTGCCGGAGAAACCCCTGCTTTTGTCTGCGTATGGCGGAGCAGCTGCCCTGGAGCCTGCTGCTCCTTGCCCACCACCTTGTGCTGCTGCTTRGGGGGAGGGAAGGCGTCCTAAAAACAAAACAATTTGGAGAAGAAGCATAGCTATCCTGTTGGCTCATGAGGGTTTGCTGCCCGCTCTGGGCAGTGCAGGCAGCGCCTCCTGGTGCGATTTCTGCCTCCAGGACAAGGTCTAGCTCGTACTGCGGTGCCTGCAGCACTGGAGCCTCCTTCTCGGCCGCCGGGCGCAACAGCGGGCAGCTCTGCCACGTGGCACGGGCAGTCACCCGGCGTTGCGTGTGACGCCCACCACCAACTTCGGCGGCCAAAAGTAGGGTTCCTGTATSCATCTCCCATACTGGATATGCAGGAGGAGATATGGTTGGGGAGAGGCAAGAGATCTTCTAAGTTCCTTTACTGATTAGCAGCAAGCAGATGTACCCTGTAGCTCGCTCCTTGTTAGATAACGGAGAATGCACACGGGAGATGGTGATTTTTGAATGCCCCAGCTGGCAGGAAGAACTGCAGTCAGTGCTTGCACCTTGTTGCACCAGAAAATTGAGTGAGGAAGCACCTTTCTGTAGGGAACCAGACCTCGTTATTTCCACTGCTCCCTGAACTGTGGGTTCRAGGGATGGTGCTGAAGAACCGGAGGAGTGTTGGGGTCTGCATCCTGCATTGCACTGRGTCTTTGGGTAACAGGCTTAGCTGCCTCCGAGCAACTTTTGCTTACAGGGATAAATGTGTAGATTAATGTAAAGCTGTGTGTTATGACTGTGAGTTTCATATTGAGGATACAGCAATAAAAAGTCTTATGATTTGTATTATGTGGTAGTTTGCCCTAAAGTGAGACAAGCAAAAGTAAGTGAAAAACAATGCCTTCTGCTTTTCAGCTTGCAGWTGCTTCACGCGAACTTACTTTGATTTTGTTTAAAGTGTTTCAATATTTATGAGGAAGGCAATTTCTACAGTAAAAGTATGCTGCTGATCATCACCATAACTTGGTTGATGCGTGTTTGTTTCCACTGTGGTTGACRACAGTTAGGAAGCTTGGCCACAATCAGTGCTTGACATACCAAGTATCAGAGCCGGGGGTTACTGGAGGAGGGGAGGACTTGTAAAACAATGTCTGGAGAACAAGATTGTCTCACTTACTCCATTGGCTGCCAAAGGATGAAATCCTAGCTCCACTGAAGTTAGTGGGAGTTTTGCCATAGTCTCAGCTGTGGCCAGGATTTCAACATGGTTTTTGTAAATGTCAGAAGTTCTCCTGCCCAGGCCTCTAAATATATGAGGACACAAGTAATAAGTGGTATCTCTGGCATATTCACTTGCAGAAGCTGCATCGATCTGGTGCATTAGGGTTTCATTGTTATATTTTAAAAGATGAGGCCGTGTGGAAAATATCCTGCAATAAACTGTGGGTGGAACCAGCTGAAGTAGCCACTTGCTAATACTGAGTTGGAACTGAGCACGCTGTGTTCATTTTGACCGCTACACTTAAGCATATTACTTCTAATATTAATGTTCCAATTGGCCACAGTTTGTCCCAAAGTATTTTGTTCTTTATAAAATACTGCATCATCTGTATTGTCAGAGGTACGTTATTTGAATGAGTGTGATYGTATTCGGCTCTGTACATCACTGCCAGTGTTGTCCTCACTGAAGAATGGACCAGATGAACAGTCCAGGAAAAAATGAGATTTAGACCTGATCAACTAGCCAAAATGTCAAATTAAACCAAACAAAAGCTTATCAGAAGTCTTAACATGAAGGCACATTCCCAAATTTTGCATTTCCATTAGCAATCCTGAGAATATGAGTTTCCAGCCCAAATACAGAACCCTCAAAATATGAGTCTGTCTTGTCGTGATGTTAATCATATGAATTCCAGTAATTCTGAAGATCCGTGTTTTCAAAAGTTAAATAGAAGTACTCCTTAGATCCAGCTTGTTCCATTACCCTTTGTTAGTTTTTCTTGTTTGTACACTGTTGGCAGTAAGTGGGGCATTCGGTTGTCTTTCCACTGAAATTTAACCTTGTGCCGTGGAAGGACGAGGTTCAGCTGCAACCGTGGGGTTATGCAAGGGGGTGGGGTCCTCTGCAGAACATCTCCATCCCCAGTTGACTTGTACAGCTGCAAGTATTCAGTGCCTGTGGTAATCAGATCATTTTAGAGACGAGATTTATGTTAAGAAAGCAGCAACAAAAAAAAAAAAAATACTTTTCCCAGGAGATCTTTCTGCCACTTTGTGCAGCAGATTTCTCTCCGTTGACATGGAGCACTGCCTTTAGAAACTGGCATCATGGAGCCTGTTAYTCTACTAGAAACTCTGTCTAAGTGACTGCAAATCATCTTGTTGTATCAGAGGAGGAGCAGGCCTGATGCTGTAAAAGCCGTAATGGGAAGGATCGCTTTCCCTGTTAGCTCTCGGGGCGCTCTGTGGAGGCACAGTGCTTGCCGCAAGTCATGCGCAAAGAATCTCAGTCAGGTTCCGTTTTTGTGCTTGGGTTGTAATAACCATAACATCAAAATATGCCACATCTGAGCTACCGGCTCCTTCCACGGCCGTGTAGGACTGTTAAGGACCTGCTGCTGAGTCATCAAATCCAGCCTTGATCTGGCTCAYGTTAGCTTTCACCCACGTCTCCAGTTGGCTGACCCAGAATCTTATGGGTTTTCTGCTTTCCCACCTAAGTGGCCAGTCTGTATCCATTTATCTTATGCTAATAATGTTTCTTTAGGTTTAAATTGCTCCTTTCTTGGGGCTGTTTCCCTTCCCATTGTTATAATTGTAAACAGCAGTTGCATCTCATCTCTTGTTTTCTTGAATTAGCTTTTGAATGGCTTTGTCAGGCTTTTTTTATTATTTTTTTTTATTTTTTTAAACATGTTTTTAAATGTTGTGATTAATTTACAAACCTGCCAAAGCTGGAGCGTGAAACATTTTTCTCATCTCTTTGCTGGCTGTGCAATACTCTCATATCACTTCACTGCCGTCGTTGGGAGATGGATAGCGATGGTGTTTATCCTTGCTCAAGGGYGTTAGCTTGTACACAGTGCAGTATGCTGTGGGGTTTCTCAGCAGCACTGGCCATGGCAATCGCAATCTCGTTTTCCTTCTACTTCTCCCTTATCTCACCCGGAAGCCTGTCTTTGGGGGCTGGCTCTCAGTGAAGCGCAAGTATTCTTGGGGATCTTTCACTAAGGAGGGATTTGCTGTATTTGGGATCTTGGTAATCTTGGTTTGAGCATAGCACCTGTCGTTCAGGCTTTGCAAGGGCCATGTTCTCCCATGCTGGGTAATTTTAAAAATAGTGTTGGAGACTGAGATCTTTAATTATAGAATGGGTGAAACAACACAGGCCTTCCTTGCTTGCTGGAGATATGATCTGTAGCAGTTCACGCTTCATTCCCGGTCAAGGCTGAAGCGTCTCTGTTGTGACTGCATGTAGCATCAGAGAGCTGCTTGCTGGTTTGACCTGCCTCTACACAACCAAAGTGCGATTGGGAAAGCTGGTTTTCAGGTGAACAACTTGCAGATTGCAGTCTAGCAGCACCTTTTCATGGGAGCCCTTAGCTCAGCAGTACGTCGCCTCTGAAAATTTGACCATTGCTAACGTGTCAAGTACTTATGTACATCGCTTAAGCACAATGAGTAGTCATCAGTTATGATATGGGCTAAGTAACCGTAAAATATTTGCAAAAGCCAAATTGTCAGATCTTCTGATTGCAGATGCTCCATGTCTCAGCTGGATTAGTAGTCCTTCAATCCATCTTAAACCTTGCTTCTCTGCTTCTGTTTGCCAAGGAATTTGTTTTCTCCAATATCACTGCCACTGTAATTCAGAAGAGCTGAGGAAATAATTTTTCTTGTGTTTTTTTGCTACTGATTCTGCATTTTAAATGATAACACAGTTGCTTACACTGGAAACTACTTTCTTATAAACAGAACCAAACAAACTGAGGGGAAAAAGCAGCAAATCTTGAAGGCCAGTTGTCCAGTGTTGGAGGGAACTCAGCTCTTTAACACACTTACTTGCAGAATGGCTTGTTTTGTTTTGTTTTGTGTATTTTTTTTTTTTTTTGCATGGCACTGTTTGTGATTTTATATATTGTAAATTAAATCATGGGAGCATTATTTCAGGCTAACTGCTGTGGAAACATGACCAGCTATGCCGTTTTATTTAATGTTTTACTTTCTGCTTTTTGGCAAATGCCTTCAAGTCCTGCTAAAGCAGTTTAGTAATTTTTTGTTGATCTCTACTAACTGTTCCTATGAATTTCAAGTTCAGTAACACAACTTATGAGGTGTTTTTTTTTTTTTTTTCCCCCATGCAGACCTGTGGCATTTGTGGTTATGTCCAAATGATGCTGGATAAAACCCAGAGCTGGAGAGTTTTGCTAGTGAGATCTGCTCTTCATGGCAAGGAGCTTATTTTTACTCTAGCGAGGAAAGCTCCAAATGTGGCCACTGAGGAGTACGATGAGCTGAGCCAGGAAAGGTTCTGAGCCCAGTTAGGGCCGTTTCTTTGAGGAGCATTCAGCTTTTCTAGCAACATTTCAGAATAACTTGTTACTGATGTTCCCAGAGCCATCCTGTTTCCTCTGTTTGACACGTTATCCTTATTCAGTGTAAATAAGGACGCGCTCGTTACGTTTACATGGATTCTAGGAGATGCGAACCTGCCRCCACGTAATAGCATTTCTGCTGTGTGTTTCTCTTACCGTGAAAGCTGTCCAGCTGCCCGGGATTTGGGCTTGTCTCGCTGCAGGCTCTTCTGAAAACTAGCTCTTCTGCAAGGCAAGTAGATCAAATGCTTGAAAACGTCTCGCTTCYGTCCAACTGCTAAACCACATCAGTGATTTCTTCCTGCAAGTGTCCTTGTCTTTCTACCTCTGTCTCCCAAAATTTAAGGGTTTAGGATCAGGCACTGAAGAAATACTTTCTCTAGCAGTGAAAATGCAGTTGGCACTCAGYTGAAGATTAGATTCAGAGGTTTTTGTTAATGCCCTCGACAGACCGGGCAGAGGAAGCTCGTACTGCTGCTGGCCGTAACGTCGTTTCACACAGCGCTGGTGAAGATGGGGCCTGTTTTGGGGTGGGCTCTCGGCTGGCGTCCGTCGAGGAGGGACCCTTGGCTCCGCGGACGCGTGCTTAGTTCGTGTTTGCTGAGCGTGGGATTTCTGTCTGCAGGTGCCCCGGCAGGTTACTGGCGAGCTGCTGAGAGGCTGGGCTGGAGGGAGAGGGGGGAAGGATGGAGGGTGGCTGCAGCCGAGCAGGAAATGGCGGCTGTTGGTGGAGTGAGACCGATCTCCAGCCCCACCGCGCAAGGGCGAGAGAAGATGGATGCCCTCTGACTGCYCCGGCTTGTTCCCTAGGCAGCAGGCATGAAGGGAGGAAGAAGGCTTTTCTGCCTGCCTGTATTTCCTCATTATTATCTGAAAAGGCTACTTAAGAACAAGTTCATTTTAATTGAAAAGAGGGGGCCTCGTAAATGCAGCAGAAAAGTAACTATGGAAGCGGGAGAGTAGCGATAAAGGCTCTGTCGGAGGCTGTGTTTTTCGAGTGGCAGACTCGCGGAAACCTCTGGAGCACCAAAGACTGTCTTTCTCTATGTTATTGCTTCCGTCCTCCGCGTTGACGGAGCCGGTAACCGTTACTCTCTGCTGCAGACCTTCCCCGCCCCGAAGGCGGCGGGAGCTCCGGGGGCAGCGGCCCCGTCCGTGCGCTTGCGTGGCTGCTCCCGGCGCGTGGCTCCTGCGTGGCGGTCAGCGGGCTGCTCCCGGCCGCCGAGRCTGCCCCTCGCCCCTGCGCGCTTAGCTGGCACCGGCAGGGACGGACCTCGAGCGTGACGATGCCGAAGCGGCGCGTTACGGCAGCGGGGGAAGCGAGAAGGCTTCTGTCGACGAGGGTGGAAACGCGCCTGAGTGACCGCGACCGTCCTGACCCCTCTGGTGGGGCTGAAGCGCCCACACAGGGGCCTCTTGAGGGCAAGGCCTCTGGGAGGAGGCGCCGGAGAAG
>NW_028186408.1:202492-215344 GCF_003343005.1 Rhea americana | reverse complement strand
TAGCAGGAGTGGGAATGTAAAATCCATATGGGATGTAATGAAATTTCCACTGACCTTGTGTGGGAAGGAAACAGTTGTCAGCAGGGGAATGTGAAGGCTTTAAAAATGTAGTGCTGTGAAGCTGGTACCTTTGTATCCTGTAAGAACAGAGCAGTGTTCTTTTTTTTTATTTTATTTTATTTTGAGGCTAAATTCAAAGGCAGCTGGTCCCTGCCACCCTCAGCTCTAGTGAATGCCGTTGTCAACCACTGCATCTGCGTAAGAGGCAAATTGGTCGGCCTCAACGCCGATTGGAGTTCCTGCTCCCGAGGCCTGCTTTCAGGCGTGATGGTTGAATTTTGCATTTCTCTTGTCCTCCCAACTTTTCCACACGTTGGTTTTGCTACCAGGATGCACCACAACGTAAATACTGCTGTGTGATGTTAAAGCATTCTTGCTCCCCCACTCCAGAGAAAGTGCCGTTGTGAGGGGACCAAATGCATTTTGTGTGTATGAGCGCAGATGGGAAGAAGACGGGATGGAAAAACAGAGCTATTTGCAAGATGTGTAGCTCTGTGTTTTTGCGCAATACTGGATACTGTAGAAATAGGATACTGTTTATTTTGGCTCTGAAGTAAAGATTAGGGCACCCTGACACCAGCAGTTTTGAGTGCTTGTTTGCAATGAGTGTTTAATTTCTTCTTTTCCATTCTTCTAGCAGCCATAATTTTTTAAAAAAGATATTTCTGGCATTGCTTACGTGGCTTGAATTGACTTGCTTTCTGTGGTACACTGGAGGAGTTCTGCAGCTCAGCTGTGATTGGGGGCTGATGTTCCAGACTGCAGCAGATGCTGGAAGTCACAGGGGAGTCCTGGCCGTGGAGCCTCCTCCGTAGAGGCAACAGTTGTGCTGAACTTCTCTGCTACTCAACACTCTTCATCTACCCTGGGAGCTCCAGTATTTCTCCTTCCTGTTTTCTGCAAAAGCCTTGTGTTTGCAGATCGAATCGACACTGGTCGGCGCGGAGTTAGTGCTTTGGCTAGCTTGGGCAACAGATACRCAGGGTGCCCTATCCAGATAGACTTTTGCAATTGAAAATGACTTTGCTATGTGACTGAGTGAAGTGTGTTGAATCCCTAACCAAGCTAGGCCTCAAATACATTTATATGAACAATTTTGCTATCTTCTCATGAAAAAAATAGGAGCATACAGGAAACACTTCAAAAGCAATGTTCTTTTTCCTGCATAGTCTGCATTGCTGCTCTGTCTTCCAGCACATCTGTGTTTGAGTTGCTGCAGACCTAAGTTTGGCTTGGCCTTCTTACCAGAATTCAACAGCTGACCAGATCTGAAATCTCCCCCAATATTATTGATTTCTGATTTTACTTTTGGCTGCAGCCCAGATGCCCCCTGTATTCTCTTTGATGCTTATTCTTGTTAACTTCCTGAGTAGGTCCATTAGTTATTTTGCCGTGAMGCTTAAGTCATGGAAAAGGGTTAAAGGGTGATATTTTTTAAAGTAAGGTAAGATCAGCACAGCCCAGTTGGCTTGGGGAGGTGGAAGCTGGAAGTTTCTTCAGCGTAATGTACTGGTCCTGTTCAGATAGTCCAGTTTTTGATGTTTGATCCAGTTGTGATAGCAGTATCTGGCAGAATCCCCTGACATTGAGTGCTGCTGTGAGGTTGGTAGCTGCTCAGCAATTGAGCTGGTATTTTGGGTACGTTGATAGAAAGAAAAAAGAACAATTTATAATAGCTCTGTGTTGACCAAAGACAAGATTTTAAATCAAGTAGGAAGCCACACCCAAGTAATACAGCAGCCTACTCTGGATCAAACCTACCTTAAGCTCATCAAAGGGTAGTACCAGTATGTGGGCTAAGGAATGGGCCAAGTAAAAGTGGTGTTAAAGAAACTATTTGGTGGCCACCATGCTGTTACTATGGAAGAAGTCTGCAGTACCAAAAATAATCCCTGTGCCAGGCTGTGGAACAAATCTGAAAGCAGAGAGCAAGTGACTGGTCTGACCTAATGAGCTGACTCTCTTGTTTTAGTCCAAGAAGGATCCCACGTTGGGCGGCTGATTAACTTTGGAGTTACCTTTTACTTTTCAATGTGYTCATTATTTTCAATGAGCTTTTGCTTTTTATGTGACTTTCACGTAGTCTGCAGCCTCTGTGTCCATTGCTGCAATCATTAAATTAACCAATAATGAGATTGTTGCAGGTGTCTGTGTTCCTGCAGCTCTCCGAGTTCACCTGTCAGGCTCTGAGTGGCTCACGCTCACCAGGTATTCGTTATATGAAGGATCGTTGAAAAATATCAGATTCTTGCAACGTCAATTTTAACGTCCTCAACATTGAATCCTCACAGATCTCAAGAGCTTGAAATTGCCTGTAAAGCTGTGAGCAGAGTTCATCTCTGAGCAGCTTTAACTTACAGCGTATAGTTAAGTTATAGCTTATAACTGTGGGAATCTTCTGGGATTTCAGACAGCATTTTGCAGCGTTGTTACTTGATAATTCCTCAACTCATTGTCCCATATAGACTAATGATCATCTGGACAGGACTCTGTGGTAGCTGCGAGGTTGAAGGACAGCCAAATGTTGGGAGCCCTGTAGGGCTAGCCTGCCCTACCTGTGTGTGCATACTCAAGACTATTTCATACATCAGAACGGTTCTGCTGTGGTGTCTGGGTGCAGGTCTTTGAGCTTCCTAATTATAATGTAGCGATTTCATACTTGTGTGGTTAGGTGTTACAGATATTTTTAGTTTGCTGTGGCTCTTCCAGGCAAGTTATCATTTGTCATCTTACTGTGCTGAATTTACAGAAGGAACCAGGGATGAAAACTAATCCTCTGGCCAGAGTGTTCCAGACATTTTGCTTTTAATTCAGGCTGGATCAGGATCTTTCCGTCCCCGCATTTCCAGCTCTCGGCAGAGCTGAGCTGCAGCTGGGGAGCAGCAGCACTCCCAGCTCGGCCCCTGGAGCTCCACGGGGTTTAGAGAGCCAGCAGCAACGCGCGTTGGTTGGAGCCGTTTGCGCGTTTGGGAAGCGGCTGGAAGGGCATTTGCTTCGCTGCCCCTGCCCAGCTGCTTGCCTTGCCTGGAGAGCAGGCGCTCTGACGTGAGCATCTTCGTGAGCCATCGTGTCCTGCTCCGGTTTTGCTCATTTAACTTCCAGGAATAAGCTCTCTTTTTAAGAGATTTGCAGCCTCTGCTACRTTGTGCTGGAAGAAATGCAATTGGTCTTTTACCGTGTGAGATGAGCGTTGTCAAATGAGGCTGGTAAAGGCAGAAAATATGACTCTGACGTATAAAGAAGAGAAACGTTAAAGCAGCTTTCCGATAATATTCGTGTGCTGAAGAGAGCTTAATATGCCCAAAGTTGTCAGGTAGYGGCAGTGCTAGATAAATACCAGGATCACTGAACAGATTTATCTGATTCTCGTGGGATACTTTTGTGTGACGGGTTCGGGCGGGCGCCGAGCCCTCCGGCGCGCAGACTCGGTGCCCTTTCCGCACGGCCGCCGCCTCTTCTCCCAGAGCTGCCCCTGCTCGCTGCGGGTGCCCGGGGCGGTTTGCTTGCACCGAACGCAGCACCTGGAGATCCTTATCAGAAACAACATAAAATAAATTTTGTGCGATTTCACAAGCTCAAATTGAGGGGGTCCGAAGAACGTTACTGGAAGGCTTAAAAAGGCGGACCTGATTCACCAGTTAGCCCAGCAGTGCTCTGGGARGTGAATGAAAGACTCCGCGTTTGTAACGCCGGCCTTCGGAAGCTCGTTGTCAGCTTTTCCAGCAGGTCTTAAAATGATCGTTTATCAGCAGATAACGTGTTAGTTTATGTACAAAGTATATAGAACTCCAAGCAATACTAGATAAACTGAAGTAGCAGGTTTTTTTGGTTTCAGAAAAGCAATTGAAGAGCCCTAAGGGTTAGTTCTTGTGTAGTTACGCAACTATTTATTTTAACAAAGAACAAGTATTTAATATGAGGCCAGTGAATGAAATTCTTCAGCTCTCACTTGGAAAAAATTTCCATTGACTTTAACATGCTTTGATTTGAATTTGAGGCTCATAAGGGAGCTRTGCTCGAGCAATACCTGTGAGATTTGTTGTAAGTCAATGAAAGACAATTCTCGTGGCGTTTGTTATTTATGTTATGTTTTCTTTCCTCTTCTGTGTGCATTCAGAAATCCGTACTCAGCTGGTGGAACAGTTCAAATGCCTGGAACAGCAGTCGGAGTCGCGTCTGCAACTCTTGCAGGACCTCCAGGAGTTCTTCCGTAGGAAAGCTGAGATAGAGCTGGAGTACTCCAGGAGCCTGGAGAAGTTAGCTGAACGATTCTCTTCCAAGATACGCAGCTCCAGGGAGCACCAGTTCAAGTAAGCAGGCRTTTCCGGGGCCAAGATGATGCAAAATGATGGGCCAGAGACTGGTTAAAAAGCTGAATTGATTCTATTTATTTACTTATGTATTTAGTGGGGGTGGGAGATTAGCTGCAGAGTTTAAAAAAATGATTTWAAAAAATAGCAAATGGTGGCCTTCTCTGTTATCACTGTGCAGTTTTCAGAAGGAGTAAGAGCTGGAAACCTATTTTCCAGTGATAAATTWTTCACCACAGCATTATTTAGTTGTGCTGCCTGAATTAGACTTATGTGCTAGTTCAAGCAGTACCGTGAAAATATGAATTAGGGACTGGGAAGAAATCTAGCTCCTTCTTTCTTTTTTATTTAAGGCAGGAAAAGGGGAGGTCCCTGGGGGCCGCCGCGCGCTGCGGGGCCGCGAGCCGCCGGCCGGGCTCGGTGGGAGCGCCGGGCTGCACGTGCAGCATCCCGGCCGGGCGGCAGCGCGGGGAACGCTCGTTCGCGCGGCAGCCGGACCCCTTGCCTTTGTCTCCCCGGCTGTCGCGTTCCTCTCTGTCTCCTTTTCTGACGGCTGCGTCCATGAAATCGTTTCTTGACTGGGAGTGCATCCTTTCCTCCAGGTGAAGCTACTGTAGTTTGGTCCCGTGGCCAAAGACTGTAGCTGTTGTGCAGCTCCTTTCCTGGAGGTTTTGCCTGCCTGAGGCTCTTAGCCTTGCCAACCCCTGGCTCTTTGCTGCCTCTTTCTTCCTCTAGCCTCTTGTGATATTTTTCCATTTCAGCAGGAAAAGCAGCGATTTCTGCTGCTGTGTTACTGAATCCTATTTATTGCATATTACTAAATCCTATTTAATCTGTTTACTCGGTCTTTGTAGTGAGCAGGGATTTACTGTTGTCTTATGCAAAAGTCCCCTTGAAATGAATTGCTATTCAAATGCTATTTGTTCTTTTTGCAGCTGACTATTGCTCTTCATTTGCTTGGTGCTTGGCTGGCATTGCTGAATCATATTTCAGGGACAACGGCCTTGGGGAAGGAACTTGTGATCATGGGTCCAGGAAGGTGCCCATCTTCCAGAGATGGGAGTCCATGAAGGCTTGTGTGTACTTCTCCCCTCCTGGCACTCCCAAAGAAGCTCRGGGCATTGCTTATTCTGTTTGCAGTGTTGGGAAGATGCTCTGTAATTTGCAGCATCTACAGGTCTTTGCAAAATATCTAGGCACAAGTGCCCTGTGTTTTGGGAYGGTACTGACAGCATTAATAGGATCAGTGTGATTTCAGTACGCACCTCTGCTGAGTCCGTGCTGTCTYGCTCCATTTTGAGAGGGGACCAGTGTTAATTTCTTAGCAGCTTTTTCCACAGTGCTTTGTGCCTACCCCGTAGCAGACACCTCCGGACTGCTCTCCCCTGGCTTATGAATGCCATTATTCTGATGGGGCTTTTGACACCCTTAAGAAGTACGGTGTCTTCAGCTTCTCCCTTGGTCTCTGTAGTCCTGTGCAGGAGGCTGCAGTCCAAGCCTAATGACGGTAATCGTGGCAGTGCTGCWGAGGTGAGGGTTGACACGCTCTTCCTCGCTTCTACGTGCCGTTGTTTTGTCTGTGCGTGTTAGCGGGGGGAGGTTTTTCTGGAGGCAGCCTGCCTCCCTCTGCACTGACTCGGGGTGGGAGGTGGGATACAGGCTCCAGCCCTGGTGCAGTTTGACGTGAACATCTCGGTAATTAGGAATGGGTGTTTCGGGGCTTCAGCTGCACCACGTAACTGCGTTAAGCRTGGGACATCATGGTGAGGACAGTCTTGCTGGACTCCGCACCCAGGGGTGCCTAAAATCCATCTCCAGCAGAGCCGTCCTTGACAGCGCCGTCTGCGCGAGCAGGCTGCAGCCCCGCGGCGCGCGCGAGCCTGCGCGCGTCTCGTGTGCACGGCACTGTACGCGGGCTGAACAGCGGGCAGCCCCCGGCAGCGGGCAGCCCCCGGCAGCCTGCGTGTGTTTGTGGCGTTGGGGGGAGGCCGCTGGGATTCGAATGCGTGATCAGCTGCAGCTGTCGCAGGGCTCCAGGGGAAGCTCAGGAGGGCGAGAAGGTCCGGGAGGAGCAGCCTGGCGCTTTTGCTTTGAAGCRGTAGGGAGTTTCAGGGTGGAATTCTGCGCCTTTCCCTGTTTTTCTGTAGCAGGAAAGCCTGTTTTTTCGTGAAGAACAAGCCCGCGTTGAAGGATATACAGGCTGTGCCTCCCGGAGAGCCCCGGGGCCTCTGCCCGAGACGATCGGGCTTGCCGCTGGCCCGCCGCGGTGCCCGGCTGGCTCCTTCCCCGCGGCCRGGCCCGTCCCCTTGGCCTTCCGCAGGCTCGTGCTGCTTTCAGAGCCTCCATCTGGTCTTCAGCTCTTCCACCGATCGCTTAATTCACTTACTGCAATCCCGCTTTTATTCCTCGGCGCTCCCTGAGCCCCCTAATCTGCAGCGCTTAGCTCCGCGCTCGCTGTGCCGGCGGTGCGGCGCAGCCCGTCGCCCGCGCGGGAGGTGGCTCGTGGCAGCCGCGGAGGGGCCGGCGGAGCCGCCCGGGGCTGCTGCCGCCGCTGCTCCCCCCGGCGCGGCTGCGCCCGCGCCCGCCCATCCTCGGCGGAAACCGGCCGCTCTCCTGCGGTGCCGTATTGCGGCTGCCGCTGGAGGGAAGTCGCCGCAGACGCCTCCGCGGGAGCTGAGGGTTTGCAGGCTCACGCAAATTCTTGGCAGGAAAAGTGTCCRTTGGAAAAGGCAGTTTCTCTGAAATCAGTATGTTTTATGAGAATTGGGGGGGGGAAAGGTATAGGTGAAACATTTGAAACAAACCATTTTGGCTTCCTTGTTTAGAGAATCTCAAAATGTTTCAATTGGACAGTGTAAAATGCTTTGTTGTATAATTTTTTTAAATTGAGTCGCTTTTGATCAGTTTGCTTTTAACGTTGAATACAATACRTAGAAAAACAGCGCAAATTTGTTTCAATGTTGTCAAAATGGAATATGTCAAAACAGTTAATTGCTCCAATTAAGTGTGAAATATTCATTGAAATTTCCCTCAAAAGAACGTTTTCCTGACCGGTGGTTCGGGGTGCTAGATTCACGCTGGGATGCCCCGTCAGCGTGACCGTACCCGGCAAGGCCAGGTGCTGGTGTGCTCTCCTGGGTGACACTGTGTGGCTCCAGGGGACGTTTCGGTTGCCTGATCGGACACGCGCTGCGGTACAYGGAAATCTCTCTGCAGCGTGAGCTGCATTAAGACCGCAGTAAATATCAAGCGTACATGCATATATTGATGTTACACCTACAGGTTTCATGTTAACATTGGAAACATTTTAGCAAGCAAATTTCCTGCCGTGYGTTCAGTGGACAAAATGCAGCATAACAGATGCATGGCAAATGGGCTCTTTTCTGAAGTGAAAGTGGCAGCTCTATTAATAGAATGAAGTGTTGGGAGGAGCAAAACTTTCTCTTCCTTGTGGAGCGCTGAAGGGATTGCCGGGGCGTTCCTTTCCCCGACATCCCCCAAAGCGTCCGGCTCGGGACAGGCCTGGTTTGGGCTCCGGAGCGCGTGCTCACCTCTTGCCGGACGTCCCTGCGTGGAAGCGCTCGGCAGCTGCGCAGGACCTCTGCGAGCCCGGAGGAGACTCGGGAGCACGGGTCCCTGGAAATCAGAGCGCGGCCGGCGGTCAGGGCGCGCTTTCAAGAAAATTTGCCGCTAGCTTCGACCTTTCCCTGGGGCGGGAGGCAGGTACGCGTGCGGGAGCCTGGAGAGGCCGGCGGTGGGTTGCTGAGGCCGTTCGGTAGCCGAGGCAGCTCCTTGCGGGTCCGCTGGGTCCGGCAGCCGGCTGGAGGCAGGCGCAGCACCTGGCGGACGGACGGAGCGGGGCCCCGGAGCGTGCGGCGCGCGTCTGATCGGCAGCAAGGTCCCAGCAGGCGCAGCTGGAGGACCCTTATTGCCCGGAGAGGGCGTAAAGGCGCAGGCTCATGGGGCAAGGTGCGAGGGATCGGGGAAGAAATTTAAACCCGGAGTTATTTATGTTACGTTTCATTCACAGACCAATGCTAGCTCTGGTGTGGCTCTTCTCCTTGCTCTCCTGCAGCCCTTCACAACGGGGAGATTTGCTGGGGAGGCCCAAAGCAATGTCACGGTCCTCAGGAGGCCAGTGACAGAGCTGGAAACAGAGGCCATGCTTCCTAAATCCCGGTCTGGTGTCTGTCCAGTAAGTTGCTGTACTTTTTGTATGAGAATATATCTAATGTGGGAGATTGTATAGCCCAGACCTTCCTTACAGTGTTCATATCCCGCTTAATGCTGCTTCCCCACCACAGAGGTAACTCAGTAATGCTCAGCAGAAATCGTTCTGAAGGATGGGTGCAGGCGTAGCCTCAGATTTGTCTTCCCTCTTTCATTAAGCAGAAGGCACTGATTTATAATAATATCTTTTAAGTTGTTTAAAAACATAGAGCCGAGTGAGGAGGCCCAGTGCCTGGTAGGTGCTCGGTGCGTAGCTAACGGGAACGGCACGCTCAGCCCAGAGGCGAGCTGGAGGGCGTWGGGCGAAGTGATGGTGGCTTTCTGACCTGAGTCTCGGGGTGACGCGTGAGCCACTGGAAACAGGAAATGTCACACAGCACTGGAGGAAGGGGACGGTGTGATGAAGTAGGACAAGGATGTGGTTGACTGAAAGCTGATTCCCTATCTCTGTTTTAGCAGACGAAGCCGTCCAGCCTCTGCTTTGCTCAGAGAGTCTTAGCCATCCTCTGTTGAGCGAGACATAGTAGAGCAACTTAGCCAGCGCAGGGAGCCTGGCTGAAACCTTCCCTCCTACGTATTATGGGAAGTAGGAGCAGGAGCAGCAGATCTGGGCTTGATTAAAAAAAAAAATTGAAGCAGCCGATCCGTAAGGTGCAGTGCCAGCAGAGGCTGGTAATCAGCCTCGTGTCCCCTGTGCACCAAGGAGTGTGGGATGCTGCTGTGACCTGAGGGGTGGTGGTGGGGGACCATGGCGCAGGGCTGCTGGGAAGCTGGGCAGGGACATGCGGGAGGGACGTCTGGGCCGCCTCTGTCGGCGTGGCAGCACCGATCTCCTGCGTGGGCCAGCTATCACGTGGACCTGGCTGTCCTCCTACTGCAGGGCAAAATATGACGGAGAGACTTCTGGAGCTGGTATTTTCCCAGTGAGCCGTGGGATGGACGGCTCTTCCTTCCTGTTCAGGCAGAGGTTACATCCCTTTRTTCTTTCAAATCTTTATTTAAGCTTTAATCTATGGAGTTGAGTTCAGCCTCGGTGCACGCTGCTGAGCGGTTACGCCTGGCCGGCCTGCCGCGCGGTCCAGTTGCTGCGCCGAGCTGTCCAACGCGTCGGGGGACTCGGCGCGGAGGCAGCGCGTCTCGGAGCCGTTCTCCGCGCTTTTTCCTCCAGCGTTGYGTTACAGGACGCGTTCGTGGCCGCGGAGAAGGCTCTGCAATGCTGACTTGGATGAGGCCGCCTCCTGCCCGCGCCGTGCGCCGCCTCGCCGCCGGCCCTGGTGCCGGGGCCGAGACGAGGAGCCGGGGACACGGCGGAGGAGCCGGGGACACGGCGGAGCGCCGCGCGGCCCGGCGCTCCCTCGGGGACGCCCGCGGGAGCCGTGCGCCGCGCAAGGAACCGCCGAGGCTGCCTCCCCCCCAGCCGTTCTTGACCTTTTTATCATCGGTTTGTCATGTCTTCTGATGCATTTGTCCTTTTTATCCGCTGTCCTTGGTTGGTGTAGCTAACCTCGGTGAGGTAATAGAGTGTGACACCTGCTTCAGAGCTCTGACGTGCTGGCTGCAGTTTTGCTTTTCCTTTGGATTTTGTTTTACCAGGTGGATGAGAATGTATGTGGAATTTTTTTCCTGATGGGTCTTGAAGGCTGTATTTGGGCTGATGCAGCTAGGTCAGCACTGAAGCTTCCAAGGATATTCATCAATTTTTAAATGGACCTAATATATTATTATGTTATATTAATTGCAGTAATACATTATTAAATCAGGAATCCACAGAGAGAATGGAAAGGGAACATAGCAAAATCAAGCTGTTTACCATCTTTGTGTTATTTATGTATCTTGCTGTAGTTCCTTTCTCCCTCTCCTGAGGGAGAAATCGTCACCATTTGTCTTGGGAAGAGGTATGTTTCCCTTCTCGTCCTGAGCAGTGCACGGGGAGGAGAGGTGCAGGCCTGAATAATAACTGGTTCTGTTAAGCTTTGGCTGCTTTTCTAATAGCATTTTCTCTTCCAGTAGCTACTAAATTGCTCACTGTTTTGTCTCCCAACTGTGAGACAGATGCCAATGCCAGAAGTAATTTACTGGAGTGCTCATTCTGTTTTTTCTGTATTTATCTTGCATGCTACATCCTAAAACTCCTACTTCAGGGACTGTAAATCTGCTTTARCTGAGAAAGCAAGTCCAAAAAAACRTCTGAGGCCRTAGAGGCCAGAAGCTCATATGAACACATGCTATAAGAATCTGGCAAAAATGCCCTCTTCTTATCAAGARAAATGCTCTAGTATATCCTTTAGCCTTGCCACTGCCCTGCTTTGAGCACCTGCTTTTTACGTTCTAGGAAGTTCAGATAATGTTTTGATTCTATTAGTTGCTTTAATCCAAAGATTTTGGCTAAAATCACATCTCTGAAGGTTGCGTTGGTTCATATCTAGCAGTTTTGTGTTCGGTCTCTACCRCCAGAAATCCACCCAGGCCACGTCGCGTTACGTGATCTTTTATGCTGATTGCGAGAGGAATTGACCTGCACCAGGTGACAGCAGAGTGCAGGGAGCTAAACTGCTGCTTATCCGTATTTGGCCTCTGTAACCCCAGATAATGAAGRCTGTTTCTCACGGTTGGCTTCCCAGAGGGTTTCTTCCCCCAGGCGCCCATGCCAGCTGTGTCGAGGGTTTTCTTCCTCTCCACAGGGGTCTTGATTTGTATGAACTGTGAGATTTTCCCATCTGATTGCACACCACAGGCTTCACAAAGGTCCATAGCGGGCTCAGTAAGCATTGCTCAGTTTTACTTGGCACGAACACAAATGCCCGAAGCTTACCCTCTAGCACAGAAAAACAGAATTTGCAAAGGAGCAGGTTGCCTGCTCCTGAACAGGCTTTTGGAAGTTTTTTCGTGTTTATGTTGTATGCTGTAGATCACTGATTTCTGCTTTTAGTGAAGGCTCGTCTCCCACGACCTGTGAGTGGGCTGAWGGAGTCTCCTGTGGGGACAGGTTCTCCGCAGAGGTCCCCCTGAGACAAACCTCTGGAGCTGGTTGCGTACGGAGCCGCAAAGCTGCGCGCACGGACGCGCTTCCCCTGCGCGCGGAGCCCGTGAGCCTGGCTGCCACGTAGCCTTGTGCTCGAACGAGAGCCCTTAAASCCCGGCTCCAGGGCTGCGGCCCGGGGAGCTCGGAACCCGTGAGCGGAGCCAAGCCGTTCTGGGCGCAGGCTGCCGAGGCGCTGCGTTCAGCCGTGTGCCGGTCAGGCTCCCGGGCACGTCTCGCTCGCTGCAGCCGCTGTCGTGGCCGGTTGAGCTATGGACCAGCAGGGAGCTGGAAGCATGCSGTGCTCTGCCTCGAGTGAGAGGGCAGAGCCGGAGCGGGCGCGCGCTGGGTGGGTGAGCGCAGCCAGCGTGGGCTAAGCCATTTCTTTTGGCCTCGTACCCCAAACTAGGAGCAGTTACAGGTRAACCTGTTGCCACAAGTCAGTGCGGAAGCGATCAGGTAGCGCGAGTTTAACGGGCCGCGGGGTCGCCCGTCGGACTGGGCGGGCGAGGGCCGGCGAGCAGGCGTGCCGCTGGTGGGCTGCGCGCCGCTGCGCCGCGCCGGTCCGCCCCGCTCGCCGCCCCGTCTGCGGCTCGGTTAGGCTGACTCCGGCTGCAGGGTGGAACCGAGCTTTCCTGGTGAGTGGTGCGGGTGTAGGTGTACCTGTCGGAGATTTCAGAGCTTGGAAGAGCYGTGGGAGCTCCTGAGGACTTGGCTTGCTGCTTCCGAGTGTTCGCAGCAGAGTTCGCGCACCTTAGAAAGGCGTTCGGTGGCRCTGATACGGGCTTACGGTGCGCTTCAAATTGTTTTCTTCTGGGATAATGTGCGGTGTAAGACRCTGCGGGTGTTCAGTTAATGAGAAGGCAGTGCGCTGGGCAGTGCGTTGCTGTATCTTTTTCTGCCTGTCGCTTTTGGTGTAAATCTGCAGTTCGAGCTGTGGTTAGTCATGACTTCTGCGTTACTAGTCAAGTGAAGCGTGAAACTTGGAGAACATTTAGACACAGAAATTACTAGTTTGTTTCACTGGCTGACTGAGATTTTGCCAGCTGCGTGTGTGTATGAGAAGAGGAAGAAGATCTCGGTGCCAAACGTGCGTGGCGAGGAACGGCCCCAGCAAAGCGATCGCTCGCCGCTCGCTGTGCGGCTGCGTTGCAAGGAGGATGGCGGTGGGGCGTCCGGGGAGCGGGGCCTGCCCGCGGGGCCGGAGCTGCCTCCCGGCCCGTCCCTCTGGGG
>NW_028186408.1:176104-202322 GCF_003343005.1 Rhea americana | reverse complement strand
GGGGGGCCGGGGGCCTCTGGGACCTCACGGCAGAAGAGCAGCCAGCACCGCGCTGGTGCACGCTGCAGTTGCACCCTGATGAAGACCCCATATGGATACCAAGGAATTAATTAGTGATGGGTTCAGTGATTCAGAATATCTGTGTCTAATGCAAACGGCTATGCAAACATTTTCCTGTGAAAAAAGGCCATCTGAAGCGTTTGCCTCATAGCGCAATCAGAAGAGCGTTGGAATGGAAAAGACCCATTAAATATCCCAGTCACTCTTCTGCTCCCAAAGAGTACTCGTTACAGCGCGCAGTCTGGTATCCTGGGTCTGCAGCTGTATCTCCCATTCCTTTGTGGCTCCTGTCTTYGTGGCTGACTGCGAAGACTTTCTGAGATTTCTTGAAAGCAGGCAATTGGCCTAATACGCTATTTTTYATTCTGAGCGGTGCTCTTTGGCACTGCCCTTGTCTATCTTCTCGGCTTTGCTGTTCCACACTGCTGGAGTTTCTGCTCCGCTGCAGTAAGTAATCACAGGCCCGGGCAGGAGGAGATTAGGGATGTTAGCACACAAGATGCTGTGACCAGATGTCCTTCCTGCAGATCAGCAGGATGGAGCTCTGAGCTCTCAGAAATAACGTCCAGCAAAATGGCACCTTAGTGGTTACAGCTGTGCACTGAAGAAGCAGGTTGGGTTTATATCAGCTGTTGTGCGTGGTAGTCAAGTATCTGGCCAAATGTTGCAATATTTCTGAGGATGGGAAGTAGCAAGGAGGAGTTCACACTCCTCTCTGAGGGTGGGATAAACTGCAGCAGGTTTATACTCTGGAGGAAAGCAATRGTAATACGTTGATAGCATTCATTTAAAAGTTAATTGCCTTTCTGAATTGTTCACTTGGCCTTTTGATTTTTTTTTTTCGTGTTTCTCCAGGAAAGATCAGCACCTACTCTCCCCAGTGAACTGCTGGTACCTGGTTCTAACGCAGACTCGTCGAGAGAGCAGAGATCATGCTACCCTGAATGACATTTTCATGAACAATGTCATCGTCCGGCTGTCACAGATCAGTGAGGATGTCATCAGACTTTTTAAAAAGGTAACCAAAACAGTGATGTAGTTCTGTTCAGTCAGGATCCATCCTTACATTTTCCTGCTTAAAAAACAAACGAACAAAAAAAAAAAAGGACTTTACTGTGGCTTTCTGCACAAACTGGAGGCTATTTGAAGATGGAAGATGAATCTGCAAATGGGGCGTTTAGATTATTGAGATTGAATTTAGCCATACTTTTTATCGTGAAAATGTTTAGAATTATAAAACAATTTGAAGTGTCCTGGTGAAATTGCAGACTTTAAAACAATTAGAGAATAGCATGGCTTTGTGATCCTGGTCCAGCAAAGCAGTGAGAATTTTGATGATGGAAGTAGAGCCCAAGTTGCACCTCAGCTGCAGCMGACAATTTCAGTATCTCAGGCACACCCGTATCCCCCCAGAACAGTATAAATAAGTATTTAAAAAGCCAATGTGGTTAAATAGCAGAGAAAGGTAACAGGACTTTCTAAGTACAGGTCTTACCTGAGTGAGCAACATAAAGAATTGCTTAAACTCTGGAAAGTGAAAATGTTAAAACCAGTACAAGTTAGGCCAAATGAAATTTTCAGGGATAACTTACTGAAAGCATGAAAGTTAACAAAAGCTTCTCCAAAATAATAAGAAAAAACCTGCCATGGGGTGTGAAGAGGGCCTCGGTGACTGAGATGCAAAAAGAATATGAGGTAATAGCAAAAAGCTATCTCAGTTCTTTGTCTGGTATTTGTTATGGAAAAGCTTAGACTAGAGGTTTGCTTTGTGGGGGAACCAGTTTGAAGAATTTTCCCCAGCTGATTTGTTAGTAGATATTTTAGAGCAAACCCATACAAGGGATTATCGTTTATCATTCTTTCCAGATAATACTTACACAGCAACGTTAAAGAAACTGAGATACAAAATGGTCAAATGACTAGCCGTGATGCGTAACATCATGGTTAAATTGCTGTCAGCGCCAGAGAAATGGAAGGTGGAAAATGTAATTTAAAAAAAAACATTCTTTTTAATTTTTTGTTGATTTATTTTTTAAAGATTCCTGAAGGGCTTTTCAGAGAACAGATCAGCAGATCTGACTTTAAAAAGAGGCTGTTGGGTGATACTTCAGTGAGGGTAGAATTAGCAGATGTTCAGGCAGATACAATGGAAGAATCAGTGTAGCTTTCTGAAGAGAAAAATGATGCCTCAGGAATCCACTGGAGTCAGTGATCATGTGGTAGGTTGGCACAGTATCTTCAATGCCTTAAAGGCTTTGGGAAAGGTCCTTCCCTGAAGTTCTTTAGGAAAAGAAGCTGTTGAAGAAGGAGTAGTTTTCTGGGTATTGACTGGTTGAAAAACAGGAAACAAAGCAAAGGAGAATTTCAGTGGAGTTCTTAAGTCATTTGGAAACGGGATGAATAATAAGCTGACAAAGTCTGCTGATGATACAGAATTATTAGTGATAACCAAATTCAAAGTGAGCATCGAAGACTTGCAGGATCTCACAGTACATAGTGAAGTAGCTCTCGCGGTGAGGCAGGCTAGGATTCTTCAGTTTAAAAAGACAACAGATTACATAATACAGTAAGACTACAAAAATCATAAGCAGTTTGTAGAAAGTGATTTGAAATCAGGACTTCATTTTTCCTGGTAATGTAAGTTGTGGATGGTCACCAGGCACCAGACAGAAAGAAAAGGTAAGAAGGAAAGTTCTCTTTTTACATCATTAATATTACATATATTGCATTACCCCTGGAATATTGTAGATTGTTGTTTTTTGTCCCAGGATGACTTCAAATGCCAAACGTGTAACTTGGATTCCACAGTCCAGGTCTAGCTACAGCTGTAAAACTGCAGTCCCGATGCAGGTTCAGGCTTGGGAGTCCCTGGCCTCCACCCTGCTGGAAGCAGGGGCCGTGCTCGGTGGCACAGCACTCGCCCTTTGCCTTCGCCCCTCTCCTGGGCAGCTGTTAACCCTGCCCCAGCGACGCCGTACGGGGCTAGAYGGACCTTCTGGCCGCTGTAGTGTTCTTCCTGCATTGATCGCACCTGCAGAGCTGATTTTCCATGGGGTGGCCGGACAACTGTAGTTCAGTGAGCAGGGCAAGTTCTGTGGCATGTCTGACTTTCCAAATGTAGAAATGTGCTAAAAACAGTCGTTATCTTAAAATTTTAGCCAACTAGAGAGTAAACTTAATGTGATCGTTTCATGGGCAAAGTCCTTTAGTTTATAGATTTGACTTAGAAATTAATCCATAAGAACAGATTTGGGTTGCTGATATGATACGAGTTATCGCCCCTTTCCCTGTCCCTCCAGAAGTTGGACAAATTTGGGATTTATCAGTTAAGTTGGTTCTAAATCAGTCTCAAAATTTCCCTCCCATTTGCATTTTTCTGTGAAATGTGTTTTGAGATGAGTCTTGTCTGCGTACCCTTCCTAAATCCATGAATGGTGTATCACATTTTATCACTTGCCCTTTTAAACTGTAGTAGGACACATCCAACCAACATTCAAGCAAGGGCATAAATACAGTGTTTCAAGAATTTTCCCCATAGTAAGTCTATCTACTAAGAAAAGATGATAAAATATTTCATGCATTCAGCAGGATTTTTTTTGTGTGTGTGTTTCCTTTCCCTCTCTTCCTCCCTCTTCCAGTTTGAATTTAAAATTTAGCTTTAAGACATAATGCTTATATTTTATAGAAATTGTTCCTCCTTGTTTCTCCCTTCCCCCATCCTCTGCCTGCAGAGGTAAAGTAGTATTGACTCCATCTGCAGCCTGCCAAAGCCAGCACCTGCTTTTAATCAGAGGAAGGCTGTGCAATTGAGTTGTGGAGATCTGTGATTTCGCTTGCATTTGTCCCTTGAGGTTTAAATTGTGGTAGGACTCACGTGTCCATGGAAATAATGATCAGCTAAATCACTGAAAAGACTTGTTTTGTGTCATCATTTGCCCTTAATGTAGATAGGGAGGCTGACACTTCTGGGGACAGGCAGGTTGTTTTCTTTAACCTCTTGTGTACTGTGCCCAAGAGAGGATCTGGAGCTGTGTTTCTCATTTTCCAGCAGTTCTTTGGTGAGAAGATTTAGGCATAGGTATGGGAATAAGAGCATCTTGGTAAAAGGCTTGTTAAGACATCTGGTCTAGTCCTTCAGCTGGTACTAGGTTGTTTAGAGGAGGTATCTTTCAGTGTTTTATCTGGTCTGAGTTTGAATATAGTAAGTGAAGTGCTGCAAGCCCTTCTCCTGGAGAGACTGTGCTGTCRAGGACTGTTAGGCAAACAAACCGGCTCCAGAAGGGTTAAGGGCATCTGCAGTTGTGGTTCAGCTGTTTGGTTTTGTTGTAGATTGCTCTTTGATGGTAAATTAGAGTAACATTTTTTTCCAGAGATGTCACTTTTAATTCCTCCCATCTAGAATTTATTAATGGGTTGTGACATGCTGTGGGTACACAGAGGAGCTGGAAGGTTTTGTGTTTTGCACTTTCATTATGTAAATGTAAACAACTGCAGCAAAGAAAAGGCTACGCAGTATCTGGGGTACGAGGATGTGCATAATTGAGAAGCAATTGATCAGTAGGGTGGTAATTTGCCAACAAAGATGCTGAGCGCTGAGCTGCTTCTCCCCTTACCTTCGCTGGACACGCTTAGCACTGTTGTGGGCCATTCATCAGTAAACCGGGGCTCTGCGTTTTTGTTCGTCTCCACTGAAGTGTTTTACCCTCCCAGTGACCTGCAGCATATGGTCTGCTCTGCTCATCCTGGTGTTCGGCCAGTCATCGATTAGACACATTTGATCATGGCCGGCTGGAAAGCCTTTTGGCTTACCCCAGGCCCAAGAAGGATGGAAAAATTTGAGGCTCTGAGCGAGTGGGGATTAAGTTTTTAGTGTTTTTGAGTAGGAGAGATTTAGTTGAGCCAACTGCAGGCCTGATCTGACTCCAGCTGAGGCCAGTACGATGGCTTGTGTTGGCCGCTGCAGGGCTTATGGAAGATATGAAATGGACTGTCAAATGGTGGGGGAGAAGAAACTATATTACACTTCTCAAATCACTGGCAAATTCGGTTTTGCAGGCTGTAAACCTTCTTTGGAGCTTGAACCCGTGGCTGGGTGGCCTCTCTGCTATGGCTGCATTTGGTAGCAGGACAGCTTTGCAAGCTGTTTGGCAGCGTTCATGCAAGCTGCAGTTGCACCTTTGCATTGCAACGATACCTTGAGATCCTTTATTTTAATCTTAAAGGAAGCAGCATTTTCTCCAAAGCAGAGAGAGGAATTCACTACTCACTGCTGCTGGATGACCTGCAGGATGATGGGTTTTTTTCTGTAGAACTTAGTTAATGCTGGTAACATTTGGATTGGGGTGTTTGTCTTATATGTTTGTTTTCCATTTTCCACTTCAGAATCAGTTCTTTTTGGCTTGGTAGGTGACAGCTTTGCTAGCTTTGAAGCTAGGCCTTCTAAGGAAAAATGCAACCCCTCCTCTCATTGTCCATTTCTTTTTAATATCACAGAGCACTGTGAAACAAGAAAAAAGCAGAGTCCAGCCCCTCAGGGAATCGAGTTATACTGCAAGTTGTAGAAATCTGCAAAGGACTCAGCAAGGGCTAGGTTTTCAGGGCAGTGATGATAGCGTTTAGGTTTTTGATGAGGTTTGATGGAGTGGAAAAAGAGAGACTTGCTGCAGCCACTGTTTGAAACTCTTTCTCCATGAGAATTTTTATACAGAATCAGAGAGAATTTATAAAGATGTTAAGCTGGTAAATCAGCATACCTCAGTGAAATTGGTGGACCCACTGTGATTTTCCCTAGGCACCACAGGCAGTATATATCCAGGGTGTCAGCTGGCCGTTTTGGCTCAGCATACCCAAAAAGGAGAAAATTCTTTTTTAGAGAAACAGCAGGAGAGAAGAAAAAATTCCCAAAGTCTGCATGTTTTTAAGAGAGGGGAAAAAAAAGTGTTATTAGTAAGGTGGTCCTGATAAGTGGAAACAGCTGGGAATCCCAGAGAGAAAGCTAAAAGATGTTGAAAAAAATATCGAAAATAAAAACAAAACTCTAGGCCCTAAGTCACAGTTTAAAAAAACCAAACAAACAAAGAAAAAAACTCTGGCAAAGCCAAGAAAGGAAATGGGTGAAGCATACAATGAAAATTGAAAAATTGATGGAGATTGAATTCCTAAAATTGGCGGATGGAGGAATTAGATGCAGAGGCAACAACTGTTAAATAAAAAGTACGTATTTTTACAGAACACCTGCAAGTGTGCACTTAATTCACATGTATGTGCATACCTGTACATTAGATTGCACTGTTAAGTGATTGGGTAATAAAATGGTGCGGTGTGAAATGTAGAGAAATGTTAGGTGATGCACATTAAGCGAACCAACTTCCTAACTTGGATGAATAAGGCTGGGCTCTGCAGGAGCTTTGTGATGGGATCTTGGAGCTAAAGTAGCAAGTTCTAGGAGCTTGTCAGCCCAGTGCTCGCTACTGGGGACAAAGGAAATCAAAAACTTGAAATTGCTGAGGACGGAGCAGAAAACCCAGAAAAGCAGTTAATCCCCTGCAAGTCTATGGCATACCCACATCTCAGATCCTGTTTGTTTTTCTTTCCACTCCTTCCCTACCAACACATACAAACTATAGCAAAAGTACAGAGAAGGTGAATGAGAAGTACTGGCTGTCTCTTATTTGGAAATGTCTATTTAGACGGGGAGAGAAGAAGAGCTGATCCAGGGGAGCATGATTCAGTTCTGCAAAGTCACAAGTGACATGGAGAAGGGACCCCTTCTCCTTAAGGATGAAAATTTTTGGACTTGAAAAGCCCCATGACAGACAAAATGTTCAAAAAAAAGCAAAAGAGCCTTCTCACTCAATGCATAGTTAAACTGTGAGACTCTCTGGAACGGGAATTGCCTCCTCTTCACTGGAAGACGATGTTGTGAATGCTGTAAACTTCACATGTTCAAGAAGTACTAGGACAAATTCATACAAGAAAATTATGAAAAGCTGCTTGTAAAGTACGAAGATGGCGTTTCACTTGCGGTGATCCTTAATATGGCACGCTTGCTTGGGGTGGTGCCGGATGGGAGCAGCAGGTTCATGGTGCAAGGAGAGAGTGTGATTACAGTCCACGTGGTGGGTGGTATGTGAGGGGACCTGGCTGGTGGGACGTAGCTCTTTGGATGCAGAAGGCATCCTTGGGGACACACGCTGAACGGGGACTGCTTTGATCGGGGACTGCTTTGATCGGTGACAACGCCGTGTCCCCTGGAATGGGCATGAATGGCTTCGGAGAAGAAATCTGCCCATCTGCAAGAGGCTCTGTAGGCAGTCGTGGTGTCATTTATGCATAAGTACAATGATAGTTGTCACTTACTGATCCATAGGCCTTTTATTGGTCTTTTAGGCATTTTTGAAATCTATCCAAATACATCCCAGTTATGACTGTGGAAACTTTTTTCTGCTTGAATATCTGCAAATAGAGTTTACTAAACTCTGCATTTCATCCAAATGTGGTCTCGAGGCAGAGCTTGGAGATGCTTGTAATTGATACTGTAGTATGTGAGTCAGGTCTGGATTTGGACTTCGACTGTGGTGTTACAAAATGGGGACTTGTTCCCATTTAGTGATTTGCTTTCTTTCTTCCCCTTACTCTCCTGCTTTTCCCAGATGCAGAAGGTAGGAATTCCTCTCTTGGGTGATTTGGGCAGGTGGGGGCATGATTTGGCTCAGCCTCTGAACTCGTGTTGTTCATCTGAACCCCTGCAAACTGAAGCCATTGAAATGTTCACACAGCTACAATCCAAACTCCTCCATTTGGATTTTATCCCAGCAGTTAAATGAACTGTGCATCTTTCTTCTCCCAGTAATGCTTCAGAATCCAGTATTTAATGCATTGCTGCAATTGAGAGCACCGACTACGTTGCCTCTCAGCATGGGTAATGTGGGGGCACAAACAGCAGTGCATTAGGTGTCTTCCTGACGCCTGGCCTTGCCTCTGTGCCCTATAATCTGGAGACACGACATGTGTTACAATTTCCACAGCAAGAGTTTTTTGGCTTCAAGAGACCAGAGACTAACATCTTTCATTAGTTGTACTGGGGCTAGGTAGTGTTTGCTGGTGACTTCTATAGTGAGGGAAAAGCCCAAAGGGATATCGAATGTGCCTCAGCATTTTTATCATTTACTTGGTGCATTGGCTGGTTAAAGTTCCAGTGCCAAAGGGCAATTGTCCTCCAGTTTCTTGTTTTCCAGAAACTATCAGTTCTCTAAAGCACAGTGACAAGTTTCTTTGGGATGAGTTGCAGCTAGTCTGGTTCTCTCCACCACGTCCTTATGACTAGCTTAGCTGTAGACATGACACTCTAGATACCTGATTTGGTCAGGTGAAGCCTGCTGGAAACCTTTGCTGTTTTTCTCATTGCTTTTACCTTAGCATGTCAGGTCTCTCGGTTAATGCTCCAGATCTTTTCTGTAAGTAGAGGCTCCCTGAGGACCAGGAGTGGCAGACTGAAGCCAAACCTGAGGATGGTTTCTGTATTGCAGTTCCCTTCCAGAGCCCAGGGCTGAATGGGCTGCCGTGGCTGCTGGGTTTGATCTGCCTTGAGATGGCTCCTKGTGGCCAGGCCTGCTGCTCAGCCCAGCGGTCTCCCTTGGTGTGAACACTTGGATTTTAAGGTGATGTGTGGTTTGGGTGTAGGTTACAGAACTAGAGAAACTTGAGAGAAAATTGGTTTTGGCTGTTCCGCACTCCCTGAACAGTTCTCAGGCCTCTGTAAATTACGGTCTTTGGGAGGCCATTCCAGTGCTGGCTTGCATAGTTGTTTTTTTGGTCGGCGTTTTCTGGGGCTGCAGGCCTGGCTGCTGTTCCTTCTGAATCCTGCTTCCTTCTTTGAGCAGGGCTGAAAACATCACAAGGAAGTTTTGCCTGATTGTGTTTTAGTTGATTGAGTCCCTAAGGAAGCCAGAATTGTAGAGGCATGTGGTGAAAATTAAGAGTAATAGGAGGCAGGGGAAGAAGTTAATGGAATGTACCAGGTTCTTTGGCATTGCTGCCTCTGGGACTGGATCTGGAGATGGGCTGGTATTTGAAAGACTTCTGAATTGTAGGATTTTTTTCTGCTCGTTAAATCCTTGACACAGAGAGGATATGTAGATGTGGTAAGGTGAACTTTGGTTGCAAATGCAAAGCTCGGGGAGCATGTTGCCTCTGTGGTATTTTCTCCTCTTTCCCAGCAGGAACCTTCCTGGGAAATGTAGGGCCTGGAGAAACTGTGCTTGTCATTTGAGGTGTGAGAAGCAATCTCTTGTCAGGAAATATGGCAGAACTGTGTAGTTACTTGAGTGTATTGTGGAGCTTCTTCCAGGGGTGTTGCAGAGGAGAACTTCCAGACAGGTGGGGGAGCCCTCAAGGCAGCACAGAGGACCGGAGTCCAATGTTCAAGCATCTCTGGTCTGTAGCTTAGCCAAATGATTGAAAGAGATGGCCTCCCTGCCTGCTCTATCAGACTGGCAAACCCTGCTAATGAGGAAAGCAGAGGAAGGAAACTCAATTGGGCAAATTTCCCTGGAGCTTCAAGTCTCTGAATCACGTTCCTGGCTCAGCAGGAGATTATCAAGGCAAGTGTTAGTGCTACTAATAGGCAGGCAATAAATGGAGATGCTAAGAAATGTCACTGCAGAGATCTGATTTGATCTCTTGTCAGACTGAATCTCTTCTGCTGCTTAAATCTCACAGCACGTTCTCTTGGCAGATGCAAATTCTGAGCAAGGGCAGCACTGTAGTTCCACACAAGCAGGTGTTTTCTCCCTCTTTTACCTCCTGCTGTGATAGAGGGAAAGGTATTTGCTGCTTTTTCCAAGTATGGAATAATAAGTTTGAGGCAGAGCATTACTGTGTCTGAAATAACTGTGCTGCATTATTCCCCAACCAGGGATTTAATTACGTGCTATGACAGTGAATTTAATTATGTCCTGTACTGCAGTGTTCTGGGTGGAGACGTAATAAAGAAGTGGTGTTGGTCTGGAAGGAAGTATTCTTTGTCAATAGTCTGTGTTTGTTCTTTCTATTACTTCTTCTTTGTCTGCAGCAGCAAGAATTTTAATAAAACCTGCTAAGCTGGACTCACTGCTATCCCACCCAGCAGCTATGTTTTCTAAATAGGAATGGAAGATATAAAGCAGGCAGCTAAATTAGAGTTTGGGTTTTGCAGATGGTGCCAGTGAATTAGAATGTGCTGCATGACATTTTGATTTTGTCTCCCATAAATACGCAAATGTAATTTTTCTGTTGTAAGAAGGGACGATGTCAAACTCAGAGAGATAAGAGTTCTTCAGCTTCTGCCATGCCTGCATTTGGAACAGACTGCAGGATCATGAAGTTGGGTACTGCGATCTTGGGTGTCTGGTCTCTGTACACCAGCCACTGGGAAATAATCTGGATTTTGGAGATTGTTGAGATAGTTTAGTGCTGGTAGATCACCCACTGGGGAGAGACACTGGGGCTGGTGGAGAGAAAGATCCTTACAGGGAATCAAGAGAACATGACAGAACAGTTAAAATTAGATCCACCTCTGGGAGGTTTTTGACAATGCTGAAGAGCATTTYAGTCTTCATCTTCAATGCAGCATCTAGAGCGTTTGGATGATAATGTCCTTAAGCAAATAGGTCTTTAAAAGCAGTACGCACCTGTGGTCCCTCAGTGTCAGTGTGACTCATGAGAATGACACGCTTTTGACAACAGATCTGTTTTTTTGTTGCTCTAAGAGTCTAAATTTAGGTTTTAAAATTATGGCTTCGTTGCCTTTCCTTCAGTTGCACAGGAAATTTGGGGCAGAGGCAGGAGCTGCAGCTGACTTTGGGCTCTTGCCTTTACCACAAGCCCATGCTCCTCTGTTTACTTTGGGAAAGGCTTGGTGCTGGGTCTGGGGTGGTTAGTGCAAACAGAGGCCAGCTGGGGGCTTCAGAGGTGAATGGGGACTGTAGCCTGCTTAGAGGCTTTGGGGCCGAAGACCATCGTTTTTGACTAGGGCCAAAATAACTCGCAGGCTGGAGGTTACCATTTTATCTTTGAGAGATACACATTTTAACATCTCTGTTGCTTATTAGCCAGCTACAGCTGAGATTTTGCAGAGCAGCTCGTGCATGCCGTTTCGGTGGGGAGGGAGGGGAGCGGGAGTTCCTAGCAGACCCGGCTTCCAGATGGCTGGGGCTACTTAGCGCGTTCTGGTAGTTGGCATCTTTTTGGCATCTCACTCATATGAGAATGGCAGCAGCATGAATCACTCGTGACTTCTGAAAGTTTGACTCTTTCAAGTATTCTGATACTAATTCAGAGATGAACTGTAATTACTGTATGTTCACTGAAAGCATAGTGCTTTTAGTCTTTAAATTCCTTGCTTAGTGCTTTACATGAAACTCTTAACTTCTAATAATGTAAGCTTAAGCATTTCATGTATGTAGGTTGCCCGGTTAGCTTTGATTGGAAGGCCTCTCTGTGTTGTGGGCACCTTTAGTCACCCAACCAATAAAGCCCACATTCAGTTATTTGAGGAAACCTAAAATAAACTGCTTAGGTTTTTTGGGGGGTGGAGGAGGTGAAGTGGAGACACTGTTCTATACTTAGTTTAAACACATCTTCAAATTATAGTAAGTGTTTCTTGGCCAAGAAGATTCCACAGGGAGATTTGGGCTGTAATTACAAGGGAAGCAGGAAAGCGGTACATGCACATCTGCAGTAGCATCCAACCGCTGGATTTTTGAGTAGGAGTTGACTTGATTTGCAGCCAAGCTTAAATGATTAGCAGCTCCCTAACAAGTGGCCTTTCTCCTGAAATATCTTGTTCATATTGTAGGAGATAGACGACCAGATCTGCTTCATCTTGCTTGGCAAAAAGAAGAAAATATGAATTGATAATAGGATCTCATCAGAAAGGGGTTGAGGGGGGAGGATGCCTTGAATTGTACATTCATAGTCAGTTTTCTCCTAAGCTTAGTAAACGTTGGCTGTTACTGTTGCGAAATTGGAAACTTTATTATATAACTGGTGTGGTTATTTGCTGGTATATATCCTTTCTGAGAGAGAATTGATTCACTCAGGTYGAAACAGTGAAAATGAGCTGCTGAAGACAAAGGAAACGGGGAAGATGGGTCATAGTCAAGGTGAAAGCAAGAGTTGAAATGCTCAGTCCAGGAAGCCCTGATAATCTTCATGCTGAAATGTTGAAGTAGCATGTGAAATTGCAAGTCCGGCAGCAGCTGTCTTGAACAAAGCTGTCAAAATGGGAATGATACTGCATGGCTGGAAAATGCAAATGTGATTCATGTACCCCCAAATGTTCATTGTATAAAGATTACAGCTATACAGGGGAGCACTAACATGCAGCCAGTTCAGTGAGGAAGTGCAACAGCCACTTACCCACTTGCAGTAATGCTACGTTTGTTGAAAAATATGAGAAGTCAAGCTATAAAAATCACTCCTGGCTATGGAGCATACCCTGTTTTCTTGCAATCTGCCAGTCTCAATATGGAACATGTATCAGAAATGGAGAAGTGTGGAAAATAATAGGTCCACAAAGTTGACTCTGGGCTAGAAATGAATTTTGCCAGTGGAAGAGCAGAACGGGATTGTCTGTAATTCCAGATTCGTCTCTGTGGATTTGCAAGATGTGCTCTGAAGCCCAGGTTGGGTGTTCCATGGACAAACACAGACCTCAAGCAAAAATGCAGCAATTCTGAAATAGTGTGTGGATTTGCTTTAGCATATGTATTCATCTTTATAATTGTGCATTTTATTTTGATATGGACTTACGGAAAATAAATGGGAATGAAAATGCTGGTTTAAAGTTCCCAGTGCCACTCTCTTAGGCAGACTGGAAGAGGAGACAATCTGTATTTTGGTTTTAATGTTTATAAATGGAAAAAAACAGAGCCCAGACGTGGATTGGCAGCCCTGTTGGTGCTGTCTTTTTAGTTTCTGAGGCAGGAAGGATATTAGACAGGATTTGTGAAATGTTGTAAATAAGGCCCCTGAGGCATTTTTCATGCTGCGGGGCAGTTTCATTTATAAAATGATATCTATAATTAAAATGTACACAGTTTTGTTAACTCCAGTACAGAGCAAAGCATGGAAAATTTTGCATGTGACAGGGGAGCCACCAGAGGGCAAATCTCCGAGGTGGCAGAAAGTATTTAAGAAAGGCATTACCAGAAACTGACTTTGCTGCCAGGATCCACCCGCTCCATGGCACACCGAAAGAAGGAAACAAAAACCCTGCAGGCACAAAAGCAATGTGAAAAATGCAGCTAGAGAGCGGCAGCATAAATAAGTTGCTGTGTTTTTGTTCTCTGTGGGATGGGTGTGAATGCATTTGCTAGGAATTACCAGGATTCGCTTGGATGCAAGAGCTGGTAGAGTCTGGAACAAATACATTGTGCTTCGCTGTGATTCACATCTTGGTTCAGTTCCTAAAAGTCCCTTCTAAAAGAAGGGGAGGACAATTCCCTTCTTTGCTGTTTGACCAGATCACCACTGTTTCCAGGGTCTGTCCCTTCTGCCCTGTTGTACCCTGCCAGTGCTCCAACATCTCTGAAAACCAACCAAGTTCCTCTGATCAGCTAGTCAGGGAAAAAGTGTGCCATCTCGTTACTTGAGCGCTGGGGTGGTGGCTGCTGTCCCCCTCGCCGGAGGGGGTCCTGCCCCACTGGCCGAGGAGCGTGGGCTCGGGCACTGCCACGCCGCAGGAGGACCCACCAGCCCAGCTCTGCTGACGCTGCACGTAGCTCTGCCTAGCACCAACCACAGGGCGTGCAGATCGTTCTTGTGAATTCGGGCTGGAAAATGGATTTAAATATGCATGGAATATTTGGAAGTTGCTTAGTTTAACTTTCCCCCTTCAAAATGTGTTTTTCTTTTAAAAATGCACGTTGTGAGTATAACAGAATCTCAGCTTACTTTTTTTGCCTTCCAGAGCAAGGAAATTGGCTTACAGATGCATGAAGAACTCTTGAAAGTCACCAACGAGCTTTACACAGTAAGTAATGAACTGTTCCTATTCATGTCTAACCTGTGCAGCGAGGGAAACGGAGGCAATTTAATTTGTTAGAACAAAATGTCAGTTAAACATTACAGTCACTTTCGGAGTCTGTCTCTCTCCCTCATGCCATCTTGTGGCACAGCCAGTTCTTTTTTCAGTAGAGACATTTCACTGGTTTTGACTGAAGCAGAGGAAAATTCACCAGCTATCCTACAATGAAGAGCTTCCACATTTTCATCAGACAGTGGATCATGTTGTCTGATTGTTTCACTTGAGCGTAAAGGGAAATGTTTTGGCATGATCCAGTGCCATATCTGGTGTCCATGATGATCGCACCTGCCGTGGCTCCTACGCAGTGTTGTCTTTAGGCCCCTTTCCATTTACACGGGGTTGGTACTTTCCACCAGGCACTAGTGGTTCTTGAGAAAGCAAGTAAAACAGGATTAATTGTATCCTTGGCTTGCGGGTTGAGCCGGCATTTAGTGTTGTTTTGGGACATCTTCGCTTTGAGCAGATGTTTGCATGCTCGCTGCAGCGTTCTGGTACCCAGGAGCAGCACGTTCAGTAGCAGTGGCTGCTGACAGGACATGGGCAGAGCAGGGACCACTGGCTTGAGACACAGCTTATTCCTGCAGAATGGCGTTCGTCTTCAGCAGCACTGGAGAGTCCTTTAGCCTGTCTGTGGCCAAACCATATATCCCTGGTACCTTTGAGCTCTGTTAGACTGCTTTTCAGAACTTTGAGAGGGAAATCCCATGTACTGTGTGGAAATCGTATATATATATATATATATATATATTTTTACAGGGTTCTCAGGCATTCGCTGTCTCAAACTAAAGGCAAAATAATTAAGTGAATTTTAATTCATCCGTGTTGCTGTTTCGATGCAAGTAACTGTGGACTCTCTCAATGTGGACAGAAATAAACCTAAGAAAACCTGCCCTGATTTTATTTAAAAAAAGAAATACATGACTGACTTTCTGAAATAAGAGCACTCATGAACAGTTTTACACAGAAATAATTAAGTTGTGAATTAAAATCAGTTCCATTATTTTGATTGTAGATTTTAGTAGACATTGTCAGATTTGAGTTTGTAAAGGTTCGAGGTTCTTTTATGCCTTTGCTCACAGGTCATTTTCTGTGTTTTATGCATTCACATTTGAAGAAGTCGGGCTAAAATTGGAATAAGAAAAAGTAACCCCAAAGCGATGTTCTGGTAATGTTTCCTGGAAGCTCCATGTAATGATGTGCTATTTGATGTATGGAACTAATGATGTGCTGTTGGATATCTGGAACTCTGTTTGCTATAATGCAGACACAAGGCTCTAACTGAAGGCAGCATGCTGAAATTCAGAGAAGTACTGTGATATTAACCTGGGCGATTCTTTGCCACAAGGTATTATTCAAGAGGATTATTAAGTGTGAAATGAATTGAATTAATTAGAATAATATCTGCTGATATATCACCCAGGTTAAAAATGGTAATAGTCATCAGTCCTTGTATGGTAGGACAGAAATTGTCTGGAGGAAATTTTCTCCTTCTGTAATGAGCACTGCGATAGGGGAGGTCATACCTCCTCGTTTAGTGTATGTTTTCTGYAAGTATCACGCTGTAGAAATCATTGGTCTTTTAGGAAAGGGCATGCTTTCTTTCATGCTTTCTTAAAAGAACAGTGTGTTGCTAGTACTAGTATCGCTGACGTAGGAGACCAAGGTCAAATTCTGTCAGTTGGAAAGATTTGGACCTTACTCCATGGATCTGCGTTGGGTTGCGCCAGAGGCTCCGAGGAAATGAGGGCCAGGGCTTTCCGGGGTGCTCTGATGGCCATGCTCTTCCCTGCTTGCCTGTGGGCTTGTATTTTGGCCTCCTTGACCTCAGGAGGGCCTAAGCATGTGCTCAAGGCTGATGGTGTGGTTAGGTCCTTTACTGAGTCAGAACCTTAATGATGAGCTAAATAGCAATATAAAGCACGTCTAGCTGAGGACAGCAGACAGTACCATTTATGGCCTGTATTTTGGAAGTGGCCTTTATCCAGAACATATTATTAATATTGGGAAACWCAACTTGTGTTGTTAAATTGCTAATGAACATTGGAACATATTTTTCTCCTTCCTCTGCAGCTAATTAACTTATTTGCAGAAAGATCCCCRGGACGCAGCTGTGGCAGCTCTTCTTTCTGACACAACCGCATCAGACAGGGACAGCATGACTTTATTCCAAACACTGAGAGGCGTGAGAGAATTACAGATCAAAGGGTTGATTACTGCAGTATAGGAAGTTCCCATTCAGAATCAAGGCAGATCTTAAATCAAGGAGAATAACCCCTGAATTTCCAAACACAAGCTGCRTTACTCAGCATCAGATGAGGAGCATGGTTTCATCTATCAGTGAGCTGGTACAGACCTTCATTTCAGCAACACGAATGCTGAAGTCAGGGGCAAAATATTTGAACCGATGATCGTGTTAAGTCCTTTATATTTTCTTAAAGAGACTTTCYGGGAGGTTTTAAACCTGATTCCCATGCTATCTTTTCAGATTCAAGCAAGGATGGAATATGGAGGAGGTGGAAGGGCCTTTGTTGAGGAAAGTTCCTCTATCATTAGCAAATAAGTCAGTGACATCTGTGCAAAGTTACCGGCATGGGGGGGTTTGGGGCATCCCTTATGCACTCTGCATTATGGAATCTTGTCTTTCAGTCTGGGTGCTTRATATTTTCTGTGCAGTAACCAAAGCAGTTGAAGTTGATATGAAAAAAAGGATTATAACAGAATGTGGATCAGGCTAGTGACTGAGCTGAGGTAGGCTTGGATGAACAAAGACAGYTGATTAAATAATTGCACTGAAATCTTTCTGGCTAGGTAATCATGTCATAATCTTTAGAGCTTACAGAAGTCATGCAGATTGAGCCATCGTTTAATTGTTAGGCTGCTCCATTGCAGCAACACAGTTGCATTGTGTTGGGGCCTCTCATGGAGCTGGAGAAACCTGCAGTTTGAAACATGTGGCTCAACCCTGCATTAAAATTTGCAAGATTGAAGTTAAGCAGCCCAGAAACAAGATTCAAGTCTTTACTTATTACGTCKTGCAGTTGCCTAGGATTATAAGTCTCAGAGATGGCATGTGTCTGCTCTTTGATAAGGYGTTTGGAGCCTGATGTTTGTGCTTGGCAGGAAAAAGAGATCATATGTTTTAGCCTAACCTATCCCAAGTGAAACACTCTTAGGTTTTTGACAACCGCAGCTGTGGAAAACTCTGTATTTTCTTCAATAAGGCTTTTGCAGACTTATTCCGCTTTTGTGGGTTCATGTTCCCTTTTAACTTGTGTGCATTGCAAATTCACCTCAACAATGRCAGCGTTTCATGGCGTTTCCATCCAAAAATATGAGTGAGTTCAGCTGTGCTCGAAGTCCAGCTTACTCTCACGCTTGGCAGCGAGACGGGTGCAAGTTTGGGACCAGCCTCGAGCTGGTTAGGTGAGGGGCCAGCCTGAAGTTGCCTGCCGAGTGGGGGACAAAATGAGGACTGAATTTAGAGCTGAAATGCAGGTGGTGATGGAGCTGGGGGGGGACTATTTGACCTTGACGTCTGTGGCAGAGTCTTGGGGCCACTTTTGCCTGGCAGCATTGACAGCTCGGCTGACGTTTGCCGGGAGCTTTTGCTGAGTTAGGAGGACATCGTTTTAGTTCAGCTCTGCTTGCCTTTAATTCAGGAGGACCTGTTTGCCAGCAGGTATTGGTAATACTTGACTTATGCTATGTAAAGCTGGAATTTTTCCCTCCCCCTCCAGCTGATGTTGTTTCTGCCCGTGTGATTTTGTCCGTTTTTCTGACATAGCAGCATTTCTGTTGCAAAAGATTGGTGTTGCTTTACATTTAGGTATAAATGGAGCTCTGTAAGAAGCTTGTTCTAGGGAAGCGCGTTGGGTCCGGGAGGAACGAAGGAGCTGTTTGTGCAGGTAGGGAAGATGACTGATTAAAGCCACGCCGCTTTGAGCGGGGCCGGCGGTGCGTGGGCCGGGTGGGAGGGCAGCCCCGAGCCCGGCGCCTGCCCGGGGGCCGCGGTGGGATTTTGCAGCCGCGGGCAGAGCCTGGTTTCGTAACGGGGCGCGCTCGAGGCCGGAGCTGTTGTTGTCTTTCCCCGCTGTGACCGTGCTGGGCGTTTGCAGCAGTCCCTCCGAGCGCAGGCGGGAGCTGGTGGGGCGGCCGGTCCCCTGCTCCCTGCTCGCCCTCGTCCTGCGTGTGGGGCTCGCGGCGTAACGCACTTGGCAGGACACAAGAGCTGAGGCGGTTCCTTCGAGGGGCGGCTCGGCGCGCCTCTCGGGCTGCGGTGCTCCGGGCTGGGGCCGAGCCCGGCCCGGGCTGGGGCCGAGCGGAGGCGCAGAGCGTGGAGGCGCACGGCGGCAGCCGCCCGCGGCGGCTCTTGGGACGAGCGCCCGGAGAGAGAGCAAAACCAGCCCTGAATCCAAGACCAGGCCTTGAGAAGCGCTGGCGGTTTGAATATCTCCGCTTTGGGACGTGAATCTCGGTTTCCGCGGACGGGCGTTGCTCTGCCGAGAGCCAGGCGCTCGGCACGCGAGCGCCGTGAGTTGCGGTCGCAGCCAGCGCGTGCCGGGTGCCGATRCGGGCCGCTGGCGAGGCCGCGGGCAGCGCGCTGCCGAGGTGCCGTTGCAGCCCTGGCCGGTCCGGGCTCTCGCGGGGGAGCGGCTGTGGGACGCGGCTCTCGACTTCGGGGGGCAGCCGACGCGCCTCGTGCGCGCTGCGGCAGGGGCGACCTGCAGCATCCCAACCCCTCCGGCGTGAGCCACGGCGCTCCTTCCTGCCGTCGTTTCGTTGCCTTGAGCGTGTCAGTGTTGAGATCRTACTGGCATCTCAATAATTGGTAAGGACAACTTGAAAGACACTGTTTCGTAGTGGCTTGGATAGTTCGGTTGTGTTAAAGCTTTTAGGTAGTGGGACGGAACAGGGGTGGAATCACGGTATTTGCCTGTGGGGCTACAGTCCATCCATAAGCCTCGCAGCAGTAGAAATTATTTCTGTTTCAGTCCCATACTCAGTCKTCTTCCCAAAGCCATTCTACTGGCAAACCCGATTTGGGGGTTTCGRTTGCTTTGCACTGCTAGCTGCTCATTTGTGGAGGTAAATGGCAGGTCCCTAGAACATCGTCAGTGTGTGGACGCCTGTCTGACCACATCATGTTTGGACAGCTCCTTTTTGGAAAGGCTTTGGAAAACTCTTTAAACCTCTCAGAAGATGCCATCAACTGGGGTTGTCTGGGTCTGCTCTGAYGCCTTTGATACCCTCCTTGCTGTACTGTACGTGGGATGGCTGTTCACATACTCCATTTATCTTACTTTTTAATCTCAGACTGTTTCAGGGGAATTATATTGTAAAATAGTGTGGTCTGCAGTCCTTTTCTGGTCAGCAGGATCCCTGTGCAGTATGGAGTTGTATAACACCATGGAGAACGGGCTGGAGTGTCTTCAGCAAACCAAAGCCTGCTAAAGTGTCGTTGATGTTTTAGATCTAATGGCAACAACCCACTCCCAGCTACACAGGAGGCAGGACTGTAAGACACCTGTATGTGCTCATCAGTACTCTTGTCTTCCTGCATCAGGGTTTATACATGATGGGACCAACAGGGACTTCCTCACTGCTGTTGTTGCAACCCCCCTTTTTTTAGTAGGAGATTCATCAAAAGGAAAGAGGCAGCAGCATGCCACTGCCTCAGCAAGGGAGCAGACCMCACTAGGTAGCAGCTGATGCAGAATGTACCTCCTTTATAGAAAAGGAGAAGTACAGGGAGATACTGCCTTGGGGTGGTCCACTCTGTTGCCTGGGTCAGTGGAGGGGGTCCACCCTTCGAGTAGCTTGTGCATCTCAGTCCCACGGCTGGCAGTGCCCAGGCAGTTGTTGTGAAACTCTGATCTGCAGAGCTAAGTCAGGCGTCTCGAGCCTTGTCAAGGCAATGTGAAATAAAACATCCAAATCCTGAAGGAGGTTGATGAAAGGGGACAGTGTGACTAAAGGCATAAAGCAAGAAGAGCAGATGTGTCCTTCTTGCCAGCACTATTAAAATGATCACAATGTGCCCTTTGGGCTTTTATTTTCGAAAGTAAACGCTGTAATAGAATTTGTGCCATGAGGAGTTTTCCTTGCAATAGACCAGCTTCATGTATCCGGAGTCAGAGTGTTGCTGCAGTCCAACATGGCATTAACTCTTCTTACTGGCAGTAGTAAAACTAGAATTAAGTAGTCACAGTAGAYGAGCTCCATTTTTGCTTGGACATTGCACCTCTTCCACCTTCAGGATGATGTCTAATGTCAGGTTGGGTCAAAAGTGACTTGAGAATGATTCTTGGGCTCTCCACAGTCTCAGTCATAGAGAAGCCAGTTTGCCTGTCCCCGCTGCAAAGTACTAAGTTCCCATTTCTCCATGGCCAGAGAAACAGTGCAATGTGAATAGCAGGTAGCTGCTAGAAGGCATRTCTTGATCTGTACCCCCGCAGCAGGTACTGAGCAAGGAATAACTGTTCTTATGCCAAATCTACGCATTTTGTAAATAGGACTAGTGCTAGGGTTAATTTTAGGGGGCTTTTTCTTCCCCCCATGTTTTTCCTTATAAGTGCCATAGTGGCCTCAAACAGCTTTGGCATATCAGAGGCTCTGCCCCATGCTGTTTACAGCTTACAACTATCATGTTGGCCTCATACACARATACTAGTGCTTCTTGTGTTCACAGAGTAGGAGACTCACAAATCTGTGTTTCCTTAGGTGATGAAAACTTACCACATGTATCATGCGGAAAGCATCAGCGCTGAGAGCAAGCTGAAAGAGGCAGAGAAGCAGGAAGAAAAACAGTTCAACAAGTCAGGGGACATCAGTGTGAACCTGCTGCGACATGAGGACAGGCCTCAGCGACGGAGCTCCGTCAAGAAGATTGAGAAGATGAAGGAAAAGGTGAGTGAGTGGGAAGGAAAGAAGAGGAAGGAGATGGTGGAAACCAGGCTGGAGTCAGGGGTGCTGTCCAAAGGCTTCCTATGTGGCAAAGTATTTTAGCTCCAGACCTTTTTGCTTTCATGGAGCCAGGAAATCTATCAGAAAGCCTCTTTGAAGGGTTAATCTTTTGTGCTAAACATTTAGACTAGTGATCTCCCTGAACAAACGCCCCAGATCCAAGCACATCTGCATTTGTACAGTTTTCAATTTTGGGTCTTGTTCTAAAATTTGTAGCTTGAGCTTTTGGGCCAGCTTCCACTTTGATACAGCTGCATAAATTTGGAGTAAATCCAGATGTATGTCAGCATATCTGGGAGGAAAATTTGGACTCTAATTTTGATTGATGCCAAAACCTCTATGAATGTACAGATTAAAGGACGGCAGCTGTGCTCTGAACATGCTGGGCACATCTGAGCAGAACGCACATATTGCGCATTGGCTGAATGAGCCGCGGATGTTCAGATGAATTCTCCTCCGTCCTGGCAAAGGTACCTGTTTTTGTACCTGATACCAAATGTTGTTAATTAACGTGTCACCTCCAGGCTCCAGGGAGCTCTGGGGCCTTGCAGCAAGAGCAACTGTGAAGGGAGCATCCTGTTTGCACTCTGACACTCTGTTTTGCTTTTCCAGAGACAAGCCAAATACTCTGAAAACAAGCTAAAGTGTACTAAAGCCAGGAATGACTATCTGCTGAACCTGGCAGCCACCAACGCAGCTGTCAGTAAATACTACATCCACGACGTCTCTGACCTCATCGATGTAAGTGCTTCCTCCCTCTGTGTGTGAGTCCTGACAAGTGCACAGCTGAATCCTAGGCGTGGTTTGGTCCTTTGCGTTCTCACGCACGTGTGATRGTAATAAAGGGGCATTTGTTGGGACTTGAAAATACACTGAACTGGAGCTTGAAAATATATTTTAAGTATGGATTTCTTTTCTTCTGTGTTACTTTTTCCTCTCAGCCACCCACATGGATTTGACTCTTCCCTCAGTTGTTACAGGCATACGTTGGCAGAACTGGAGCTGCCACTGTATGAGAGCTGGCCTTCACTGARTTTTATGGTGGCTACATGAACAACAAAGTAATTGATTCATATTTATGCTACATACAAACTTCTTTCATCAGTATCTGGCAAAAAAAAGAGGTTTTTCGTTACAACTGCAGGTTATGAGCGAGCCTCAACCAACACAAACATACCCTCGTGAGTGCACAAGCACAGGAGTCCAGATTTGGATTCAGCTTCCTAGCTTTGTGGTTCAGGACAGCTCATATAAATTTACAAATGAGAAATTATTTGAATGTTTTTTGGCCTCTTTCATGTCGTTTCGAAAGCATGTTACTGTGTGTTTCCTTACTTTGTCAATGCATATTGGCTCTGGCTTCAGAACCGCGTGGAAATGGCATTTTTCTTCRTCTTAAAGTACTGGCTTCATCCTACTATGGATGCAATACACTATGATCTCCTGCAGCTAGAGCTTTCTAAAGTCCAAAGCATTTAGTATAGAATTTGCCTTGGGGAAGCCAGGCGATCCTAAAGTTACCTCCGGTCCTATTGATTATTCTGTATTTGAAGTAGGTAAACTCTCATGAGGATCAGGTGCATCCTCATTTTTGTGGCTGAAAGCAGAAAGATGTTCTATGTGCAGTTTCCATCACCTCTGAGTAGGTACTTCTCCTCTTTAAATCGCCTTTAAACCCTTCAGGAACAGCAGCGGGCTGCTCTATGGATTGGTTTGTTGCCACATCTAAGACAAATGAGTAAAGGAGATGGAAACTACAACCAAAATTGTAGTGCTAAAAGTCGTCTTTAAGTGGATCAGTTTTATCACAGTGAAGTTCTAGGTCTTGCAGAAAAGTCAAGAGGGAGAAGCTGAAGGAAAACCAGAAGATGTATGTCCCTTTTGTGAAGGGAGCTGAGGTGAGCAGCTCAGGAGGAGACTGTTTGCTTCCGTGCTGGTGCAGAGGGTTAGGAGCTGGGCTGCTGTTGCTGGTGCTGAAGTGAAGGGTGGCAGAACAGCAGGGACGCTAAGGCTTGTCTCTGGGGTTTGCCACCAGCTCCGTTGAAGAGCTGGAACAAACAGCCCAGACCCTGATGCCAAAGTGCAGGGCTATCAAGCAGCGTTGCAGTCAGGTGCAGGCTGTAGTGATGCCCACGGCACTGTGGTTGGGTTCCCAGACACCGTGGCTGCTTCAGGTASCTGGGCTAGACTCCGTAATAAAAAGACATTTGAAGGCAGTGAAGCCCCAGACTGTTTTATTAGGATCTATTTTTAGGCATCTTTTACAGCGCAAATCGTCCTCATTTCCATCCGTAGTTAATTGCCTGGGCGTATTTGTGCTTTCAAAACTGAATCTGGGCAGAAGCTTGACTGTGCCGTGTTTTCCCTGTGTGACTACGTGGGGATATTGTCTCCCGTTCGTCTAGATAGCTCGGCATGACTCAGTTGGCTTTAATGAAGAGACACGGGTTTGTACAAGCTGTGAGGATCTTTCTGGGGTGTTTGGACTGTTATTTGAAGCATTTTTTCCTACATAAAAAGCCTTTCAGATCCACAAAGGGCACAGAAGTTCCTCCTACTCTGTTGTCCTTTGCGTGGGCTTTCTGCCAGATACTGGACTCCTGCCAGCAGACTGAGGACCAGGTATGTTTTATCATGGGAACTCCTTGCAAAGCGCAGCCTCGACAGCACCGCCACGCGGAGCAGCCTCTAGCTCAGAGCTCGCGCTCCGAGTTACAAGTGCCTATGCTTCAGCTTGACGTGCGGCGCGTCTCTAGCTAAGGTCTAGCCTYGGGGTGTTTCAAATAAAGTCAACGGTACAGCGATAAATAGAGTAAGCAGCTCCTCTCAGGAGGAATTAGTCCCTCCCGGGAGGCTCGGTGCAGCTCTCCACCGCGCGGCTGCTGCCCGTGTGCTGCCGCGGGGCGCCGGCGCCCGCGGAGGAGGCTCCCCGGGAAGCGGCAGATGCACGTTTGTAGGAAGCGCTGTCGCTAAAGGCGGYGGCGGAGGGCTGCGAGGTGGGGGAAAGGAGCTGCCGCGCGGGCCCCAGCGCTTTGCTTTGGGGGGTGAAGCGAGGGACGGGCAGCCCGTGGCGTGTCTGGAGCCATGACCCGCCGGCGGCGGAGGGCTCGCCCGCCGTGGGCAGGCCGGTCTCCTGCAGCGCTGCGCGTCGGAGCCGAGCGCCGGTCTCCAGCTGTCGTAGCTGCGGAGTTAGCCCCGGCGTTTCAGCAGCGCGGCAAAACGTGCCTGGGCTTTCAGCGAGCGAAGCAGTCGCCCCAAGCGTGGGGTGCCCCGCCGTCGCAGAGGTGGTCAGCGTGAGCGAGCGATGCAACGAGGAGTATCCAGGCCGTTGAGCGTGTCCTTCTTTTCAGAGAACAGATAGAGGAAAAAAAGAATTAGGTTTGTATGATCTTTCTAAATGCAGAGCTCGCATGGATGAGGAAAAGTGGGGAAAGCTGTGCGTTTGCTTGATTCTTCTCTCAGAAATTTGCCATTTCTTTCATATAGCAGTACCCAGATTTAGGAAACTTTTCCTGGAGTCTCCAGGCATTCTTACGTGTGGGTTGTTAATTACAGTCACTCATTTGTCAATAGGAACTGCAGCTCACGATATACGAGGCTCTAATCTACAATTCTAATAAGCTGTTCTTAGAGTGCTGTTTTAAACTAAAAAAAATCCAACCAGTGCAGATCTCTCAAACTTTGCTAGTCTTGGTTTAAAACCACATTTTTACCAAAGATTGCATCCAGTAAATGGTTTCTTCCTTGCTTGGATGCCACCAACACTGGAACAGTCTTGTTAAGTTGCTGATAGTTTTATGACTCGGAAGTGTCATGCAGTCAGTAAATGGTATTGCCTGGAGACCATGATCAGTCTTGGCGTGATAGACCTTGTTTGCTTGGTACAGAAAGCAACAGCACTTTCCTTCAGAAAAAAGAATTCCTCCTTGACAGTTTCTGCYTTTTTTCCCAGCAGCTTGAATGAATAGCCTCAAGGTCCTATGGTCCTTTAGAAGATGAATTTACCAATTAATCATCTTAAAAGAAAACAAACAAAAAAACCCAAAACACACACTCACGCCCCCCAAAAAAACCCGATACACACAAAAACAGCCCTAAGAAAATATACATAGGTGAARGAGTGCCACAGATTAAAGAACAAAATGTAGGTTAAAAATCCTCCAGAAAAAAATGTACTCCAGGGACCAGAGAGTTAATTAACTGTAGCTGGATTTTGAAAAGGGCGACATAATTTTAGGCTTGGTAATATTTATAGTTAAGCAACCTTTGATTAGAAGTAATCAAATCTCATGCTTCAGGGCATGAGTTGATTGCTGCAAGGGTCAGGAAAGACCCTTTCCTTCCCCTGTTCTCTGCCGTACACACACATCGGCTAAAAATAAATCAATTTTTTAGCTTTTTAAATTATATATATATATATATATCTTAATTTAGTTTCCTCTGAAGTTTCTGTAACTGTAGGCTGCAAAGATGCTACTCTTGCTTTCTGCATTTTAAATGCTTGACGAGTAAATGTTCCCCATAAAATGACATACATAACATAAAATGTTCTCCATTTTTTCAGTGATCTGAGAATGCTTTCAGGTATGAGTTGACTTGCACAGTCCTTGCGTAGGACTCAGCATTATGATGGCCAAGTGCAGATATTACCATGATAAATGCTGTTCTCTGCTTTGCAATAGGCAGGTTAAATATCTTTTAGTTGTTTAACAACTGGAAAACTTGAAACATATGAATCAGTGATTTAGCAAGCATTTCATTTTCTCCAAAGTCCTGTAGTGTTTCAGCCCCACCACTTTAGACCGTCTCAGCCCTGATTTTGAGAAGAGCTCCCAAGGAGTGTGGAAAGCAGGCCGTGCTGCTGGGAGTCACCGAGTCCCTGGGAAAATCTGGCTCTCGTTTAGTTGCCTAATTGCGGTTGTCTGGGGCAAGATGCTTAAGAAGCTTCTCCAAGACTTGAGACTTGCGTTTGGTTCTGCTTCTCCCCAGGCTTCCTGGTGGCTTTGGGCAAACCATCTAACTTCTCGCTTTTTCCACCTCTGGATGGGAATGTGGGGCTAGGGGCAGCTCCCCGCCTCGGCGGGGCGCGCAGCAGAGCCGGAGCCCGCCGCGGCCGCGGGCCCGGGC
>NW_028186408.1:146652-175724 GCF_003343005.1 Rhea americana | reverse complement strand
GGAGCGGGCCCGACGGCGGCGCGGCATCGCTCCCGATTCCCGCGCGCAGCCCCAGGGCCGGCGCGTGGGTGCTCGTGCCGGAATGACCTCGAGGGAGCGAGTTCGCGGTGCGATCGCTGGGCTTCGCCCCGAGCGGCAAACGGAAACTGTCCCCGGTTCTTGCGCGTTGCTTGATGGTTTCTGCAGGAAGCAGCGTCGGTCCTTCCCAGCTAATGAGGGCAGAAGCTAAATTGAAGCAGGATAAATGARGACTGCGACCATTTGACTGTTCATGCAAAAATGCTCGTTACCGCCTGCATGGTGTCGGCTGCTTTAGAGGACTGGATCAGGGCAGGCAAAGCGTGCCGGCGTATYGGAGAGAGGAACTGCCTCGCCGTGCTGTTGCTGCTTCTTTTATCGCAGACTAAAATATCTCTCTGATCGGAGCTGAGGGTTGTCTGTTCAGATCAGCAGGAAGGATGACATGACTTCTTCAGCTGGAGTTGTGCGYGGCAGCAACTGAGTTTTCATATTGCACTTTGAGTTTTATCAGTAGCAATGTTCGGATGCAGAATCACTTTTTATGTGCATCTGCGTTGTGATGAATTTCTTTAGGTCCTGTAGAACTGGGAAACGTGCTTTTGAAATGGCAGCTCAGAACAGGGAGTGCTGTAGCCCTAGCAGAGTCGGTATGCGGTTTGGTTCATTCAGGTTACACCAGCATTGAACATGTACGCTGGGAGCATATGATTATGAGACTCTTAAAAATGGATAAAGCCATAATTATATAGCCTTTTGTCCTRTGCCGGGAACCTCAGCGCTCTCTTCCGTCCCCGGCATCCCTGGGCCTCAGCCGTGGGTTGCAGACCTTCTCTTCCACTGCGGTCTGCTCGCGGGCCCGTGCGCTGCTCCGGACATGATGCGTTATGCTCCTCTCGCTTCCAGCCTTCCTGTGTCTCCTGCCTGTCCCCTTCTGTCTCCGTGGAAGGACATCCGTTGGCATCCAAGCCCTGGGCGCGTCTTTGGTGCCTGTCCTCGCCCTTCGGTCCTGCTCGTCTGGGCAAGCGCTCTTCACAGTTGGCTTCCAGCAGCGGCAGCCCGTCAGACCCGAGCTGCGTGGAGGTTTTGCGCTGTGGCCRGCGCTCCCTTTAGGGGTTGGAGGAGAGCTGTGAAGAGTTGCTTTCTGCTCAGCTATGATTAAGYGCTCATAGCAGCAAATCCCTGTGCTGTTGCTATACTTAACATGACAAACTCAATTATATTGAAAAGAGAGTTTAAAAACAGGCTTTTGTCTAATGTACAGYATTTTGGCAGCAATTAGCTCTGAGTTTTATCATTTTCCCCAAGGTGAACATGAGAACGATCAGTTATGCATGAGAGAGGAAGGCAACTTCCTAGCGCAGATAAAAGGGTTTGCGCCCRGAGCTAGCAGGGCATTTTTCAGTGCCACCTTACTTTAGCATCCAACTGTACTTGATAATTTTGGGAGATGGTTTCTCTGTGTAAAAAGTCCTTGCAGGAACACGCGCAAGGAGAAAAGGAAAGCACCAGGAATGACCAGAAGAATAGGCCCTGTGGCTGCTGCTTTCCGGGGAGGCCTCTGGGAGGTCCCTGGTACTGCTCTCGGGCAGACGCCTGCGGTTGTGCTTGCCCTGAGTCTGAGCTGAGCTGCTGGCCAGGAAGAACCGAGTGCTTTTGGATATTTTTTTTTTCTTCTGTCTTATCCGAGCAGATGTCTTGTCTTTCCCAGTAAGATGAAGGGTAGTAAATCCTAGGCCCTTGACAGGGTTTCAGTACAGGGTAATTACATTGCCTGTCTTTCTATTCTCCTAGCATTTATCCTCCTTTAGTCCTACTTCTTTCTTGCCCTTTTGTATGGTAATGCAGTAYGCTATTATATATATCCCAGTATAAYGAGAGTGATGTTTTGCTGGGCCATATAATGCTCTCCAGGGAGGTTTAACGTATCCATGACCCTCTAGAACAAAAGTGATGATATTTKTGCAATATCTGTATTTAATGCTGAGCCATCTTTGGTATTTTTTAGTGCTGTGACCTAGGATTCCATGCCAGTCTAGCTCGAACCTTCAGGACATACCTGTCTGCTGAATATAACCTAGAAACCTCACGTCATGAGGGCCTGGACATCATTGAGAAYGCTGTGGACAACTTAGATGCACGGAGTGACAAGCACACGATCATGGACATGTGCAACCAGGTCTTCTGCCCACCTCTGAAGTTCGAATTCCAGCCCCACATGGGGGATGAGGTACTGTACTCATGGACAATGGCTGCAGATGTTCCTCAGAGCCAGKTCTTGGCTGGCTGCCTCCTGTTCTTAACCGTGATCATTCAATTATTTCTGATTCTGTATCCTTGTGCTCTGTCTTCACATGGTGCTATTCATGTTTCTTTTCTTAATGAGACGCTTGGTTCATTAAGGCTCCTCCTTTCAGTCTGCCTCTTACTCAGTATCTCTCCCAATTAGACAGCCTATGATTTGATCCTCAGCTGAACTACCCAGCAGATTTGTAAAGTGGAACTTTGATTTACCTGCTGTTATTGAAAGGATGCAGCCTTAAAGTGCTGGGCAGGAAGTGCTTTGTGCTGGCCCAGACACAGGGCACGACTGGTTAGAAACTGGGCCACCCAGCCTCTCTAGAGCCTGTGAGARGCTTGTGGGTGCTGGAAGGAGTCATTTAGGTTTTCAGATGGGTACCTCCGGTCAATGGGTGACCACTGCTTTCCCTCCCGTCTCTCTSTGTCTCAGGTATGCCAAGTGAGTGCCCAGCAGCCTGTGCAGACCGAATTGCTGATGCGGTACCACCAGCTGCAGTCTCGACTAGCCACCCTCAAGATAGAGAATGAAGAGGTAAGAAAGTAGGTCTGTGCCTGCTGCCTGTGCTTCCTTCCCCTCACCGTGTGGCTGGCCTCGCAGGCGGYGTTGCTGAGCCTTTACCCGACACACAGGGTGTTCCCCGTTGTGGCTGCTTTGCTTTGGGTTGGAGCCCTTCCACTGGCAGTGCTGGGCACTCCCGTTCGCTGCAGTTGACGCAGGAGCAAGCCCCCTGCTTACGAGCTGCTTGTTGGGCAGTTGTGGTGGCTCTAGCTGTGGTGTTTACCAGACTGCGTCCAAACCATGCTGTCTTCTGTTTCTGATAGGTRCGAAAAACTCTGGATGCTACAATGCAGACTTTGCAGGACATGCTGACGGTGGAAGATTTTGATGTTTCAGATGCCTTCCAGCATAGTCGCTCCACTGAGTCGGTCAAATCGGCTGCTTCGGAGACCTATATGAGYAAAATAAACATTGCCAAGAGGAGAGCCAACCAACAGGAAACTGAAATGTTCTATTTTACAGTGAGTCTCATGTCATGCAGTGTGGGACACAAAGCTTTAATTGCCAGGGCAAAGTCCCAGTTTGAATGCTCATTAGTGAAGAGCAAGAACCAATCCAGTTTCTCTCAGTATTTATCTCTTGATTTTTGGAATTGGAATGCATTTCTCAGTGACATGGCGATACATAGGGAATTGCAGTCTTTTTTGCTATTATTTTAGAAGGAACAACTATAGAAACCAGTTATGACCCAAAACTTAAATCAGTAGGAGTAGCTCACAGCTGGGGAGCAGAGTCCAGCTGGGCTTGAAGCATGTCACCATTTGGTGGCAGTTCCTGAAGGACCTTACTATTCTGAACCATCGGTCAAACCTTCTTCTGACCTACACAGATAAAATCTACCCTTGGCTCCAGGGATGAATTCAACAGTCATTTGCACCTCGCGTAGGGTATTGCAGGAAGCTGCGTAACACATTTCTGTTGTGTGCATGACTGAGGAGATGGAGGTGGGTGYGTGTCCCCTGCAGCCCTGGGCTGATAATTGTGTGCAGATCTTTAGGTTTTCTGTTAAAATATTTGAARTATAAGCAGTAAGACATCAGTTCAGCAGAACTACCCCTTGTTTAAACATGGTTAATTGGGAAAATAGGCTAAAATTAGTAGCATGTTATGGTATTTATACATGCATAGAARAGTTTCTAATTTCTCTATAACAGTGTTGTTACTCCAGTTCAGGAARAAGAAAACAGGAGGGAAAAGAAGCATTGCAGTTTTGATTCTGTGCTGTGTTGGCTTTTTTTTAATGCTTTTTGCAAGTGTTTGTGATCAAGTTCAGACTTTCTTTTTCTATCTGTCTTCCTTACGTCTTCCTTCTTTCCTTCCTTCCATCTACTTCCTTACTCCTCGAGTGTTCCTTGAGCAAATCTCACAATAAAAGGAGAAGTTACRCTGCACAGTTGCTGTCATTCAGTGCCTAAAGCATCTGCTCACCTGAGCTGGGAAGATCTCACGYGCTGGGAATTCTCCTGCTTCCTCGCTTGTTTGCACAGAGGCCGAGTGCCCGTGAGCAGAAGGAAAACCGAAAMCTCTGTGCTGTGCAGGCCGTTCCCAGAAGCCCGAGGAAAGCAGCCTTTCTTTGGGCTCTTTCCTCTGGAGCCCCTTGCGTTCCCAGGCGCACGGTGCAAGGCCAAGGGACTGGGCTATAAGACCGACGGGGCTGGCGCGCGACCGGGAGAAGCGCGCAGGCGGCCCRGCCCRGCCCGGCTCAGCTTGGCTCGGCTCGGCTGGGCTGCTGCAGTCGGGTTATYGRCGTCTGCCRGCCTCTCTCGCCCCGCRCCCCTCYGGCAGCCCCCCGGGCAGAATGCACATCAACTGCAAACTATTTTTGCAAGAGTCCTAACTTYGTTTTTTATTTTTAATTCCAGAAATTTAAGGAGTACTTGAATGGCAGTAACCTTATCACCAAGCTCCAGGCTAAACACGACTTACTGAAGCAGACCCTGGGAGAAGGTGAGTCGCGGGGTTAGGTCCAGGGAGAAACCTCCCCTCACACAAGGCAGTTTGAAACCAGGCCTTTGGCTTTGAATCTTACCTGCTGTTTTTGTTTTCCTGAGTGACTGATCGTTGCTGTGGTTGCATTAGAATACTAAATTTGACCAATGACACAAAAAATCATTATTTCCCTGGCTCGTTGTTCTTTTCCACCTTTCTGTGTGGGGGGGTATATTGGTTTGAAACCTACGCTTTGAAACTTATACTTTGAATTTGAATCTTACACTGTCTGCACAAGTGCTGTACAAGTGCTGTACTACCTCTCCCGCAGCAAGGAGGTTCCCACCCGCTCCTACGCCCTTGTCTTTTCCCTGTCCCTYGCCCTTCTTCCCAGCTCAGTGCAGCCCTGAACAGATACCTTTTCTTGCCATTGATGCTGTGCTTCTGTGCTAATTTGTTATTTTTCTAATTTAAGAGGCCCTTTGTCCCCTGGCCATAGGCTGCTGTCCCTGTCCAGATTTATATAAGACTTGCTCTAAAGTGATCCTTGTTTTTAGAATTAACTTTTTTATAGTAAGCTTTTATTATCCCGGATAATTTCACAAGTTTGGTTTAGAGCAAGGCACATGAAGAGTAGGCTTGACACACCCGAGAGGGCAGTGACTTCTGAGGGAGGCAGGAGCACAGGGCTCAAGTGGGGACTTCTTCAGTGAGATCCATCACTGGCGGCTGTGGTGTGCAACCACAGCCCCAGAGAGAGGTTTTTAGCTCTTTCAAAGAGTTTCAAAAAATTACATTATTGTCAGTGTGAAGCATTGGAGTTAAAATCCTGACTGTCCAAAAGGAGAGAGTGTATTTAAATTAAAATACCTATATCTATATTTTAAAGATAAACACTCTGTCATCTGTTTTAACAATAAAAAAAACTTGACTCCTCATCTCAAAGTAAAAAAAAAAAAAGTTTTTGTTAGCTATTATGCCAAAAATAATTCTCTGCCAATTTATTTAGCCTTAAAATCCACCTTCTGCTGAGATGCTGTGACATGTTCCATTTAGTGAACACTGAACAATGTCTAAAGGAAAAAATGTAATATAAGGAAAGCTGCAAGGGCCTCATTAATGTATTTCTTTTCCCAGACATTTCAGTATGCCGTATAGCTACCTCAGCCCTGGCTAGGGCTGGTGAATAGCAACCCTTTACGTCCCAGCAGAGGCAGTGCGGGTATGGGCCGCGCTAGTGCGGTCCGTTATTGCATGCTGCCCGGCGGATCTCCCGGCGGTGGTTTCTGAATTCAGGCTTTGACGTACACGGGGTGGATGAAGCACGTGATTCGCACAGGTTGGAGCTGTCTGAGCTCTTGCCAAGATCACAGATGTTAGTGCAGGCAGCAGGTCTCTATAACGGAGACAGCGCAAAGACTCTTCTGTAGATCAGTGCAAAAGGTGGTTCATCTCCTGAAGAGACTGTTCTTCTACAGAAAAGCGCCGTGGCCATACTGAGGGGGAAAGTGCAGCGTCAATCACGTTAATGCGTTGAGAGTTGTGCGAAAGCAGCCAGGGAACATTTTAACATGAAAACCTTCAGAATTTTCTTGCAGGTCGTGGGATTATACTGCTATGTAGACATTCAGCAAATATTTAGCCCAGAAATGTAGAAGGCTGTGTTTCAGCATGAACTGAGTCTCGTTAGAATGAAGTCTGGATTTGCAGAATGTTTGCTGTGGAATTATTTGCTTTTTCAGTGCAGAACTGGCTGCAAGCTTGGTTTCTGCAGGTGCCAAGGGAGAGCAGGAAGGAAGAATGTGTAGCCAAATGGTTCCTTTTATGTGCCTTAAAAAAAGGAAGAATAGATCAGCTTTCCTGGCCTTGGCAAAAAGGCACAAACAGCATGTGAAATTAATTTCCTTTTTTTTTTCTGTGGATTGACAAATACTTTTAAAAATGAATGGATCYTATCATTGCCATTTATATAAATCCAAGCACTAAAAATACGTGAAGGGAATGAGAATACTGACAGCCAGAGTASAGTCTGCCTGATCATGCTTCGATGGACTGTTACCTTGTAGGAAAAGCTAAGGAACTGAATACTCCATTTATTCAGATGCTATTAGTGGTCCTCCATGAGGCAGTTCGATAATCTCAGCTTCCTCCCCAGGGGCTTTAGTCCTTATCAGACTACCCCTTTCCAATTTGAATTTGGCCAATCTCCAGCTAGCGTAAACGAGCACTTATTGCAGAGGACCTGCAGTGCATCTGTTTTTTTACAAGATGGGCTTCATATTGCAAATAAGCCTTTAATGCCAGTGRGAATCGAAGCACTTCCCCCCTCTTGTGACCGAGCCTTGGACTTCTAAGATGCAAGCAGTGAGCTTGCTTAACAACTGGCTTTCCAACTTCTGTCRCCTGCCAGAGCTTCAGGCACTTTCAGTTTGTCTTTTACCACAAACAAATTGACTTACTGCTTAAAGAACCAAAAGTATATGTGTGAGTGCATATGTGTTTAAGTCATTTTCTGGTAACTGATGGGGAGACATGATAGAAACTTATGTTTGTTTTTCTTTCTAGGTGAAAGGGCTGAATGTGGAACAACCAGGTGAGACATTTCTTCAATTTCCTCTGCTTTTGGGAAGGGTCTTTGGCAAAAGGAGGGTGGCTGTGGGAAAGGTAGTTGCTTTGTTATCAGCTGATACAGCTGGGAGAGGTTAGGATTTAGCTATCTTCCAGCTGCCTTGTGCTGGGAAGCTGGAGGCAAAGCCAAACTCCTGCTTCTCGGCTGCGTTGTTTTAAGTGGATTAATTAGAATGATGACAAGCAGGCTCTTGTTTTTGCTGCAGTGCAATTTCTAGCTGACTAGCTCTGAAGAGCCTGGCAGTGCTGTGTCAGCACGGTGCATTGCAGTGCCCTGATAGACACAGCTGAGGCTGAGTTGTGTTCAGACAACACAAGCACGTCTGCCTGCTCCCTGCCATCCCAGTTCATTTAAGGACTTTGATACGYCACCTAAAAGCCTCTCCCAGCTTTGGCTGCTTTGCCTAGGAGCATGGAGAGTGCTTGTATTCCTGGGCTTTTATCCCTCTACAGCAGGACTTGGTGTGAGGGGTGAACGTAGCAGGGAGGAACCTTTGATCTGTGCCCAGCGCGTGGAGCATTTGCGCAGAGCACTAGTGCCTTGCTGTGATCGTGTTGGTTTCATGATGGTAAGATATGGGCCCACAAAGCCTCTAAACGTATCTCCAGAACTTGTAGCAGCTCTGCATTATCTTTTTACAACCCTATTTTAGTGCTTAATGAATTTGCAGTACCAGCAAGCACACCCCATTGCACGCTGGAAACGCTGAAGCAGATGGCGACGCCTGGGCTGCCTTKCCAGGCAGGAAAAGAGGCGGCGTTGGCAGAGGGCGTAAGGCAGCAGGGCGCCTTGGTCTGCTGCCTCCCGGCTCGAGGCGAGCTGCAAAGGCCCCGGCCGCGTTCTGCTCAGGCACCGCCGCCGCGATGTCCGTGGGGACTTGCTCATAGCTGTGCTGGAGGAGGCGTCTGCTTGCCTGACCAGCGCGCACCCTCGCTGCCCGTTGACTTCTCTGAGACCCATGCTCTCAGGTCCTCTTCAGATCACCAGCAGCTCCTGCCCCCTAATCAATACCTTTCCCAGGTGATCTTTGAAAAGCCCATCTGCAGCCAGCTGCCATACAGCGTTCTCTAAGGTCTGAAATGCCCCAGATGTGTTTGCATTTACGTGGCAGTTGAGGGGTTGCAGATCAGGCTGTAAGCTGAGCTCTGATCCTTTAGGTGAACCAGGCAGGGTTATCTTCTGAACTGACTGAGGAAAGGACACCAGAACAACTAGGCAAAACTGTACTGAGAGTTTGGTGCTGGGTTCTTTCTTTATCAGGAGTGGGTGCTGCTGGGGTGGTGGTATTGCAGGCCAGGATAATCAAGGGAGTGAATAACAGCCTCCTACATGCGGGATGATAGCACCACTCCCTGCTGCTTCTGTTTGCTTTTGTTTCAGCATTTGCTTTTACTTCACAGAGGAAAACAAACAGGGGAAATCGTTTTGTGCGCAGCAGCACTGTAAGTGTTGTCAGAACAACCTTCCTGCCAGCAGGTTGGAGCCGGAGCGCCCCGGCCTCGCTGCTCCAGGCATTGTGCAGCGAGGGGGAATTGCACAGCAGCAAACATCCCTGGCTTTCTCTGGGCTGCAGCACGTGGCTGCTCAGCTGAGGGTCAGATGGACGCTTCCCTGGACAGCTGTCTCTTCTGCTCCTCAGCTGAAATGGTTGTAAGCTGTAAGAGAGTAAAGTCAAATTATTTCTTTTAATTAAAGGCACTGCCCTAAGGTAYCAGTGGATCACAGCTATCACCTTTACAGCGTAGGCTTTTGTAAAATGTATGTGTCCATTCAGCTCAGCTCTGTGAGAACTTTTGCGTGAAGGCCCCTAGCACTGATTTTGTCCGTGGCCATGATCTCTCCTCCTCTTCAGGCCTTGATAYAGCCAGAGGTACAGGACAGATTAGAACTTGGTTGTAGAATTTACTGTTTATACTATTTTTCTCCCTCTTACRGATCTAGATATTTGATCCTTCATCCCTAAATGTCAGAAGAAGGAACTGAAGTGTGATTAATGTTAGTGATAAGTGTCTTTCCAAAATCCTGGCCACCGCGCTAAAATAAGCCACACATTTCCATGGYCTCATTTGCAGAAGCAAGGGGCATCTGTAACCCTTGCTGAAGTCGTGASAGTCTTCAAGATCTGTTGCCTGCTGCTGTTGAGGTCCCTCGGTCCCTAGCTAGCAGGGGTAGGGTGATGTGGGTGCCTGCCCTGTGTGCTTCTGCAGAGCTGCTGGTGGCCTCTGTGCTGCACGCCTTGCCTTAAATTGTGTGTGTTGGCTGCCTCACTTTTTGTCGGGTTTTCTTTTTATTTTTTTTAGTGTTGGAATCCTGGATCCTTCTTGCTGTTCAAGAGTGGGATGAGAACCATTTAGGAATGAGTAGGATTTTCCCTGTGTTTTCCTGAGGCTAACTGTGGCTTGTTTTGGTTCTGTCAAGGAAYCGGTTGAACTCTTTAGCTGTTCTTSGCGCTTGTTCAGGATGGCAGAGTGCTGAGCAGGTGTTAGCAGCAGGCAGAYGTTGACATCCCTGCTAAGCACCAGCGCCCGTCACTTTGCTTCTAAAATGCATCCCTGGCACTAGCGCAAACAGTGCGCAGCGTCTCGGAGAGGGAGCGGGAGGTCTGCAGACCGTGCGTGCCGCACGCGGTCGCGACCAGCTGCGTTCGGCAGCACCGTTGTTCTCCGGCTCGAATGGAGCGAGAAGAAAATTCCTGGTCACGGTTCGTGCGCTAAGCGTGGCTGTTGGCGCGCTTACCGCGGYGTCCGGTCTGACCGCTGGGGCGGCCGCCCTCCCCGGCGAGGGCTGGGGCTCTGCGGGACGCCCGCAGCAGCAGCCGGTCGGGTTGCCGTAGGTGGCTGTAGCTGAGGCTAGCGACTGTCTGACAGCGAGTACTGCGGGGGGGAGGGGATGGGGAGTAACGGGCCCGTAGGCTTGTTGCTGTTGAATGTTTCTACTGTCAGGATTCGCTTGGATTCACAGTTCCTGCGGAGTCTTGACRCTGAACTCGAGCGCGGCGCTTGCAGCGAGCAGCTCCGGCGCTGCTGGGAGCTGCCGCCGCGCGAGCTCGGAGCGGGTCGGCCCTGGCGCGAGCCGGGGCGGCGAGGAGGGACGCGGCCCCGGAGGAGCCCGCGCGCGGGGCGTGCTCGGAGCCGAGCGTCCAGTCCTCGCAGAGGGGCTTTCCGTTTGATTTATGTTTTATTTTCAGTCATAACCTTTGAGATTTCGCCCTGTCATTGCATTTATGTTGGTGTTTTGTTGATTTCTTTTGTTCCGTTTTCTCCCAGGCCCCCATGTCTTCCCCCTAAACCACAGAAAATGAGGAGACCTAGGCCTCTCTCAGTCTATAATCATAAACTCTTTAACGGCAATATGGAAACGTTCATTAAGGTACTTGCTGACTAACAGTGAGAGTTTATGAACGCTGCAAATGCAATGGTGGCTTGTCTGTCCTGACTGCGGGCGCTTCCCTTCCTCGGAGGCGGCGCGGCCGGTCCCCGCTCCGGAGGGACCGGCTCCGCGGAGCCCTGCAGGAGGGAAAGCGTGCTCGTCTGCTCCCTGAAAACCAATAAAACTGAAAATCGACCCCGCCGGCTCGCCTTGGAGCCATCCGCGGCGGTGCACCGACGTCCTCCAGCACACCCGAGTAGTGGCAGTGCTGGAGAGCTGYCCTGCCCGCCCTCCGCGGAGGGGACTGGTTTGCGCGGGAGACGAGGACCCTCCGTCGTCCCGGACGGGCGAGCCTCTCCCGAGAGCAAGGCCCCTTTCAGGGCTCTGGAGAACGAGATGCAGGTAGCACGTCTCCGCTGAGGCCCGAGCCAGCAGTCCGTCCTCGCGCCGCAGAACGCCTGGTCGGGTGCTCGGCTCTGGCCCGGCGCCCCGGCCGCGAAGCTCGCGGGCCGTCCGCGTACCCCGCGCTCGCCCTCCGACGCCGGAGCGGAGCGATGCCCGGGAGGCCTCCTCCCAGCCGGCCCTGGCCGCTGCTCTTTGGTGACGGGCAGCATCAGCTTTGGTGAAAGTCAGCCAGAGTATTTTCTTTGCCTAAATTAGGATGAACTTGGAATAATTCAGATGATCCAGAAGGGCCTTTGGCCATGTTAATCCCAGGAAATTGCCCAGAAGGAGAGTAATGGTGAGACTTGGGCATGGGGTTCGTCCCAAAGGACGGGGAGCTGCCTGGCTCCGAGCCCTCCGGAGCCCGCGCTCCCTTGTGGCAGGCTGCTGGAAGGGCTCGCGGAGAAAGCGGTGCCGCTCCAGGTGCTCTGGCTCTAAGCCTGCACTGAAGAAAGCTCTGATGAAAATGCTGCAAGGAGAAGCAGTGAGGAAATGTCGGATTAGGTAAATAGYAGGCATAGTCCGGCTCCAGTTTGTTCTCCTACGCTCTCCTAGCGCAACCACRAGCCCCGAAGCAGCGTTTGTAATCGGCGCGCTGTCACAAGCCGTGAACGGGCCAGACGGCCAAAGCCACTGGTCTCCTGTGGCTCCTGTAATTACTGCTTTCTTAAACTCATTTTTAAAAAGCTGGCGACTGCGCGGAGCGCAGCGGGTGCGGTGTGGCGGAGGAGGCGCCCGCGGGCTCCCTCTGCCCGTCCCTGGGCCCTGGCCAGCGGTGCAGGGGGAGCCGGGGACCCGCAGCCGTCCCTGCTAAGCTGCCATTGCATTTGAGCGTTCATGGCCTCCGAGATCTACTTACCTTTAACTGAACTTATCCTTGCTTAATCTTTTCTTTCTCTCCCGCTCTGCTGCTTTTTTGTGTTCTCAGAGGAAGAAGGAATGCGCGAACGAGAAATCAGGTATTTACTAGAAGCCCGTCTCTGGGACGGTGTAAACGAACCGGGGAGATGGCACTGTCCCCGCTGGAAAGCACCGACAACCGGGCAAAGCCCCAGAGCACTATCAGTGTCCGCTTGGGACGTCAAACACATCTGCAAATTCTCCCTCCTTGGGGGCTGGAGAGAAGCGGCCTCGCGGCAGCGGCCGGCACTGCCCGCGGGGCCGGGCGCAAGCGGTCCGCTCGCCCGCTGCTCTGCCCCGTCCCGGCAGCGCCTGGCTTCGGGCGACGCAGCTGCGAGCCCCGTAGCGGGAGGCTTGCTTCGTCCGGGCCTGGCTTCGGCTCGCAGTTAYGCCGTTGGGAGGGAGCAGCCGAGACGCCGCTGCAGCAGCCCCTGTCTCGGCCCGATAACCGGGGGCAGAGCTGAAGCGCCCGGTGCAGAGCTTTCCTGTGAATACCTGACTGCACCAGTGTGTCCAGCGCCCTTTGGCTGTCTGTGTAGCGCCTCCTTTTCTTGCCTGTCCTCTCACTAAACTCCGTGGCACTGATCTTCAAATCTAAGTTTTTGCGATCTTTAATACGTTTCCAGTGTGTTGTTATCAATAAACCGGTAAGATTTTTACTTTTTTTCTTTCTTAAGGATTCAGGACAGGCTATTCCGCTTGTAGTAGAAAGCTGCATTCGTTACATCAATTTGTATGGTAAGTGAATTTGGTCGTGTCAGTAGAAACTTTCTGCTAAAGAAGTTCAGTACTTGCAGTTAGCAGTGAAATATCATAGAAATGCCCTCAGCCCTGGCTGCATGGCTTCAGATTATGATTATAATAGCATCAACTATGATGGAATATTGGATGAGTGACAAATATTTAGGTCCTGTTAGTACTTATTCAGGTTAAATTGTTTGCTTAGGCCCCAGGCCAATAGGYGCTCTTCCAGCGCTTTGATCTAGGGGGCCCTGATTAGAGATTATGGGTAGAAATGAATTTTGTGTACTGTATACTGCTCCATTCTTCTCCCTTGCACTCATCGAGGAGGACTTACTAGTGCCTATAGCTACAACTGAAAACCCTCTCAAAGGACATGCCGCACGAGATGCTTCAAGGTGGCCGTGCTGCRCTCCCTGCCAGCCACCGCCTCCAAGCCACGTGTTCGTGTCGCCCTGTTCAGATGTCATCTGCTTCTACTTCAGAAATCAGTTGTTTTTTCCCCACTGCAGCACTGGTTGAAAGGGAGCCTCCGGGGCTCTTTTTTGCCCTGAATTTTGACACTCAAGGGCGGGGAGGCTTTGCATCAGCCCTGTGGTTGGGTTCCTCTAGTGCTGCATTGACCAATGTGGAAAATCATTATAGGACTTTGATCCATAACTTATTTCTGTCCAAAGACCTTCCTGTTCATGAAGCATGAGCTCTGTGGAGCACAAGCAATTAGTTCTCTGAGCCCTTCTTTTCAGATGCATGTGCTTTTAGTTTCCACTGTTTTCTACCAAAAAGTAGTGTATTGTGTTGAGTGTCAAACATTAAATCTCYTCAGATTGCAGTAAAACTAAATAATTGACTTATTAAGGCTTGGAGTTGTTTCCAACACAGATGTACAGATCTTTTTTTCTAAAAAAAAAAAAAGAATTTTTTTTCTTTTCCAGGCCTTCAGCAACAGGGTATTTTTAGAGTTCCTGGCTCTCAGGTTGAAGTCAATGACATCAAGAATTCATTTGAAAGAGGTATGTTGCCTTGGTATGTAGACAATGGCTAGGACAGCAATTTCTGACCCTTTCCTCCTGTGTATCTGGGGAGCAGAGACTGTTGGTGGGAATTTCAGTGTGTGCTGGGTGCTGGTATGGTTCATTAGACATTTTGCATATCCCATGCTAAAGGCCTATCTGTGACAAGGAACTAGGAAGTTTTCTCCTCYTCTAGATGCCCAGCATTGTGCCTCCAGCAACAGTGAAGAGTAGCCACTTAAGAATATCAAAACAGGGATAGAGATCTTTTCCACAATCACTAATTAACAGCATGAAAGCCTCAGATGAGAGCCGTAAGATAGTCTGAGGATCCATTTTCAAGGAGCTTTTATCAATTCTCAGGACAGTAAGAGACTAATAGGAAAGGTCAGRGCATTATTTCTGTGCTTTTGATGGTGTGATGGTATTCGTGAGGAATGATTACACTCACTCTACTACCTAGTGGAGTGCAGTAATCACATGGAGGATGCATGAATTTTGCCACCTTCCTGTAGCTGTTTGTCAAGGAAGAAGCAGCGTTAACATGTATATGGAACAAACAGGCACTGAAACACAGGAAGTTCCACCTGAAAATAAGGAAAAACTTCTTCACTGTGAGAGTGACAGAGCACTGGAACAGGTTGCCCAGAGAGGTTGTGGAGTCTCCTTCTCTGGAGATCTTCAAAGCCTGCCTGGATGCAACCTTGTCTAACAGGCTCTAGGTGACCCTGCTGAACAGGGAGGTTGGACTAGATGATCTCCAGAGGTCCCTTCCAACCTCAACCATTCCATGATTCTGTGATATAGTGACCATGTTGGTTGTGAAGTTGCTAATGATTCTGCTGAGAAAACAGCATCAAGGGTGTAAGGCTGGCAGGATGGGGCAGAGCAGTCGTGCTTTCACTGGGTGRAGCTGAAGCTCTGAAAGGGACAGTCCAAATGAGGATAATAGCCTTTTTGTGGCATTAGTCTTAGAACAGCATTGGAAGGGTCTGGGTGAAGGTGGCCAGGACAACAAAGAAGGTTATAATTGGATTTTCAAAGATCAGAGGATTTGCTCATCCAGTTTAAGAGGAATCAGTATCCAATCCCTTAGGTGTTTTGAAAGCTTTTACAGGTTTAAGCCAATGCAATCCGATCCAGAACCCTTTTGTCTGTTCCAGGGGCATAACAGCATCCTCCAGCCAACCCTGTCTTTTCAGGCTATCACCTACCAATGTTTAGATCTGCTCAGAGATCTTTTCTGCATTTTAGGCAGCAGCTATGAAATGGTCTGGATGCTTTGAAGAACTGATTAATAATATCTTCATCTTCAGGAAAGGTTTAAAAACTCCATGATAAACTGTGTGCGCATGGTCTCAGCATGATGCTGTGTAACAGGGTACCTTATTAAACTATTCTCTTGCTGAGAAAATGTGTGGCACTACCATTCCACACATGGGAAGGGTTTCTGAGCTGTAGGAAATTCTGGTTTTTCATTGTCAGTTAGGGGGAAGGACTTAGTGTGTTAATCCAACTTGACAATAATGCTGGAAATAAAACTCTTCTCTGGGCAGGTGAAGATCCCCTTGCTGATGATCAAAATGAACGTGACATTAACTCAGTGGCTGGAGTCTTGAAGCTGTATTTCCGAGGACTGGAAAACCCTCTCTTTCCTAAGGAAAGGTTTCAAGATTTGRTATCTACTATAAGTAAGTACATGTGGTGGATATTCTTAGCAAATAAGGGTGGGACAGGAGAAGCATTAAAGAGGGTGCAGATAAATCCAAACTTTGCAGGCAGCAGCTTACACTGTAAGAAGAGCTATAGGGCTGCAGTGGAGGTTGTTAGGAAAGGACATTAAGGGTGTACGTTGTCAGGGATRAGAAGCAGCTGTAGGTACGGAAGAGGTAAAACATCTTGCTGTGACTGCTTGTAACATCTTGGCATCCTGAGTGTCACTGAGGAGTCATCTTCGAGCTTAGACTCGTGGGCTGCGCATACAGCAAGCTTGCATGCGTGTTTGGTGGCTGCGTGAGGGGATGCTGGTTCCTTGCACCTGGCGGGTAACTCTCTTGCCTGTCAGGCATCTCTACGCATCGTGGCTATTCCTGTGTACGCTTATCAAATGTCATGGCAGCACAGCTTCTGGGACCCAAAGGGGTGTTGCTGCCGTAACTCCCTGTCTTCCACGAGGCATGAAGTTGTGGTCAGTAACTCTTAGCTATTCAAAAAGCTTCTCTGAACCATGAACTGTCTGCAAAACTGGGTTCMACCACACTGAATCTGCCTTTCTCAMAGTTCTTGCTGTTTGAATTTCCTGTCGTAGACAAAACCAGGAAGTGCCTTGTGACGTGCGTAGAGGTGGAGGCTGGGGCTTTTTAGCTGTGGAAGGCCTGGGGTTGCTTCCAGGGGAAGAGCCTGGTTGTTTCCTGCTCTGTTTCGGATTCTCCTCCCAGCTCTCCTTAGTCCTCAGCAATTGAAGAAACAGATGTCCCAGCTAGGGTTTATTTCTCAGTGCCTCGTAGTGATGGCGTATTTATTGGCAAGTCATGGAAAAAGGCAGAATGAATTTGATGCTCRTGGAGTGTGTGGCACCCTTTGGCTTATGCATGACTCTGTTTTACAAGAGAGGTGTCCAGCGTGCGTTGCTTTGTGGTTCCAGAGCGTGAAAGCGTGTTCCTCTGTGTGAGAGCTTCAGTGGGATGGGCTGGTGAGCATGTACAGAGGTCTTTCCCTTGGCTTTAACTGCTCGTGGCTTCTTTCCCTCTTTTTAATGTTAATATGCCTAACTGCTAGAGATAAGTGATGTCCAATGTCAAGGAAGACAAGTGATATCTAGAAGGGGATGCCATGGCAATGGACCTGTTGCAGAAGGAGAAGGTGCTCTCAATTCTCAAGAGCAGTTGTTGTAGCTTCAGGAAATTTGCAGTTGCTTTCGATTTTGGTGTGTGAAGCGGTGCTGCGCACCTGTGCCACGGCGGAGGAAGCTTGCTCTACGCCCGTTCTGTGCTCTGGACAGGGTGCTTAGCTCAGCTTGCAGAGCTCGCTCCGGAGCGGGCGGAGAAGGGGCCCGGGAGGGCACGGGCCGGAGAGCGAGGGGGGCACGTGCCGCCGCAGCCCCGGGGCTGGGGACGGCGCTGTGCGCTCCTGCAGCCAGGCCTGCGCTCGGGAAACATCCCGAGTGAAGGCCAGTTTGCACAACTGTCACGCTTTTGGGATCTTTTCACTGCAAACATCATCTGTTAATTTTCTGGATGGTTTTCTCTCCTCTCCTTCTGCATTTTTCTCTTTCAATAAGAACCTTCCTTTTCGTCATCTTTCCTTTATTTTTCGGCTGCTTTTGTACCTTTGAATTAAGGACAGATTTTTAAATGAAGTCAGGTGCCTAATTCCTGTAGAAATCTGGCCTTAAGTGGCTCCCGTCACATAAATACCGATGGAAGAAGCCTCCTCCCCAGTAAAGTRCCGTCCCGGCTGCAGGACGTGCCGTTCCGCGTCGTCGCTGGGCGGRAGGGTTGGCCCGCCCCGCGCGGTCCCGGCCGGCCGGGCTCCGCTCTGCGGCGCGCCCCGCAGCCGCCTCCGTCCCCTCGGCCGGCGGCCTGAGCGCCGATCTCCGCAGCGGCGGCTGCGCGCGTGTCCGGGGCCCTCGGCCGCCTCGCCCCGCTCGCGGGGCGCGGAAACCGGGCTCGCGGGTGGCAAGCGAGAGGTGGTCTCTAGCTTCGGCTCTGCGGAGCTCTGAGCGTCTGCATGCGAACGTTTCTCAAGTGCACATGAGAAATGGATGGATGGAGAAGGCATGTTTTTGCAAAGCTTCATCCGGGGGTGTGCCTGCACTTTAAAGCAGTCGACGATTGCTCCAGTAATTCCTCTGAATTACAGCCAGTTGGAACATTCTGCTAAGTGAAAAAATTAAAGTGCACTGGGTTCCCCTGGGTTTCGGAACAGATATCTATTGGTGTTGCAATCTTTCTTTATCCAGTTCCTATTTATTTGATTCTTTTACAGATCTCCTTAAGTAAAAGCAAACAGAAAAGCTAGAAAACCCAGTGAGCAGTAACAGGGGATAAATACATTCCTCAAAAGCAAAAATCTRCAAAATCAAAATAAATAATAGAAAAATTTACATTTTTGAACTGCAGCAACATTTTGCTCAGAATTTTAGAACAAATGACACCTCAGCTGCATGTTGTCAGTAAATATTGTTATGATTAGCAAACGTCAAAGTTTGAGCCAGCACAATAAAGTAAGCAGCTCTTCMCTTCAGTGATGGTTCATTCCCTGGATCTAAGGCTGACTGGTCTCAGGAGAACTCRATACTCCGTCTGCTTTTCCACAGAGTGAAAGCCACAGGATTAACCACTTATACAGCACATTGAGCAGATAACAGCTTWAAAAAAAATAGCCTTGGGGGTTGGCAGGTGCTGGCTGCTTCTGCAGGAGTTGTGCTGAGCCCATCTCTGGGCTGGGGGCGGTGGGTGCTGGGGCTGGGGCGCAGCCGGCTGAAAACAAGATAGTTCTAAGTCATATTTTCTCCTATASGAATAGGACGTTTTATGATACTGGGTCAGGGCTTTGTGTGGTTACAGAGAGGAAAAGTAAATCTTAAAGTGCTGGCTCGGAATTGGTTCTGATTCACATAGAGACTTGTGGGAATTTAACTTAAGCGGAAGGACTGAGGAGGACCTGATGGTTAAACCCATAAAAGTTTAATGYTAATAAAAAGCTAATTTTGAAATATGCACAAAACCAAGTAGTGCTCCATTTCCCAGTGGCTGTATTGTCTAAGGCTTTGGAGAAATAGAACAGTTGTTGAGGAATGAACTAAATAATGCCTAAATTGTCATTTTAATAATAAAACAATGGATTTTCTTTTGTTTTTGGTGAATCTGAATGTACACGTGACTTCAGCTGTGGAAGAGCACTATGCCTGAGAAGTTTGCTCCCTTAATACCAAGTGATGGATCAAATCTGGAAACTTGCTCTTTGGGGTAGTGGGTAGTGGGTTCCTAGGTCTGGGACACCTCCCTCTGGTGCTGTGTTGCCTGGTCCTGATGCAGTTTAAGGATTTACTTTCTATCCCTGTCTTCCAGAAATCGAGAACCCCACCGAGAGAGTGCACCAGATCCAGCAAATCATCGTCACTCTGCCCCGGGCTGTCATCGTTGTGATGAGATACCTTTTTGCTTTCCTTAATCAGTAAGTTTCCCCCCCTCTTTCACTGCGTTTCTTCGTGCCCTCCTTTCCTTTCAGGGCTCCCCTGTCTTTGTTACACGGGTCATTTCTGGTGCTGCTGTGGAGTGACCTGCTTTGCTTTTCCCGCTGCCTTGCCCTGTGGCTGTGCTCCAGGGAGGACACGCAGCTCCGTGGTGTTTGCTCTGGGAGGGCTTTTGTTGGTGGGGGCTGTTTTGAGCCAGCAGGGTGAGTCTGGACCGTCCGCCTTTAACACCTGCGCTTGCAGCTTGTCGCAGTACAGCGATGAGAACATGATGGATCCCTACAACCTGGCCATCTGCTTCGGGCCAACTTTGATGCACATTCCAGACGGGCAGGATCCGGTATCCTGCCAAGCCCATGTCAATGAGGTCATCAAAACCATCATCATTAATCACGAGGGCATCTTCCCCAGCCACAGAGAGCTGGAAGGACCTGTCTACGAGAAGTGCATGACTGGAGGCGAGGAGTATTGGTAAGGAACGGGTGGCAGGAGTAAGTGACTCCATTGTTTTTACAACTTCTTCTTGCCCTGTAAGTTAAGAGCGAAGCCATGACAAAATGCAGGACTCTGGCTTGATTTCTAGTAAACAGGGAGTAAACATGACTTCAGCTCATAGGAGTGTGGAGAAGGGCTCTCAAGAGCAGGCTGGGGGGTGAAGAGAGCTTTGGGGAAGTTCAGGCTTGATCTTCAGGAAATCTGAGCCTAGGCTGAGCGCAGCTCTGGGGTGAGTTAGCCCCTCTGCAGGAGGGGCAATGCCCTCCTGCATTTGATTCCGTTAAACATTGTGAATTAGGTGTGTAAGTGGAATATATTTGATACCATTAAGCTGTTTTACACTAGCTAAATATCTGATTCTGTACCAGGCTGTCTTCATGGTTCTTAATTGTAAGTGTTGTAAAACTAAGAGAATTTTACAAACCTAACCAATTAGTCAATATTTATACCTTAGTTTTGCATTTAATTTTAGCCTTGCCATTGAAATTAGACTGACAGTTTCACTGATTTTTTTTTCATTTCTCTTATGCTGATTCAGCATTAAAATCTTGATAAAACCTTCAGAAGAAACATTTTTATTTTTTCTTAAATATGAGTATTAATAATTATAAAAATTCTTTTAGCTGCAGATTTACGGAGATGTGCTCATAGAGAAATAAAATTTTCAATCAATTGTAACCAAATTCTTCGTAGACCAGGAGTTCTGTAGTTCTGTAATAATTCAGTTGGATAAAGTTCTTTACCCTGAGATCTGGTTTGATACTTTCTCTGTGTCCTTCCAGGTCCTTTTGCTTTGTCAGATGAGTATGTTTGCAGCAGTGAACTCTGAACTGGATGAGCTGTCTGCAACTTCGTTGCACAGCTTTTTTCTAGCATGTCATCCCCCCTGCTTGTATCCACAGGATACGAAAACTCTCTGAAAAAAAACAAAACGAAACAAAAAACTCTCCTCAAATTAGAGTACTAAATGATAGTACATATTTATCTTGAGGAGGCTGGAATTCTAAATTGGCATTCAGGTCTGAGTTTTAACAAACCATGATTTATAATAGGCTTGACCTGATTTATCTGAAAGTTTTACACATCTCCAATACCGAATCTTCCCTGATACAGATCACATGTCACCATCATTACTGGTGCAAACAGAGGATAAAATGTTAAAATTCATTGTGAGTGAGTGAGTGGAAAATTCTAATTCGGTATCGTTTTATACTTGTTTTGCCAAATATGAGCAAGACACACAAGCAGCAGAACGTACAGTTCTGGACTGAAGATCTTGGTGTTTCAGGGTGTTTCTGGTTCTCAAAACAAGTGCTGTGATTAAAAACAAACAAAGGGCCATATCTCAGTTTTGTGAAGACGAAAGACATAACTCCTGGGGCCAGATTTCCCCCCAGCAAATTATTTTTGCTAAGCATCTTGGGATTCAAATCRCATTCTTCTTTTTTTAAAGCACGATATACTTTATTTTAGTGACAGCCCCCACAGTGAGCCAGGCACCATCGATGAAGCTGACCATGACAACGGCACAGAGCCACACACCAGTGATGACGGTGAGCATAGACATAAGCAGCGGAAAATTGAGACTGTATCAGAAGAGTCATGCATGCAAGGAAGTAAAGTGTATTTTACTCCTATTTAAATTAGGCTGGATTGCTATCTGGCACTGCACTGAGGAAGTGTTTGATAATGCATGTGCATATAAAAAAACCATGCCTTGCAGATTTTCGTCATAGACCTTCGCTCCAATCTCATTCYATGGCAGGGTGTGAAGGGGTTTTGTATTTGGAGTCATTCCTTGAGATCCCGTTTAAATATATGTATATTTTTTCCTTTGTTCTCCCTGTCATCTGTGTTTACGTGCAGCCGTGTGAATGCAAGGACCTGGGGAAAGGCAGCGAGGACTTGCAGTGTGAAATGGACTCACAAGAGCAGAAGGGGAGATTGGGGAATGAGTGTGTGTGTGTGTGTGTGTGTGTGTGCGCATGACTGTGTCTGTCCAACCCTCTATTCACTTGGGACCCTTCAAGGTATTGTGGGAAATGTGGGGGTTTCAGTGGTCCACTTTGGAGCCCTTTGAAGTTAGGGAGTCTTTCAGCTGCCTTTTTTGTCCTGTGAATCACATCCTTTCAAGCAGCCGTCCTCTTCACAAAAATGGAGTGCCTCTTCGTTCAGGATGACTGCATCCTGGTTTTGCCCACAGTCTATTTGGTTTCCTTTGATGGCAAAATACATCCATGCTGGGTTTTTTTGCCTGTTGAACCTGCGGAGCTGCCCTGGCTTTGGAGGGTAGACCAGGTTGTGGTGTTTGCTAAGACTGCGTGGACAGGTGCAGCCGGATGTGAACTCCTCGCTAAATGTATCTCTATTTCATTAATATTCTGGATCAGGCTCACGTTCAGCTTTCTATAAGCTCATGTCTGTCTGCACCGTCTGTGTAAACAAGCTGAGCTTCATGTACAAGATCTCAGGAGAAGCTTTGAAGCTCACGCTGATCACAAAGGCAAGCACGGAAATGGGGACACTGGGGCAGAGCTGGACAAGGAGCATGTTTGTTACAACGCGATACCCAAGGCAGMAGCTGTTTGCTGTTGGTGCCCCAGGTAGCATTGGTAGCTTAGTCGCAGGGTGAGGGAGGGAGAGGCCTGGGAACTGAGCCGGCACTGCTGGGAGATTGCAAGTGTGCAGCCCCATGACACCATTCTGGTTACTAGACTTTGCTGGGTGGAAGGGCACTTCTGAGCCCTGCAGAAAGTCCTCGTGGGCACTCTGGTCATCTGCTTTCTTCATAGCCATTACTTCCATTGCGTTCTGCACCTGCAAAAGTGCTGGTGCCTTGCTGGAATGGCACGAAGGGCTTGCGTGCGGGCCAGCACGATGGGGGGAAGGATGGGGGAGGGGGTCTAGGTCAGATAGCTGAAGACTTGCTCTTAGCATAAAATGCACTCTGCCTTTTCTAATGCTAGCAGCAAACTGGAGCCGAAATGACTGAAAGCTGAAGGAGAGCAAGCCACCATTTAGCCAATTTTATGCTTGGACGGTCACATTAATAGTTCTGATTGGAGTTTCCGGGTGATTAACTGTAATGCAAGAGTGGGAGAGAAGAGCAGCATTATTTTATGAATTTACACATTCCTTCTTCCCATCTCCCTCGCCCCATGCACCCTCCCTGCTGAGACACTCAATATTTTATCATGTATCTGAAAAACCCTTCTGATAGCCTCTCCTATTACGTTTCCTCCAAAGAGCATCTCTATTGATCCTGCTGTCATAGTCCCAAACACCATGTTCACATTAGTGCAGATCTGTATTTTAAGCTGGTGAAAACCTGTCTGTTAAAGTGACCTGTCTGACACGAGATGGAGCAGGGCAGGGCTCTGACTCGGTATCTCACAGATTTGCCTCCAATATCTCTTCCTCCGTGTGATTTTGTTGCTAAGCAGAAAGGCAGGTCACATCCCGATCACTGCGGGTGCTGAGCCCGCGATTCARTGATGTGGCAGATGGAACAGAGCAAGTTACTGTATTTTAATGAGAATGTGGCAGATAGGAAAGAACTAGGCTAATTTGCTGTATTTAGCTTTGCCATTGGCCCTGTCAGTCCCCGTCTTCCCGTGCTGTCAGTCTCCGGGTGGGGTTTAAAACGATGGAGTGTCTCGAATAACCAAGTTACGTTGACTGTTCTCCTGCTGGTCCCCGAAAGCAGTTGGAGCGGGCTGGGTGCTGACAGCCTGCGGGCCCTGCCCTCCCGCCCCGAARSGCCCCCGCTCTGCCCCGCAGCGGCRGGGGCAGGTTCTCCCGGTGGGGAGCGGGTTTGCGGAGGAGCCGTGCTCCTGCCCCGGCTGCCGGCTGCCGGCCAGACTCGTGCGTGCGCCCAGCAGCTCCCGCCGCGACGCTCTTGGCCGGGCGGTGTGCTAGCTGCAGGCTGCCCTGCGAGCGCGCTGATCCGCAGCCCTCCTGCGGTTCGGGCCCCGAGCTCCCAGTTTGTGAATCCCTGGTGTTTGGTGGAGCTCAAATTCGGAAAAGGGGAGAAGCTGCGAGGTAGYGGTGCGGGAAGGGGCTGCAGATGTGATTTGTGCGTGGCGCTGGGTAGCTGCGTGCCCAGAGCTGCTGTCATCRTTCTGTGGGAATCCCCCGAGGGGGACTGGTTGCTCATCAATAATTCAGGCCAAACTGTCTCCAGGATAAGGAAGGGGATTGAAGAGAAGGCAAGCAGGGCTTTGATCAGTGTCTGACAGCTCAACGAGGCTCCGATCCAGAAAATTAACCAAAGAAGTCACTTTAAAATAAACAGAAGAATATGTGTGCAGGTGAAGATGCYGTACGCACACAGGGAAGTTTCAACTACTCCTGTCTGGTTTGTAACTTCTTGTAATAGCTGATAGCTTGTGAATCTGTAAGAAATTCCAGGAAGGCTGGAAGAACAAAAGGAACTGATCAGTCTGAAAATAATATGGTTTGCACTAGGTGTAAGATGCTCTCGGGAAGCTGAGGCAGCAGCATTAATGCTGTTCAGGTGAGATGCCTCTTCCTGGGATTTGGTGTGTTGAACTGAGTTTTCCTCTGTTTGTGCTTCTCTCCTTTGCAGAAGTGGAGCAGATTGAAGCCATAGCCAAGTTTGACTACATTGGACGATCCCCACGAGAGCTCTCCTTCAAGAAAGGGGCCTCGCTCCTCCTGTACCATCGGGCTTCAGAGGACTGGTGGGAAGGGAGACATAATGGTGTGGATGGCCTCATACCCCACCAGTACATTGTGGTGCAAGACATGTGAGTATTGGCAGTGCCTGTTAATGCAGGATATTAAAATAATGTGCCTACACTAGGGTCATCTTTAGCCACCTAAACAGGTTGCCTAGTTCTCCAAGGTTTAATGAATTTACTGATTAATCTTGATCTGATCACTTGTGCTTCTCCATTTACTGGCTGTGATTGTTTCTTGTTCAGGCTTTTAAAACCAACCACCAAAGTCTACACTTGAGTGTGCTTTAACCCCATCTGTCATTGGCCTCCAGAGTAACTTGGCATGATCCAGTCTTAATATCACCTCTATTCCATGTGTAGGTTGACACAGCAATGTTCACTGCTTGCTTTGCTTGTAGCAAATCCCAGAGTCCTTAACAGGTGCCACTTCTGTTTTGAGAACTGTGCCCAGGATTCATTAAGATGGCAACTACAGCACAGGGCGTATGGGGATGTGCTGTTCACATTCGTGTTTTCCCAAGCTCCAGGTGGTGTCCGAAGCTGTGGCCTTGGGCTGGCCCTGTGTTAAGTCTGAATCTGGAGTGGTAATGTTCAGATGTGAGTTCTGGTTGGATCCTAGCCTCTCTCTGAGGTAAAGAGTGCTGTTGTATTTCGGCCTGATACGGAGTCTCATTTTTCATAGGGATGATGCATTCTCCGACAGTTTGAGTCAGAAGGCGGACAGTGAGGCCAGCAGTGGACCCCTGCTGGATGATAAAGCCTCATCCAAGAATGACATCCAGTCTCCGACAGATCATATTCCAGACTACGGATTTGGGGGAGTAATGGGCCGGTAGGGAAACTCTTTTTCCTATGAACACAGAGGTAATTACTGTTGTGTTCAGGGAAAGCTAGCATGTCATGCAGGGCAAGATAGACAGCAAACTAATAGTAAGTGCTACAGAAGGATATGAAATGTGGATTGCTTAATGTAGATCCTAACAACTGGGAAAAATAAAATGCTTTCCCTTTCTTGGTACTCTAAAATACGTATCTCCCCTCTCAGCTTAGTCTTTGGAAGCTGAAAGGCTTGAATTTGGTTGGTTGGAATTCTGAGCTGATAGATTATTTTACAGCATGCAACCAGGTGCTTTTGATCTGTTGGACAGTGACCTAGTCTTGTGATGGATTCTTTGCAGAGTGAGATTGAGGTCTGACGGTGCAGCTATCCCTCGCCGTCGAAGCGGGGGGGACACGCACAGCCCCCCCAGAGGGCTGGGTCCTGGCATAGACACTCCTCCTCGAGCAGCGGCCTGTCCTAGCAGCCCCCACAAAATACCACTTAACAGAGGCAGGATTGAGAGTCCCGAAAAGCGCAGAATGGCGACATTCGGCAGTGCAGGGAGCATCAATTACCCAGACAGGAAGGCCTTGTCTGATGGCCACCCGCTGAGATCGACTTGTGGATCGACTAGACACAGTAGTCTTGGAGATCAGAAATCTCTAGAAGCAGAAGCGCTTGCTGAGGTAAGAGGGTTGTGAAGTGACTCTTGGTACCCAGGGATCCAGAGGCTAAAATAAAATTCACTTGGATAACAGTACAGAGCCTCTTTCTTCTCAAAACACTTCAAAATTATAGTACTGTTGTTGTAGCTGCCATGGTTTAAGGACAAAAATGAAAAGCCGAAGGCAYGCCTGCTTTTCCAACTGTATCGGTTGTTCTAATAAAAGATACTGCCTCTTCCTGCAAACCTTGTTTCTTCAAAATAATAGACAGAAATGTTTGATCCACCACRGAAATGTGGCTGGCAGCTCTTAACTCTTGCAGGAAGAGAAATACATTATCTTAATTTGAAACTATGAAACTGAGAAGGAGAAAACTGGATTTGCCAAATTAAAATTTGGTTGATCCATCTTGACTGGTGCTCAGTATTTGGAGAAGAGTGCTTCAGGTTTGTTAATGGTTATTTGTAGCTGGGACCTCAAAATGCGAGTCTAATCAAAATACCATACCAACAGTCATGCAGTGTCTCCAGTATCACCTTACGCCACCAGTTCCACGGTTCTCATTGAATTCTCGTTACCTGCAGCATAGCCCACAGCTCTCCTTACTGGGGATGTCATTGACGTTACACTAAACCTGTTGAATTCGTAGAGTGTGATCCGATTGTGGCACAGGCTGCGAAGGTTTTCAGTGTCTTGGGGACCGTTTCGTTCAGGCACAGTCCCGCATTGGTGCGTCTAACGGGCGGTGGCTTGGGGGCAGCTCGGTGCCCGTGGGCTGGGGCTGGCAGGCACCCTCCCGAGGAGGTGAGGGGTGGTGAAAGTCAGTGTTTCCAGCTTCGACCCCGTTTGGTTTGCTTGCTCGCGGCAGCAGGGGCCGTGCCGGGGTGGCAGTGAGGAACCCGAGGGCGGCGGGCGGCAGCTGGGGGTGGTGGCTGCTGCGGAGGGCCCTGCGGCTGAGCAGGTGCCTCTCGGGCTGCTCCCGCCCTTCGAGTGGAGGAGCCGTCGGAGGCGCGACGTGCTCGGGCTCTGCCGCACCCCGTCGGGCCGCGCTCCGCCTCCCCCTGAGCCCGGGGGCTCTCCCCAGAGCTTTTAACCGTGCTGGAGCTTCGCTGACGGCAGAGAGCTTCGCGGGCCTTCGCGGCTTGCCCTGCGACAGGCGTCGTGTTCCCGGTGCCTTTAAGAGTAGCACGTTACTGCACAGCAAGCAAATAACGACAGTGAGCRTCGTACAGCGACTGTCCGACGGAGTTCCTGTTTGTGGGGAAGCGGGAGTGCCTGTTGTTTTCCCAGGTGCAACGGGGATTTGATTTGTGCTGCTCTGCACGTTAGCACCGACGGAAGCTGCGATGGATAATCCAGTCTCGGCTCCCGCAGTTAACAGGATACCTCCGTTCTGGACGAGCGTCAGCAATACCCGCCGGCTGTCGGCCCTAGCGATCTGTTCCCGTTAGTTAATTAGCCTCCCTCCGCGCACGGCAGGCCCGGCGCGGGCGCGCTCGGGAGAGGGCCTGGGGCGTGGAGGGGCCGCGGGCAGAGCCGCGCGCGGGGCTGCGCGGTCCCGCCGAGCGGCAAGGAGCAGTGCGGCTCCTGGGGCCGCACGGCGCGGGGCTTCGGCCCGGTTTGTTACGTGTGCAGGCTGGTGGGCGTTGCTGGGGTAGCCGAGGCGCGCTGCAGGAGGGGGGAGCTCCCGCCGCCCGTTGGCGCTGGCGGGGGGTGAGTGCAAGGGGCGTTCACGCGGCTGCGCCGGGGGCGGCCGGGCCCGCGGCCTCCTTCCCCGGGCCGGGCCGGGGGCCGGGGACCCCCCGGGGGGCTGGGGACACAGCACCGTTCGTGCGATTTTCCCTCCTTTAATGTTTTAGCTTGTTTATTTACGTGCTGGGAAGGATTATCAGCTGGTAGGAACGAGTGCTGGCCTTGAAGCCATGGGAGCGGCTGAGCTCGGCAGCGCTCGTGGGAGCTAGGGCTCTGGGAGAACATTTTCACTCCTCTGAACAGTGCACGTGGAGCTGACTTGACAATTAATTCCCTTCTGCTGCTGCTGGGACCGTTACCCGAGGCTCRCCGGGCCCGTCGTACACACTAGAAAATTGAGAACGTGTCCACAGCAGGACCGCGAGCGAAGTCAACCAGTTAGTTTTTAGACAGGATTSATTCAGTTGCCTTAAATCACTTTGCAAATGCTTTCTTTCAGAGTTGAAGTGGCCCTAATTCCCTTCAGACTGACTTAAGTGAAGCCAAATTAGGGCCTCTTCGTTTCTGAACGACAAGRTCAGCACTGCAGCTGAAGGCAATTTAACTGATTTACTTTAAGTGGATATTTTTAGTTGAACTGGATTCACTTTCTGGAGGGTCTTTTTGAGACACTTAAATCTGAGGCTGCCTTGCCCTGCTGAAAACGAGACCTCGGATGACGGGGGGCCGTGACGTGCGAGCGCTGAGCGCCGACGCGCTCGTGGCTCCGCAGACCCTGCCGCGGCGAAGCCCTGCCGCCCTGGAGCGGCGGCGGGGCCGAGCCCCGAACCGCGCCGCCCGCCCGCCCCCCGGCAGCCGGCTCCTCGGGCCGGCCGTCCCCGGACCCGAAACCAGCTGCGATCGCTCTCCCGACTGCCCCTAAAGGAGAGGAGCTTCCGCGGAGGGGGTGTACGCGCTTCACCGCTYGCCCAGGCCTGCTGCAGCGTTTCGCTGCTTCAGCGCAGCAGCTGTGCCGTTCTCCCSTCACGTCACTTATTCAGCATTTTCCCCCTCTCTCGGTGCAGGGCCTCGTCTCTGGCTCCATTTCATTTATGGCAGGTTGCCATCTTGTTGCTCACTCCATATATGTTCCTATACGTTTCTAGCCCTGCACATGCCATTCCCTTTAAACATAAGCATGTTAGAGGATCCATTTATCAAATGGAGGCAGCAGTGGGCTGCTTTTGAAAAATGTGCTGCAGTGCTTGGGGTCAGTATGAACATGTTCTGTCTTATTGAAACTATGGACAAAATAATTCTCCAGATAGGATATTTGGGCTAGTATTTATGTGCCACTTGCAGCTGGCTCGCTTAAAAATGGGAGACCAAGCTTCGGTTGACCTCAGAGGTGCAGGCTGCATTTGCGTGCTCAGAGTTTGGGCCTTGTATCTTCCTTTAAAGCTGTTGCTTTGCCTGGAGGCCCCGTCCTGGAGGACGTCAGCTTGGGTCAGAAAGAAACACCCCTGCAGGTGCATGCACGTGCCCGCACATGCACTCTGTTTCAGAGCAGAGGCCAGGAGGAGCCAGAAAACAAGTGCTCTGTGTCCGGGCCACTGGG
>NW_028186408.1:140351-145759 GCF_003343005.1 Rhea americana | reverse complement strand
AGCAGCGCGAGAGCACTGCAGCAGGGACATTGCTGCCATGCACTGAGGGCATTTGGCACTGGTGCGGTAAAGCCGTCGCAGCGGGGACATTGCAGCGGGGGCACTGCTGCTGGCGGTGGGGGGGCACTGCAGTGCGGGCATGGCCCGTGTGGCGGGGGCGTTGCTGCTGGCAGAATGACGGCATTGCAGTGGGRCGTTGCTGCCAGCGTGGCGGGGGCGTTGCAGCGGGATGTCGCTGCTGGCATGGTGGGGGTGGAGTGCAGGAGGGCTGGGGCAGTGCTGCGGTGCACGGTGCTGACGTCCTTTTGTCGGTGGCATTGGCAGGACATCGAGAAGACCATGAGCACGGCGCTGAACGAGCTGCGCGAGCTGGAGAGGCAGAACACGGTGAAGCAGGCCCCCGACGTGGTCCTCGACACGCTGGAGCCCATGAAGAACCCGCAGATGGGCTCCGTCAGCTCGGAGCCCGCCAGCCCGCTCCACACCATCATGATCCGCGACCCCGACGCGGCCATGCGGCGCAGCAGCAGCTCCACCACCGAGATGATGACCACCTTCAAGCCGGCCCTGTCGGCGCGGCTGGCCGGGGCGCAGCTGCGGCCCCCGCCCATGCGGCCCGTGCGGCCCGTGGTCCAGCACCGCTCCAGCAGCAGCAGCAGCTCCGGCGTGGGCAGCCCTGCCGTCACCCCCACCGAGAAGCTCTTCCCCAACAGCTCCGCCGACAAGTCCGGCACCATGTAGGACGCGCGGCCGGGGCGCGAGGGCCGCCCTGGGCGTTTGAGAGCGGAACCGGCAGCTCTCCGCGGACTCGCCCGAAGCGGCGGAAAGTCAGAATTGTGCTCAAAAAGGAACTCCCCGGAAGGACAGCCCCGGCGCCGCCTGAGGCCTGCTGAGTTGGTCACGGCTGTGGACGCGCCGCGCCAAGGCCGCAGGGGAGCCGCGCGCGGACGAGATGGCAGTTCTGCGTATTGGCACTGGAGAACACGCATCCTATGTAGAAGTATATAAAACAAATAGTGTACAAAGTTTGGTAACTTTTTTTTTCAAGTAGATTTACCTCAGAAACTGGCTCTGAAATGTCCTCTCTAGCGGTGTTTGGTTGATTTTGTTTCTTTCAGGGTATTTGTGTGTGTGCGCGTGTGTACGTGTGTGGAGGTACGTAGCAACTGTGCACCGAGCAATACAGGGCCAGTCCCGGAATTCCTGTTCTGCACCTCTTGGTGCTCAAAAAAGCAGAGGAAGGGAAGGGAGCGCGCTGGGCTCTGCTGGAGGAGCGCTCCAGGCGCGAGCCGCGGCTCTCCTCGGGCCCCTGGAGTCCAAAGCGAGTGCTGATGCTCCTCCGGCTGCTCCCGCGTTCCCTGCTCAGGGGCTCCCGCGGGCAGCGTGCGCAGCGTGCCCGTACCGGTACGAAACAGCTCCGTTCCTTCCCCCTCTGCGTAGGGGAAAAGCGAGCAATGCCGCCCCAGGGCACAGCCCCGCGCTCCGCCTGCGGGTGGATCCGCAAAGCCCCCATTCCCTTGAAGGCTGCAAAGCGAACAAGGACTAGTGAGAAACCTGTGGTAAAGCATAAATAGGTTAACTTATACAGTTTTGAGATACTTCATTTCCCTTTCCCCACATGCTTTTTGGTTTTTAAATAATAATAGTATCTCGACAAACGGGACTCAACAGGCAAGGAGGCTTTGGTACAGTAACATTCCTTTATTTAAAGCTGCACAGCAGTACACGAGGGTCTTGATTCAGATTGTGTCTTCTTGCATGAAAAGCATGAGCCATATTTGACCATATCAGATGCATAACCGGTCTGATGGGGTGATATTTTGCACTTTCTGTACTGTACTATATATTACAACAGTTTGAGTTTATGCAAAAGAAAATACATTTTGTTTTTCCTCTGAACATTTAACCCAGAGAAAAAAATACGCAGAAAGACCTGGGGATTGCATGGTACTCGGGTAATCGAATCTCTTCTGTAGTTGCTGAATRCAAGACACTCCACGCTTCTCCCGTAGTTTTTTCTTTCCCTGCCTGCACAGATTTCCCCGGGGCCGGGCTCTGCCGGCTGCCCGGAGGAGCCGCGGGAGCAGCTGCCGGGCGGTCGGCGTCCTCGCCAGCGGCTCCGGTTCCCGCGGGAGCGCCGTCCCCGAGCGGACGTCGGCAGCCTTCCCGCCCCGTGCGCGTGCCCTGGCTCGCGTTCCCCTGCGGGACCTCGCCGCGGCGCGGAGCAGCATGGCACGGCACGGCACGGCACGGCGCTGCCCGCCCGCCGGGCACGGCGGGTCCCGGCACCCGCGAGGAGCTGCCGCCCCGGCGCCCTCCTGCCTCTGCTCTGCCCGCTCCCGCGCCGCGGGGCCGCGTTCGCCTGCAGACTGTACAGAAGCTAGGCTGGAGCTAGATGAAGGCCGATGCCACCCTCCAAATCTTTGCACTTAGTAGATAGCTCAGTGTTTTTAAAAAAATAAAAATAAGAAACCCCCCGCAGCCCCCAACCTTTCAGTGTACGGCGCGGGGAGAAGCACGGTCCGTGGTGATCCTGTCCCCGTTCCTCCGCGCAGCGCTGTAAGGGGAAGAGGTGTTTACGTACTTGTCTGCTGACGTTGTCGACGTTTGTAATTACCACGATTAGTTCATGCTGGCGTTTATTTTTCTTCACAATTTTCCCCCCTTTCCTAAACTCGGGCAGACCCTGAGGCCAAAGCCTCCGTCAYCGTGGGCAGCGGTTGTTCGAGCAGCATCTCAGTCTGTGCTAGCAACGACCAGCAAACCTGCTCCCGGGGAGGGAGAGACCCGCGTGGCACGATGGTCGTGTGTTCGTTGCCAGTAAATTTTTTTTTCCCGTTTAGTTCCTGGAGAACATTCACTTTACTGGTCTTCTGTTTTTTATATACTTTCAGAGATGACTTGATAGGAAAACCATTTTTTATTAGTTTTTTTCCTTCCTTCTTACGTTCAGAAATACGGTACAAACTCCAGTGTCTTTCTATTAAATTATTGCCTTTCATTTTCCTTTGTTTTGTTTTGTTGTGGTTTTTAATACAGTTGTTTTCTTATCTTTAAGTGCCTTTTTGAGCACCAGAACAAATGCTTGGAATTAATGTACTAGGAGCTGTACACATCATGGTTTCATTTGTACAGTTATGTTCTGCCGTGGGTGATTGCTTTTAAAGTCCTTTTTAATTTTTTAAAAGAAAGCAAAACCAGGACATTTTGTTGAAGAATAAACTGCCCCYTTTTAATATGGAATTCAAATTGTAGTTTTAACTACTGTAAATTTAAGGAAAAACATATTTTTCTGTAATTCAACTTGACACAAAATTTAACCACTTATGTTGTAGAAGTATCATAACTGGAACCTGCTCATGTTTTATGAGTAACTTTATCCTGATCTTTGATACCTCTGTAAAGACTTAGACTGTAGGCTTCGAAGTGTTCACAGAGTTGTTCGCTTAGACTGTGAAAATTTACAACATACCAACTGATTTCAGAGGGTGCTGGGAGCACCCATCCTGCTGGGTCATGCKCCGGTGTCCCACCAGACCAGCTGGGAGCAGCTCTGCCGCTCGGTGGGACCAGTGGGGCTGTCCATGTGGGCATGTCCGTGGCAGTGGAGGAGGCGACTCGAGCGGTTCCCTGCTGCCCTGTCCTTGCGGGTATGTCTGTGGCAGTGGGGGAGGTGGCCCATGTGGAACTGTGGCCCTATCCTCATGGACGTGTCCATGGTGGCGTAGAAGGTGTCTGGTTGTCCTCTGCAGCCCTATCCTTGTGGRCACATCCACGGCGGTGGAGGCGGCGGCCTGTGTGGTTCTCTGTCCTCCTGGACCTGTCCATGGTGGTGGAAGAGGTGGCCCGCGTGGAGGTCAGTTCTCTGCCGTGCAGAGCGAGCACAGACCTCCTGGACCAGCTCCTGCAGAAACCCTTCGCCCGCCTGCCCCGGAAACAGAGCCAAAGCGCTCCGAAGCCACTCTGCTGACCCCAGTGCTCGCTGGTTTCTCATAAACCTTTTTGTTTGCCCATTTTCACGGTGGCTCAGTGGAGCTGGTCACTCAAYTCGGTGATGCGTTTAATGGTGCTGACTTTAAAGCAATCGCACCCACTCTGATCTCTTCTCTGTGCAGGCTCTTAAACAACTAGCGTGAACGTGCCAGTCCCTTAACGATAACGACAGTGCACTTTTCTTCCTTAGACTGAAGTATACTGGTAGATTCTTTTTGTAAGTCCCGGACTGTGTTATTTAACTAGCAGTGTTGTGGTTTTCACAGTCCGACAGTAGATACCTGATGCTGATCTGCTTCTGAGTGGCTGGGTTGTTCAGTTCGTTTGGGGGGTTTTGGTGATGCCAGGAAACCTTAGGAACCTGCTGGCCGGCTGCCCGTCGTGATGATCGTCGTCCTCCCTATGGATATTGTCTCTGTACCGTATGGTAAACGCCATTCAGTTAGAGTGTCTGAGTGGGTCCTGTCATGTATGCTGATGATGCCATGTAGATGAAGCCACTGGTTGGATGTGGACTCATCCCGTTGAATAAAACAGCTTAACTTTTCTCAAAACTGGTAGTCGTGGTTTCCGAGCATTTGCACTTTCAGCGCCGAGTTGGGGAACCAGCCGTCATCCCGTCCACGTTTGCTGCTTGCCTGTCGCCCGCGTCGGGGCGGTCCGGAGGTGATGCTTGGTCACGAGCATCGCAGGAGCCCGGATGTGGTGGGGGTGGAAGCTTGGGAGCCCCGAGGGCCACATGAGCGCGGGAGRGGGGCCCGGGAGGGGGCTCGGGAGGTGCTGCGGGYGCCGGTGCGGCGCGTACCCCGTCCSACCTCTTCCCCTGGCCGCAGGACRGGAGCGCAGCCCCGGGCGCGAGGAGGGGGCTCGGGGGTGGCCGGGTGCTGCGAGGCCCTGGCTGGCGGCGGTGGAGCTGCCCCTCCTCGGGGCTCCTCCACAGCGGCTGGGCTCGGCCGGCGGCGGCCYGCGACAGCGGTCGCTTTAGCGCACGTCTGCGTGGGGTGTCTGCTGAGCACCCGTGCGGGCRCTGCCCGCGGTCCCGCGCCTGCGGGCTGGGAAGGGTGCAGAGCTTCGGCCAGTACCGCCGACTGCCGACCCGGGCCGGGCTGAGCTCCGCAGGAGCTGCTCCCTCGCCGGGCGCCGTGCAGCGACTGCAGGGCCCTGGAGAGAAGGGGCTGGCCAGCAGCACCGGCAGCCGCGGCGCTCCCGGGGAAGACCCCGCTTCAGCGCGGCGAGCTCCTGCCGCCGCCGAGCCCTGGGCTGCACGGAGCAGCGCGGCCGGCGAGAGCCTGGCCAGGGGAAGCTGCTGCTCCTCCCCAGCCTGGGGCACCTGTGGCGTGGGCACGGCGACTGCGTTGCGTGCTCTCCCCTTCCAGCTAGGAAGGCGTCAGCTGGCCACTCGTGGTCCTCGCCGT